>NC_039514.1:3958644-4289243 GCF_003672135.1 Ooceraea biroi | reverse complement strand
GGTACTGCCCAGTGACACAAGCAGTGAGCCTAAGCTATTCGTTTCTTCAGTAAAAAATCTTTCTACTTGTACTGGAGACCAGTACTCCAAAAACTATTATACAGACACTGAATTCCTTTGATGTCAATTTGAGGATGTTGTTGGGACAATAACTGATAGTGCTCCCTACATGAATCTCTGCGTTCGACTCTTGAAAGAATTAGTGAATCCCAATATAGTCCATATCCAATGCTGGGCACATAAGTTGGACAAAGTATCGCAAATATTTCAGAATAAATTGTCACGTCTGAATGAATGTGTGTCCAAAACCAAAAAACTTTTCAAAAATACTAGGAAGAAGAAACACAGATATTTAAAATTTCTAAAGGATAAATATAGTTTTTTCTAAACAGAAAGAGGCCAAGCTTTTTCCGTTACCAGTTCTTACTCGTTGGGGTTCTTGGAGAGTTTCTGCAGAATATCTATATGAGTATCTAGAGGATGTGGCTGAATTTGCAAAATTCCTTTCTGAGATGTTAAAGCGGTACAGTATTTTAAGAAACTATCAGATGAAGACGTCAAGATCATTCAGACTGAAGCAGCTTTGTTTTGGAGTATAGTTCTCCTATATCAGCGCTGTTGCTTCTGATCGAAAGCTCCAAGTATCCTTTGGCACACTTGCTTTATCCAAAGATTCGAGAACTGTGCACTTCTTTTTCAGTTATAAAGAATGCCAAAGACATTAAGTCCGTTATTTCCAAAAAAACCAAAGACTGTCTGTGTCTCCTGAGATATTCAAAGCAAAGAATGCTGAGGAAAGGATTCAAGCTGTCTGTGCCGCTTCTTTAGAAAAACTTAAAAAAACTTCTGGCTGAAGATACGGCTAAATCCTTTTTTGAAGCTACTGAGACATTATTCTATCCTCCTAAACTATTATCTCTTCCTGATAGCAATGTAACAATATTAGAAGCTAAATAAAATATCTCCTTGTTAAATCACATACCTAATGAAGAGTTCCTTGTTTTATATAGGCTATTTAAGGATCGAATACAGGAAACTTCTAAAACCTTTCATTCTAAGAATAGTAGTAGTGTAATTGACATCGTTGAGCAAATATTAATTGGAATGAGAACTCATCACAGTGAGTTTGCTGTTGCATGTCTACAAATAATTTATATGCCTGTCTCTAATGTAGATAGTGAAAGAGCTATTTCTGGTTATGGAGATGTGCTAAGCCCTAAGAGGTGCAGGTTAAAAGCTGACAACGTAGAGATTATGGTTTGTATGTATTTTGGGACGATGTGGATGACGAAATTAATGACTAATAACTATAGAGAAACGATAGGACAACTGTGTCAATGCCCAGATTCACAAGTTGATGTTATGTTAGATCAATTGTCAATTGAATTTCGCATCTTTGAATTTGATATCTACAAAAATTTTTAATTGATATTTAGAAGATATTGTGTAGATATCAACGATATTAGATATCAAATTGATTTGATCCGAATAATCAATTTGATCTTACATATCATCGACTTGTGAACCCGGGTGTCAATATTTTGGATAATAGATTTTTTTGTTTTATGAGAAAGCACATTTTGTCTATCCGTTGACATTTCATTTAAATTTTAATTGAAAGTTAATTGAATGTTTAATTGAAAGTTTAGTTTAATGATAGCTAGTCACGCTAGACATGCTAGTCTTCACTGTTTTATGTTGTGTTCTGTTCTGAAGCATTTGGGCCATTCTATGTTTTATTAAATAAAATTATCTATATTTTTAAAAACAACACTTTTACTTTATTTGTCACCGTCCTTTCCTTTTTGCATATTAGAAAACGTTATTTTTCTTTGAAAGTATCTTAAAATGCCCCATTCCTATAATTTTCATATAATTTTAAAGCTGTTACATATTACATCGTGCATAAATAGCGGATTTAACAAGCATAATTGTCGCATAATTACTACTTTTTCGCGCATAATGAGAGCATAATTAGGCATTGTTTTCGGGCATAATTCAGAGGTGTTCAAAAGCATAAAGTATATATCCTTAGCAATATCTAAATTCTTCTGTTGTAAATATTCGTATTCATTACGTGCAGCTCTTTCTAATTTTTCCAAACGACGACGATGAGCTGCAGAAAGTAAGTGATAAGGCTTGCGACTGCGCCTGTTCGCCAAACGCAACATATTGATGAAACAGAATATCAATAAAAGAAATGAACAAGACGAAAAATAGCAACTCGAGGAAAAATGAATAAAGTCTGAAATGGAAAAGTCTAAACACAAAAAGACAAGTTTTTCTAGTCAACTTGGACTATGATATGATATGAGATGATACGTACTGAATAATATATAATAAATGATATATAGTATAAAACCCTCAAAGAAATAAAAATTAAATTAAGTATGAATACTGTGTTTGCAAGTATTCAAGAAGCAAGATGACGTAAAATGACGTTTTAATGACGTTAGAGACGTTGTTTAAAAAGTGGGCAATTGAAAAAAATAATTTGTTATTAAGACTATTGGAAATCTATCGGAAATCTATCGGAAGTCTTATAAACTCAATAAATTAGAATAAGATTAACAAAATACCTGCAACAAATTATACAAACCTCGTCCGTTGTAAGTATATTTCAACAATCTGACCTGTCAATTAAGAATGAAACATATTATTACATTATGACGGCAGAAATATGATAGTGGAAGATTGTTATGTTACGACGGCAGATATACAGCAGAAATTATTTTTATTACGAAATGATGGCAAAAACAGATAGCAGAAATGAATTAAGAAATATTACATTATTTTACTTAATTTTAATATTATGTGCTTTATTTATTAATACTTTTTTTATTTTTTGTAGGCAGATTCTTTTGTAATGCTACACACAGGCTGCGTTCCGATATTCACTGTCAGTACTGAAAATCTATAGTTTATGTCATGTATACTATATATTTTCAGTACTGACAGTGAATATCGGAACGCAGCCACAATAAACAGAAAAATATTGAAAATCAACAGAATTATTTAAATTTATCTTTTTCTTCTGTTCATTATACAGATCACGAACTTTCATATTTGGAAACATCATTTTCATCAAGTGATACACATTGCACAAAAAAATTCAATACAGGAATGACAATAATCAGAATGACAATAATCATCAAGAAAGTATTACCAATGAACAAATTCTTCTCGATAAATGCTGAAGAATTAATTTTAAAAAGAGAATTTTTACTAGCTGATTAGTTAGGAATTTTTACATAATTATATCTCATTTTATTTGTAAAATATTTATTGTACATTAGGAAATTTTTTGAACATTGCTTTGTAATATTGTTTTTAGATCACAAGATTATACTATAGTACTCGATGAAAAGCTTTTTATTGAGATGTATTTCTCCAGTCTGAAAATTCAAATTTAAAAGTTCATTGCTCAACATTTGGCAGTCCTCAACATTTTCAAAATGAAAAAGATGACGCTATTAAATACTTATAAGAGCCTCTTGGGAAGAGTATAAATAAAAATCTTAACAATAACATATTTAAAACACAAAATAAAACACTCAAGCAGATATATTTTGATATTTTACAACATCTTTAAATCAAAATTAAATAAGAATATTTTATATATTGTACAGGAAAATGGGTAAGCTTCATAAAAATTTCTTGAAAGGAATAATTTCGAAATGTGGAAATATAACTATTAATAAACAATAGAGTCCGAATGAAGATCATTTGCTTTAACATGTAGTTAACAAATTAACTACAGCTCGAAAGCTTATAATTACGTAAGAGAAAAATTTTAATGCATTTGAACTCATTCAAAAACTTTATATATAGTAGTAACATAGAAATTCGGAAGCATTAAAATTGAATCAATTGAAAAACGTTGTAAAGCAATGTTAATTCATTTTATAAATATATTCAATGATCTTTTTAATATTTTGTTATTTATTTTATATTTATTATATCACAAAATATTACACTACAAAATGTATTATATGTTTATTACGTTATTAAATAAAAAAGCTTTAATAATAAAGAATTAATATGTATAAAAAGAATTGTACAATTTTAAATTTTTTTATTCGGAGGCCCGATTGAACTAACGTCGTGTAATTTTAATTTTAGCTTAACTCACGCTTTGTCTGTTTCTAAAGGGTTACAAGTCGGTTAGAAGAATAATTAGAAAAGTGAGTAAAATTAAAGTTACGCGACGTTGGTGTAACCGAGCCTGAATCTTTTATTTCACGCGTATATATACACACACATGTATGTTCACACGTATGTGCGAAGCTGAAAACAAAATATGGCGGTCCTTCCCGCCTATCCTTGAGTACGTTCCATTTGGCGATCGCAACAACGCGAGCGTCATTCTGTCTTTATTGCTCACTGAATATTAAATAAAGATAGAATGACGCTAACGTCGTTGCGAGCGCTAAATGGAACGTACTCCTTGTATATGCTCCGATATTGAGAGGTATTTTGAACAGACTCCGACAATCATCCGCGTATGTTACGTCTCAGCCACAAATGCGAAGCTACGCGCAAAATAACAACAAATTTAGAAAAAATATGTATATCAAAGAAAGTATAATATAATATTTCGGCTGCATTTCTACTATTAACATTTAACATAACACACGCATTCGATTACTGCTGTATTTTTCACAAAAAGATGATTTCGCTTATTGTCATCTCGCGCAAGCATATACACGATTTCCGACAGATAAATATAAATGAAAAAATAAAGATAAGTTCAAGGAATGAAAAATCGGAATAAAAAGTCATATTGAATGATTTTCAAGAAAAAAGATTTAACAAATTAATTGTTATATGAAAAATTACTTACCTCAAATCTCTCTGTCTGTCTGTCTGTCTGTCTGTCTGTCTGTCTGTCTGTCTGTCTCTCTCTCTCTCTCTGTCTGTCTCTCTCTTCTCTCCTCGTAATAAGTAGAAAATTGCGGAAGAAGAATACGTCCGTACAGGTCCACGTTATTACAAAGAAGAACGAGATGCAGCGTAGAGAAAAAACAATATCGTCTCGCTGGGAGAGTAACAATATGTCTCCAAGGAGACAAATTTGCCGCGCTAAGAGATCTCTCATTATGCACGATTCACACTGATTCACATTGCGTGCGTCTACGCTATAAGAAAATGATATTTATAATAAAAATAATATAAGTAGAGTTGACCAATTAGAAAAGGTCTTAATGTTCAATTAACATAATATGAACTATCTCAAGTAGCAAATCTTGCTGACGCGCGTTGCGCGCGTCAAAATAATGAGGCTTTATTTATATAAATTTATATAAATAGCAATCAAACTCCATATCAATATATAGGAATATTAAATATTCATCATTGCGCCAAATTATAATTTAAATTTTAATGATAAATTTAATAAACAGTTATTACTTCGATCAATTATATCGCATTTTCAGGTTTTAATACATACTCAGTACGTAGTACTGGTATGGTATAATTCTTAATTGCGATGTACTGAACAGTATGCAGTATAGGTACAGTGATTGTACGCTGTATCGTAATATCATGTATCCTTTTTGTACTGATATTGTATGGTTACGCCTACACTGCCATCTCATGACAGTACAGTAGCAGTACGGTAACAATATCTGGTGCGGTAATCGCACGCTTGGCTATCTGGGTAGGTACAGGGAGGGGAAGTGAGGAGGTTCAACGCGATAAAAAGACACAATTTGATCGGAAAAAATATTTTAATTAACGTGATTAATGTGTTTACATAGAGAACATATACAGGTGGCCCATTTTAATTTATACAGTCGATTTTTAAAAAACTAAAAGAGATACGAAAAAATGTTTCAGACAGACATGTCACGATTTCGAGGGGACATAAGATGATACCATTGTTTGACCTTGAATAGTCGTTTGAAGGTCACGTTCGCGTCACGATCTTCGGATCACCTTCAATTTCTTAAATTGAAACCCCAACTTTTTATTGCAGATTCTTATTCTCCATCGAAAAGTAAGTAACTTTTGTCTGAAACATTTTTCCGAAAAATGTCATCTTATGTCCTTAAAATGTCCTCAAAACTCATCTTGAAGATCATTTTAAGGACATAAGATGACATTTTTCGGAAAAATGTTTCAGACAAAAGTTGCATGTTTTCTCGCGTAGAATCCGAATCCGTAATAAAAAATACTATGTCTCATTAAAAAAAAATTTCAGAATTCTAACTTCCGGTCTGAAATTTTTTTTAATGAGACATGGTATTTTTTATTACGGATTCGGATTCTACGCGAGAAAACATGCAACTTTTGTCTGAAACATTTTTCGGAAAAATGTCATCTTATGTCCTTAAAATGATCTTCAAGATGAGTTTTGAGGACATTTAAGGACATAAGATGACATTTTCGGAAAAATGTTTCAGACAAAAGTTACTTACTTTTCGATGGAGGAATAAGAATCTGCATAAAAAGTTGGGGTTTCAATTAAGAAATTGAAGGTGATCCAAAGATCGTGACGCGAACGTGACCTTCAAACGACTATTCAAGGTCAAACCAATGGTATCATCTTATGTCCCCCTCGAAATCGTGACATGTCTGTCTGAAACATTTTTTCGTATCTCTTTTAGTTTTTTAAAAATCGACTGTATAAATTAAAATGGGCCACCCTTATATGTATATATACAGGGTGTCTGAGACCACCCGTACATGCCGAATATTTTGATAACTGAGCGTGACAGATAAAAATGTTTTAATCAAAAGTTGTAGGGCTTTAACAATTACATGAAATGGTGATACATATTTGACCTTGACAGCAGTTATGCAGGAAGTCTCAAGGTCAACTTTAAAATCTTAAATGGAAACTCCCATTTTTTATTATATCATCTTCTTCTACCAATTAATTGGAACAACTTTTGTCTGAAACATGTTTTCTGAAAATGCCTCCATTGACCTTGACATGTATTTGAAATAAAAACTACATTTTGAAATAAAAAAGTCTCGCTCTTAACATAATCCAGAACTAACGACGAGGACGTGGCGAGTTTCTAGTTCCATGTTTTTTCTTAATTTAAAAAATTGTAATTTTTAAAATGTTTTCAGTGGTACGGCCAAAAAAACGGAAAAATAATTAATAAACATAGTGATACCAAATACTATGTTACACAAACCAATTATGAATACGTAAAAGCATTTAAAAAAAACTGAAATAGCTGTCCCAAATACGGGACATTATGCACCAACGGGTTAACAACGTTTCTGAGTGAGTGAGTATGTTTGTTCAAGCAAAGTGTTCAAAGTGAGCACCGTTTTCTGCGATGCACATATCTACTCTGCGTTGGAAGGAATTAGTTGCTCGAAGAATCTCATCAGCACCTAAAGATCGAATTGCTTCACTTATCCTAAGGATCATATTGTCCCTTATAGTCGGACGTTCATGGTACACCAAATCTTTTATCCTTCCCCAAAAATAATAATCGAAAACGGTGAGGTCCGGTGATCGGGTGGATAATTGATGGGACCATATTTGCCTATCCATTTGTTGGGAAACATAGCGTTTAGTATTGTACGAACAACTCTCGATGTATGCGACGGGCATCCATCTTGTTGAAACCACATGTCCAAGCGCAATTGCAGAGGAAGATTTTCTAGTAAGAGGAAGATCTGTCTCTATCAAAGCTGAATATCTATCAGCGTTTAGATTTTCTTCAAAGAAAATAGGACCTACGATCTGACTTCCAATAATGCCACACCAAACATTAACTTTCCACACATGTTGATGATCTATTTCTCTCAACCAGTGAGGATTAACTTGTGACCAATAACGACAGTTCCAAGTATTATTAGATCCGTTACTTTTAAATGTACATTCGTCAGAAAATAAAATTTTAAGGTGAAAATCAGGTGGTTGCTGTCTTATCCAATTGCAAAATGCAAGTCTCTGTTGAAAATCATCATACTTCAACGCTTGGTGAACAGACATTCTGTAAGGGTGAAACTTGTTTGCTCTCATAATGCGCCAAATAATGTCACGACTAACGCCAGAATCTCTTTCTCGACGTCTCAAGGAATCATGAGGGTTCAACTCTACCAATGCAAGAATTTCCGCCGTTTTTTCATCCCTAATTGGACGGTGGATCTGTCTACTTTTGTTATGTTCAGGCTGAATGACACCTTTAGTTCTGATTCTCTTAGCCAAACGTGAAAAAACGTTCCGCGAGTGAGGAGTCCGATCAGGATAACGCTCTCGCCATAATCTTTCAGCTCCACTGAACGTACCTCGACACTCACCCAAAATTAACAGCATATCATATGCTTCTTCATTCGAATAGGACATGGTTAGATAGATCTTTACGAAATCTTTGCTAGAAACTTTTCGAATAATAATTACCGAACCGTTCATCAATTTCAAGAGTTTTTATATCATTTTATAGCACGCTTTGACGAAAGCAATCCTCCTATTTATGTGCTTAAAAGGACGATACTCGGCGATAAGACAGGAAGTGCTTACTTGAGTAAACAAAACGGCTCGCTGGCGACGACTTGTTTACCCCAACGCAGCGACAGTATTGTATGTACTTTTCCGAAATAGCTTTCCGCCGAGTTTACGAACACATAAATAGGAGGATTGCTTTCGTCAAAGCGTGCTATAAAATGATATAAAAACTCTTGAAATTGATGAACGGTTCGGTAATTATTATTCGAAAAGTTTCTAGCAAAGATTTCGTAAAGATCTATCTAACCATGTCCTATTCGAATGAAGAAGCATATGATATGCTGTTAATTTTGGGTGAGTGTCGAGGTACGTTCAGTGGAGCTGAAAGATTATGGCGAGAGCGTTATCCTGATCGGACTCCTCACTCGCGGAACGTTTTTTCACGTTTGGCTAAGAGAATCAGAACTAAAGGTGTCATTCAGCCTGAACATAACAAAAGTAGACAGATCCACCGTCCAATTAGGGATGAAAAAACGGCGGAAATTCTTGCATTGGTAGAGTTGAACCCTCATGATTCCTTGAGACGTCGAGAAAGAGATTCTGGCGTTAGTCGTGACATTATTTGGCGCATTATGAGAGCAAACAAGTTTCACCCTTACAGAATGTCTGTTCACCAAGCGTTGAAGTATGATGATTTTCAACAGAGACTTGCATTTTGCAATTGGATAAGACAGCAACCACCTGATTTTCACCTTAAAATTTTATTTTCTGACGAATGTACATTTAAAAGTAACGGATCTAATAATACTTGGAACTGTCGTTATTGGTCACAAGTTAATCCTCACTGGTTGAGAGAAATAGATCATCAACATGTGTGGAAAGTTAATGTTTGGTGTGGCATTATTGGAAGTCAGATCGTAGGTCCTATTTTCTTTGAAGAAAATCTAAACGCTGATAGATATTCAGCTTTGATAGAGACAGATCTTCCATCTTACTAGAAAATCTTCCTCTGCAATTGCGCTTGGACATGTGGTTTCAACAAGATGGATGCCCGTCGCATACATCGAGAGTTGTTCGTACAATACTAAACGCTATGTTTCCCAACAAATGGATAGGCAAATATGGTCCCATCAATTATCCGCCCCGATCACCGGACCTCACCGTTTTAGATTATTATTTTTGGGGAAGGATAAAAGATTTGGTGTACCATGAACGTCCGACTATAAGGGACAATATGATCCTTAGGATAAGTGAAGCAATTCGATCTTTAGGTGCTGATGAGATTCTTCGAGCAACTAATTCCTTCCAACGCAGAGTAGATATGTGCATCGCAGAAAACGGTGCTCACTTTGAACACTTTGCTTGAACAAACATACTCACTCACTCAGAAACGTTGTTAACCCGTTGGTGCATAATGTCCCGTATTTGGGACAGCTATTTCAGTTTTTTTTAAATGCTTTTACGTATTCATAATTGGTTTGTGTAACATAGTATTTGGTATCACTATGTTTATTAATTATTTTTCCGTTTTTTTGGCCGTACCACTGAAAACATTTTAAAAACATTACAATTTTTTAAATTAAGAAAAAACATGGAACTAGAAACTCGCCACGTCCTCGTCGTTAGTTCTGGATTATGTTAAGAGCGAGACTTTTTTATTTCAAAATGTAGTTTTTATTTCAAATACATGTCAAGGTCAATGGAGCATTTTCAGAAAACATGTTTCAGACAAAAGTTGTTCCAATTAATTGGTAGAAGAAGATGATATAATAAAAAATGGGAGTTTCCATTTAAGATTTTAAAGTTGACCTTGAGACTTCCTGCATAACTGCTGTCAAGGTCAAATATGTATCACCATTTCATGTAATTGTTAAAGCCCTACAACTTTTGATTAAAACATTTTTATCTGTCACGCTCAGTTATCAAAATATTCGGCATGTACGGGTGGTCTCAGACACCCTGTATAATATACATATAAGGGTGGCCCATTTTAATTTATACAGTCGATTTTTTAAAAAACTAAAAGAGATACGAAAAAATGTTTCAGACAGACATGTCACGATTTCGAGGGGGACATAAGATGATACCATTGGTTTGACCTTGAATAGTCGTTTGAAGGTCACGTTCGCGTCACGATCTTTGGATCACCTTCAATTTCTTAAATTGAAACCCCAACTTTTTATTGCAGATTCTTATTCTCCATCGAAAAGTAAGTAACTTTTGTCTGAAACATTTTTCCGAAAAATGTCATCTTATGTCCTTAAAATGTCTCAAAACTCATCTTGAAGATCATTTTAAGGACATAAGATGACATTTTTCCGAAAAATGTTTCAGACAAAAGTTGCATGTTTTCTCGCGTAGAATCCGAATCCGTAATAAAAAATACCATGTCTCATTAAAAAAAAATTTCAGACAATTAGAATTCCTGAAATTTTTTTTAATGAGACATGGTATTTTTTATTACGGATTCGGATTCTACGCGAGAAAACATGCAACTTTTGTCTGAAACATTTTTCCGAAAAATGTCATCTTATGTCCTTAAAATGATCTTCAAGATGAGTTTTGAGGACATTTTAAGGACATAAGATGACATTTTTCGGAAAAATGTTTCAGACAAAAGTTACTTACTTTTCGATGGAGAATAAGAATCTGCAATAAAAAGTTGGGGTTTCAATTTAAGAAATTGAAGGTGATCCGAAGATCGTGACGCGAACGTGACCTTCAAACGACTATTCAAGGTCAAACCAATGGTATCATCTTATGTCCCCCTCGAAATCGTGACATGTCTGTCTGAAACATTTTTTCGTATCTCTTTTAGTTTTTTAAAAAATCGACTGTATAAATTAAAATGGGCCCACCCTGTATATGTTCTCTATGTAAACACATTAATCACGTTAATTAAAATATTTTTTCCGATCAAATTGTGTCTTTTTATCGCGTTGAACCTCCTCACTTCCCCTCCCTGTACCTACCCAGATAGCCAAGCGTGCGATTACCGCACCAGATATTGTTACCGTACTGCTACTGTACTGTCATGAGATGGCAGTGTAGGCGTAACCATACAATATCAGTACAAAAAGGATACATGATATTACGATACAGCGTACAATCACTGTACCTATACTGCATACTGTTCAGTACATCGCAATTAAGAATTATACCATACCAGTACTACGTACTGAGTATGTATTAAAACCTGAAAATGCGATATAATTGATCGAAGTAATAACTGTTTATTAAATTTATCATTAAAATTTAAATTATAATTTGGCGCAATGATGAATATTTAATATTCCTATATATTGATATTGAGTTTGATTGCTATTTATATAAATTTATATAAATAAAGCCTCATTATTTTGACGCGCGCAACGCGCGTCAGCAAGATTTGCTACTTGAGATAGTTCATATTATGTTAATTGAACATTAAGACCTTTTCTAATTGGTCAACTCTACTTATATTATTTTTTATTATAAATATCATTTTCTTATGACGCGTAGACGCACGCAATGTGAATCAGTGTGAATCGTGCATAATGAGAGATCTCTTAGCGCGGCAAATTTGTCTCCTTGGAGACATATTGTTACTCTCCCAGCGAGACGATATTGTTTTTCTCTACGCTGCATCTCGTTCTTCTTTGTAATAACGTGGACCTGTACGGACGTATTCTTCTTCCGCAATTTTCTACTTATTACGAGGAGAGAGAGAGAGAGACAGACAGAGAGAGAGAGAGAGAGACAGACAGACAGACAGACAGACAGACAGACAGAGAGATTTGAGGTAAGTAATTTTTCATATAACAATTAATTTGTTAAATCTTTTTTCTTGAAAATCATTCAATATGACTTTTTATTCCGATTTTTCATTCCTTGAACTTATCTTTATTTTTTCATTTATATTTATCTGTCGGAAATCGTGTATATGCTTGCGCGAGATGACAATAAGCGAAATCATCTTTTTGTGAAAAATACAGCAGTAATCGAATGCGTGTGTTATGTTAAATGTTAATAGTAGAAATGCAGCCGAAATATTATATTATACTTTCTTTGATATACATATTTTTTCTAAATTTGTTGTTATTTTGCGCGTAGCTTCGCATTTGTGGCTGAGACGTAACATACGCGGATGATTGTCGGAGTCTGTTCAAAATACCTCTCACTATCGGAGCATATACAAGGAGTACGTTCCATTTAGCGCTCGCAACGACGTTAGCGTCATTCTATCTTTATTTAATATTCAGTGAGCAATAAAGACAGAATGACGCTCGCGTTGTTGCGATCGCCAAATGGAACGTACTCAAGGATAGGCGGGAAGGACCGCCATATTTTGTTTTCAGCTTCGCACATACGTGTGAACATACATGTGTGTGTATATATACGCGTGAAATAAAAGATTCAGGCTCGGTTACACCAACGTCGCGTAACTTTAATTTTACTCACTTTTCTAATTATTCTTCTAACCGACTTGTAACCCTTTAGAAACAGACAAAGCGTGAGTTAAGCTAAAATTAAAATTACACGACGTTAGTTCAATCGGGCCTCCGAATAAAAAAATTTAAAATTGTACAATTCTTTTTATACATATTAATTCTTTATTATTAAAGCTTTTTTATTTAATAACGTAATAAACATATAATACATTTTGTAGTGTAATATTTTGTGATATAATAAATATAAAATAAATAACAAAATATTAAAAAGATCATTGAATATATTTATAAAATGAATTAACATTGCTTTACAACGTTTTTCAATTGATTCAATTTTAATGCTTCCGAATTTCTATGTTACTACTATATATAAAGTTTTTGAATGAGTTCAAATGCATTAAAATTTTTCTCTTACGTAATTATAAGCTTTCGAGCTGTAGTTAATTTGTTAACTACATGTTAAAGCAAATGATCTTCATTCGGGACTCTATTGTTTATTAATAGTTATATTTCCACATTTCGAAATTATTCCTTTCAAGAAATTTTTATGAAGCTTACCCATTTTCCTGTACAATATATAAAATATTCTTATTTAATTTTGATTTAAAGATGTTGTAAAATATCAAAATATATCTGCTTGAGTGTTTTATTTTGTGTTTTAAATATGTTATTGTTAAGATTTTTATTTATACTCTTCCCAAGAGGCTCTTATAAGTATTTAATAGCGTCATCTTTTTCATTTTGAAAATGTTGAGGACTGCCAAATGTTGAGCAATGAACTTTTAAATTTGAATTTTCAGACTGGAGAAATACATCTCAATAAAAAGCTTTTCATCGAGTACTATAGTATAATCTTGTGATCTAAAAACAATATTACAAAGCAATGTTCAAAAAATTTCCTAATGTACAATAAATATTTTACAAATAAAATGAGATATAATTATGTAAAAATTCCAACTAATCAGCTAGTAAAAATTCTCTTTTTAAAATTAATTCTTCAGCATTTATCGAGAAGAATTTGTTCATTGGTAATACTTTCTTGATGATTATTGTCATTCTGATTATTGTCATTCCCTGTATTGAATTTTTTTGTGCAATGTGTATCACTTGATGAAAATGATGTTTCCAAATATGAAAGTTCGTGATCTGTATAATGAACAGAAGAAAAAGATAAATTTAAATAATTCTGTTGATTTTCAATATTTTTCTGTTTATTGTGGCTGCGTTCCGATATTCACTGTCAGTACTGAAAATATATAGTATACATGACATAAACTATAGATTTTCAGTACTGACAGTGAATATCGGAACGCAGCCTGTGTGTAGCATTACCAAAAGAATCTGCCTACAAAAAATAAAAAAAGTATTAATAAATAAAGCACATAATATTAAAATTAAGTAAAATAATGTAATATTTCTTAATTCATTTCTGCTATCTGTTTTTGCCATCATTTCGTAATAAAACATAATTTCTGCTGTATATCTGCCGTCGTAACATAACAATCTTCCACTATCATATTTCTGCCGTCATAATGTAATAATAATGTTTCATTCTTAATTCACAGGTCAGATTGTTGAAATATACTTACAACGGACGAGGTTTGTATAATTTGTTGCAGGTATTTTGTTAATCTTATTCTAATTTATTGAGTTTATAAGACTTCCGATAGATTTCCGATAGATTTCCAATAGTCTTAATAACAAATTATTTTTTTCAATTGCCCACTTTTTAAACAACGTCTCTAACGTCATTAAAACGTCATTTTACGTCATCTTGCTTCTTGAATACTTGCAAACACAGTATTCATACTTAATTTAATTTTTATTTCTTTGAGGGTTTTATACTATATATCATTTATTATATATTATTCAGTACGTATCATCTCATATCATATCATAGTCCAAGTTGACTAGAAAAACTTGTCTTTTTGTGTTTAGACTTTTCCATTTCAGACTTTATTCATTTTTCCTCGAGTTGCTATTTTTTCGTCTTGTTCATTTCTTTTATTGATATTCTGTTTCATCAATATGTTGCGTTTGGCGAACAGGCGCAGTCGCAAGCCTTATCACTTACTTTCTGCAGCTCATCGTCGTCGTTTGGAAAAATTAGAAAGAGCTGCACGTAATGAATACGAATATTTACAACAGAAGAATTTAGATATTGCTAAGGATATATACTTTATGCTTTTGAACACCTCTGAATTATGCCCGAAAACAATGCCTAATTATGCTCTCATTATGCGCGAAAAAGTAGTAATTATGCGACAATTATGCTTGTTAAATCCGCTATTTATGCACGATGTAATATGTAACAGCTTTAAAATTATATGAAAATTATAGGAATGGGGCATTTTAAGATACTTTCAAAGAAAAAATAACGTTTTCTAATATGCAAAAAGGAAAGGACGGTGACAAATAAAGTAAAAGTGTTGTTTTTAAAAATATAGATAATTTTATTTAATAAAACATAGAATGGCCCAAATGCTTCAGAACAGAACACAACATAAAACAGTGAAGACTAGCATGTCTAGCGTGACTAGCTATCATTAAACTAAACTTTCAATTAAACATTCAATTAACTTTCAATTAAAATTTAAATGAAATGTCAACGGATAGACAAAATGTGCTTTCTCATAAAACAAAAAAATCTATTATCCAAAATATTGACACCCGGGTTCACAAGTCGATGATATGTAAGATCAAATTGATTATTCGGATCAAATCAATTTGATATCTAATATCGTTGATATCTACACAATATCTTCTAAATATCAATTAAAAATTTTGTAGATATCAAATTCAAAGATGCGAAATTCAATTGACAATTGATCTAACATAACATCAACTTGTGAATCTGGGCATTGACACAGTTGTCCTATCGTTTCTCTATAGTTATTAGTCATTAATTTCGTCATCCACATCGTCCCCAAAATACATACAAACCATAATCTCTACGTTGTCAGCTTTTAACCTGCACCTCTTAGGGCTTAGCACATCTCCATAACCAGAAATAGCTCTTTCACTATCTACATTAGAGACAGGCATATAAATTATTTGTAGACATGCAACAGCAAACTCACTGTGATGAGTTCTCATTCCAATTAATATTTGCTCAACGATGTCAATTACACTACTACTATTCTTAGAATGAAAGGTTTTAGAAGTTTCCTGTATTCGATCCTTAAATAGCCTATATAAAACAAGGAACTCTTCATTAGGTATGTGATTTAACAAGGAGATATTTTATTTAGCTTCTAATATTGTTACATTGCTATCAGGAAGAGATAATAGTTTAGGAGGATAGAATAATGTCTCAGTAGCTTCAAAAAAGGATTTAGCCGTATCTTCAGCCAGAAGTTTTTTAAGTTTTTCTAAAGAAGCGGCACAGACAGCTTGAATCCTTTCCTCAGCATTCTTTTGCTTTGAATATCTCAGGAGACACAGACAGTCTTTGGTTTTTTTGGAAATAACGGACTTAATGTCTTTGGCATTCTTTATAACTGAAAAAGAAGTGCACAGTTCTCGAATCTTTGGATAAAGCAAGTGTGCCAAAGGATACTTGGAGCTTTCGATCAGAAGCAACAGCGCTGATATAGGAGAACTATACTCCAAAACAAAAGCTGCTTCAGTCTGAATGATCTTGACGTCTTCATCTGATAGTTTCTTAAAATACTGTACCGCTTTAACATCCTCAGAAAGGAATTTTGCAAATTCAGCCACATCCTCTAGATACTCATATAGATATTCTGCAGAAACTCTCCAAGAACCCCAACGAGTAAGAACTGGTAACGGAAAAAGCTTGGCCTCTTTCTGTTTAGAAAAACTATATTTATCCTTTAGAAATTTTAAATATCTGTGTTTCTTCTTCCTAGTATTTTTGAAAAGTTTTTTGGTTTTGGACACACATTCATTCAGACGTGACAATTTATTCTGAAATATTTGCGATACTTTGTCCAACTTATGTGCCCAGCATTGGATATGGACTATATTGGGATTCACTAATTCTTTCAAGAGTCGAACGCAGAGATTCATGTAGGGAGCACTATCAGTTATTGTCCCAACAACATCCTCAAAATTGACATCAAAGGAATTCAGTGTCTGTATAATAGTTTTGGAGTACTGGTCTCCAGTACAAGTAGAAAGATTTTTTACTGAAGAAACGAATAGCTTAGGCTCACTGCTTGTGTCACTGGGCAGTACCCTAAAAAGATTTACGAAAGCTGCTTCTCCTTTTCTATTGGTTGATTCGTCACACAGAACAACTATTTTTTTACCTTGGATGTCCGCCTTCAACTTTCCATCATATTCTTCTTTAATTTTGGGAAGATAGTGCTGTCTCAACCATAGCGCATTTGGTAAATCACCGCTACCTGAACTTTATATAATAATGTAATGTCAAATATCTTGTCATGTATTATATGAACAAGATTTAAGTATAACATTAAACCTTCAAGCATTAGAGTTGTAATGTTGCAACATTTTCACTCTTTTGGAGGTTAGGTTCACCTTTGCAATTTTTTCCCTTTTGAAAGAAATTACCCATACAGCACAGACATTCGCAACGTTGTAGCGACATTGTGAAATGTTGTTGAAATGTTGCTGCAACGTTGCAAATGTCTATAGCGTATGAGTAGTGAAAGATGAACTACAAATTAGGATTAACTATTAGTGAACTATTACATTTTTACTTACCTTTGACATAAGTTTCAAGCCATTTTCTAAGAGCTGGGTGGTCAAGCTTATAAAGTGGTACGTTGGCTTTAAGAAAAGTCTTTAAAGTAGACATGATAAAATCTTCTTTGTCCGTTTTGAGTCCTTTAGCATGGTCTACAGACTCGGTAATTGAAGATTACCGTTTACTTTTGATTACTTCAGAAGTTTGTTTACTAGTCTTGTGACCTTCGGAGCTACAGTGGTTGTCAACTGTACTCTTCTTTTCCCAGCACACTCTCACATTACAATGTTTACACATCATAATTTTCTTTTTAGCATCAAATATATACATCCCTTCTTGCTCATAATCGCGGACTCTGTTGTAAATGGTATTTTTCCTGTTCCCGGCCATGGCATATTTCACTTCAACTTCACTTGTTCAAAGACTCATATCAGCCGTGTGGCCACGATGCTAGAATCGGTCCGAGATCTCGATCCGAGAAATGTGTGGCCAATCAACTTGCAGCTTTTCCGAAAACGGTAATCATCTTAACCACACCAGCGTCGTCGCCACCGGCAATACTGCAGCTGCGTTCCGAAATGTATTGCCCACACTGAAAATCTATAGTATACGTAGCATAAACTATAGACTTCCAGTACTGGGAGTGAATATTGAAACGCAATCTGCATCTTACCGCTTGGGGTGCGTTCCACTTAACGCTCGCAACGCTCACACTGAGTGGAACGCACTCTAGGTTAAAAGTTACTTTCGCGGCGGCAAAGCGGGAAAAGTGGACGATTTGAAAAAGTATACGTCGGTTTTCTCCAATTCCGAGTGTTTTAAGTGCAAAAATGGACTTTTTGCATTGTTTGGCGATTATGCGATAATTATGCGAAAACTGCTGTATGCTGCTCGGAGATGCTCATTATGCGTTATTATGCGACTGATATTTATTAATATTAAGTATATACTATGCATAACTATCAAAATTAGAGCTTAAGAACAATTTTGGAAACATTATGCTATTATGCTCAAAGCATAAAGTATATATCCTTAGATATTGCTGATGTTGGAGCCGATTCAAATTTCGTCAACGAAGGTCAAATTCTTGCGGAATGTAGTCTCAGTCAGACTGAGGAAGATGAAGTTGTCATATTTTCTGATGCATCAGCTGATGATGTACAATTTGCTTTTAGTGAAGTCGATGAAATATCAAGTTCTTCAGACGTTGCTGAATCTATTTCAGATTATGATAATGCAGTAGATATTGATCCTCAAAATACTATTGATAATTTTCGAGAACATCTTGTCGAAGTCTTCGTAAAGAACGGTATGTCTCATATTCAAGTAAGTGCTGTTTTACAGGTTCTTCGAACACATCCTTGTTTATCTTCATTGCCAAAAGATTGTAGAACGCTTTTGAAGACCCCACGAACCGCGCACCCACATTTAACATTGCAGGGGGTGAATATCTCCATTTAGGATTTGAGGCAGGAATTCTGTCCATTCTTCAACAAACCTGTCCAGAATTGATTCCACATGATACTTTGATGATAGATTGTAGCACAGATGGTGTAACATTAGATGTGCAGGGCAAAATTCAAATGTGGCCAATACAAATTAGGATTGCAAATATTCCTCGAAGTAAACCCGAAATCGTAGGCATCTGGCGAGGTTCATCAAAACCAACTAACGCGCAGGAATTATTCCAACATTTTGTGGATGAAGTGCAAGATGTATTAAATCGTGGAGGAATTATTTTTCATAATCAATTAAAATTGATTAAAATGAGATGCTTCATTGCTGATTCTCCTGTACGAGTTTTTGTATTAGGTCACAAAGGCCATGGCAGTATATTTCCATGTTCAAAATGTTGGATTCGAGGAAATTGGCTTCGTCGTGGAGTAGTAGTTTATCGTGGTATTCAACACAGGCCCCGTACAGACGAAGAGTACAGACAGCAGATTGATGGAGAACATTATACAGATTCTGACTCTGTTCTGCTTACTTTGGGGATGAGATTGGTAACTCAAACGGTCTTTGATTACATGCATATCGTTTGTCTAGGTGTTGTCCCCAAACTAAATAGCGTTTTTGTTGATGGGAAATATAATCCAAGTTTAAAACTTTCAACTAGATTACTTGAAATTATGAAAACACGTCTACAGCATGTTCACAATTATTGCCCTAAAGAATTTTCGCGAAAACCGCAATTA
Source organism: Ooceraea biroi (assembly GCF_003672135.1). Lineage (NCBI taxonomy): Eukaryota > Metazoa > Arthropoda > Insecta > Hymenoptera > Formicidae > Ooceraea > Ooceraea biroi. Next base: position 4,269,530 of record NC_039514.1, on the reverse strand, counting down.
ATCAAAAAGTATGGAGGGTTTAAAGCTACGGAAAATCGTCACCTTCTTTTATATACTGCCCCAGCTGTTTATTACGGACTCATAAATCCTGCTGCGTACAAACATTTTCTTCTATTACATTCCGCCATTCGAGTTCTAGTCAGCTCTTCCTTATCAGAAGACCGTCTTGATTTTGCTCATACAGCATTAAGCATTTTTGTGAATAGAGCAGAAGATATATATGGTCCAGAATTTCTTTCTTATATTACTCATTGTCTTTTACATCTCGTAGATGATGTGAGACGCTTTGGCTCATTGAATGAATTGTCCATGTTTCCATATGAAAATAATATGACGTATTTCCGCAAAGTTTGCCGCAAGCCTCATCAACATTTACAGCAAATCATAAATAGGCGATTTGAAAAATTCCAAGTTCCACAAAACGTTAATGTAACTGAGGAAGTGATGCGTTCTACAAGACCCTGGGTTAGTCCTGTAGTTTTTAATGCCCTGTTAGATAATCGCCAATTTCAGATTTTAGACACAGGAAAATTTCGTATATCGGTGAAGAATCAGGATAATACGATAATATTGCAGAATTCAAAGATTTGTCTTGTTCAGAGCATCATTCTTTTGCGTGAGCATTATCAGTTGGCGGTTAAAGAATTTTGCAGAGTTGAAGATTTTTTCGATGTAGGTTTACCATCATCATCATTAGGTGTTTTTCGATGTTCTGTATTATCCGATGAAGTCATTATAGTAGATCTCAATGAAGTGCACAGTAAATGTTTTCGCATGCCATATTGGCACACTGAAGGGCATACAGATCCTATAGTTGACGTCTGGGTAGTAGCAGTCATTTTACATACCAGGGATTAAGACGGTCTCGTGAAGTGGATTCTCTGAAATTTTTACTCAGATGAGTCAACGAGGACGACAGACAGGAAGAGAAGCAGACAAGACAAGGAAAGCGTTGCAGTTGCTGAGTATGGATATTTCAAAATATCGCACATCTCACAATCAATTACAACGAAGAGACATAAAAAACACATACAAAAACACATGTCACAAAACACGACTACATCTACAACTACACAAAAACAGACAGCACCATATCATTCACAATCCCCAGCATCATCATCCCTACATACTCTATCATCACTCGCATCTACACAATCGCATGAACATATGACCCCTCCACCAGCACCATTACAGCATAGACTTATCTCATCACATTCACATTCAACAGCCACCCAATCATTCACACGAAATATTCCTTCAGCATCAAAATCATCATTACAAACATCACGCAAACAAACATCATTAAATTTGCCCTTATCAACCACAAAATCATTCTCACAAAACATTCATCCACTCTCAAAACCATCACAACATAAACAGATATTATCACGATCACCACTATCACCTGTACAACGCCGTCACCCATCACCCGTCAGACAAGAACATGAAGAAGAATGGACAGAAGATAAAGAAGCATCTCGTAATATAGTGAAGTCTTTAAGCAAGTTTAAAAACTTATTATAATAAAGATAATCGTCTGTGCATGAATTAAGACCTCATTTTATTTCAGCATGATCATGGCACAGCTACGTCGTATGGAAAAGAGACAAATTGTTATTGAAAATAAAACCGAGTAAGTATTAATAATTTTACTAACAGCAAGTAACTTACATAAATAAATAAATTTTTAATTTTAATAAATTTTTCCATAATTTCATTTTTCTTGTAGTGAAAATGCGAAGGCCATTAAACGACTGTTACGAGAATCTGCAGTGAAGAGACCAATGAAGCCGCAGGGAATTTTATTTAAAACCGTGGATGACTTCTTGACTTTCGAAAAAGTTGACGAAGAAACTTATAATAATTTAGTAAGATTTTTTTCTAAATTCTTCTAAATATATATTTACAGCAATTCAGTTTACTATAAAAATTTTGTTACAGGTAGGATACTTCGTTTATCTTGGACGGGCCAATGCAGTTGACTGCGCTGCAGAATATTTTCGTAGCATATTTCCCGAAGATGAGAAAGTTTCACCGTATCTCACTTTAAATGGAAGAACTGGACCAGGAGGATGCAAATTGCGAGACAGTCGCTTTGCTCAAGCATGCCAAGGTTGGTAAAAAATATCGTCAGTATTTATACTCTTCATTGAGGGTGAATTTCATCAATTTCCGATCATGCGAATCAGATAATTAATGAACAGAAATGCTAACAGCTGTTCATTACAATATGTCATCCAGTTATAATTACGAGTAACTGTTGGTATCTCTGATGTTTAATTATTCGATTCACTTAATCGGAGGATGGAACTCACCCAGCTTGGCTATTCTGTACACGCTACCGACTATCATACAACGATTGTCGTATCACCATAAGGCTTCAGCAGTAAGTGAATCAATCCATTATGATCGAGTTTTTTTGAGAAAACTCTCATGATTGATTGACCTACTTACTGCTTAATGGTCTTTGCACACTAAACGCGATGAGCAATAAGCGATGAACGATACTTTTTCGGAAAAGCAGAACTCTAATTGGATATTACTCATCATTCATCGTTCATCGTATCCAGTACGCAAAAGCTATTACGTCTTAAGTCTTCTAATTGTACACACTGCTTAACTAAGATGTTTCTTATGAATTTTTCCAGATGCTATAAACGCCAACAAACATTTTCCCAATCCCAACAAAGTGGAATTTTATGATGCTATGGAGAAGGCCCTGAAAAGCCTTAAAACTAGAAAATGGCGTTACAACAAAAAAAGGCAAGCCTCTCATGAAGAACACGAGGAATTCCCAAGAAATCGACTTCAGCAAATGCACGAGCCGGAAGAGGACACTGCAGGATTCGACACCCAGGAGGAGGAAGCTGACAACATCAATGAATTAGAGGAGACCCAAGACACGGATGGAGTGGAAGACATCGAGGACATGGACGAAGCTGAACACGCCAACCAAAGTACGAACGTGGACAACGATCAGACCCTGGAGATGAGTGCCGAAAATTTGCAACTTGAGGAGCAGGAAAATTGGATGGAGGATAATGAATAAAAGAAATATATTAGGGGTTTACCTATTATGAAGTTGCCGTTTTTGCGAATCGTTAACTTTAACATTTAATATCTTTGGCTTGCCGCAATATTCTAGCTTTATAAACCAACTGCTGTTGAAATGGCAAAAGTGTATTGATAATGTGCATACTTTGATTGAAAATAAAATGTTTTTCTTAAAACAAACTGTCAAACTTTCATTCAAAAATGGCAACTTCACATAGGTAAACCTCTAATAATAATTTATACTAATTATATATAACTTACAAAAATTTATTAAATTTAAATTATTAATTAAAAAATTAAACTTAAGAATAAATTAAGAACTTCAATCATATAATATAAAAAATAATTTTTTTACTTTTTAATTTTATTCTTAAATAAATAAAAATTATTAATTTTTATAATAAATTATTTTAGATCTATACGGCGAGACTCACGATGTACTCTTCAGTCCACCAGACTCTTTTTAAATGGTAAGTGGTAAGTTATTTCTAAGTATTTTTTTTAATATTTAAACTTGGAGAAGCAGTTTCAAATTTGGATGTGCTTCACAGAGAACGGCGGGATGGGGCCGTTCTCACTCCTAATTCATTGATTTTCTTTTTTAGGATATGGAGGGTGTTCAGACTTTTATCAATAATTATAACTGCGATTTTCTTTATCATCTTAATTTCTGCATGTACATATTTCTTTCATCGATTCTAAGCCTCAAAATAAGAACTTGTTATGACGCGAATCGAAGACAAACACGCGTTCGTCTTTCCCCGCCACCTAATCCGACACCGGCTAGCTTCCGAATCAGCTGATCATTGTCATTCGAGCATCGCGAGTCGAGTCGATCGGACTTAAAGCCACAGTGTATCTCTTACGAAGTTTCTTTGCTGTTCAAACGCGCTTTCAACGTGTTCCAATAAAGCTTTCGTTAATCATACATTTAAAGTTCATTTCACATCATCCGCTCTTTCACTTATTCATCTTTCCGGTCTTCCTTCGCTTCTCGCCGTGTTGCACCAAAGTGGATCGAGTAGCCAAAAGTGCAATTCGTGGGCAACGATTGAAGTACACCGATCAGAGGGGCAAATTTTTTGGTTGTGCCTCACAGGAAAGGGTGGAGATGGGGCCCTTTCCCTTTCAGAATTATAAAAATACACTAACGGAAATATCAATTCCAACACTTGACATTAAAATGTTCGTAGCGTTGGAATTTTAATTTCTGCTAGTGTATTTTTATAATTATATTGTTATTTATTGTTATAAATATGTATAATTTATTATTAAATAATAAATATATATATTATAATAAATGTATTTTATACTTCAATTAAAATAAAAATAAACGTTTTCTTTAATATAACCCTAAGCTTTTTAATTTTGTAAACCTTTAACCTTCCTAACCTAAAAAAAAAGAAAAAAGGGGTGCGATGGGGAAAAAAGGGAAAAAATCGGTACGAAAATCCATTCTTATTCTAGTACTCTAATGATATTATGAGAGCACAACGTACGATCGCAATACTATATCAAGTGCATAGTGGCGCTACGGTAGCCGTACCGCGTACCAGTACGGTGTACTGGTAATGTATGCCTACGATACGCACGTACGTGATAGGTACGATACTGATACGCGGTGTACGATGTACGCACACCGTACCAGTACCGTGGAAGTATCTGGTTATCTGGGTATCTGTATAACATCTATGTAGTATCAGTGACTAGCATTATAGAGAGTAATACGTTAGACGCCGCGTCCGCAAAATTAGTGATGGTATCACCTGACCTTGCACGTATTCGTGCAGGTCCAAGCGTACATAAAAGTAGTGCTGATGTTGCACTATGTAATGTGCTGCTGTTGCACTATGTAACACAATAGCGCAGCCGCCATTTGCGCTACTGCGCAGTTTCGGGGCGCGTTCCGAGAAAAAACGATGACACGTGACCAGACCTTGAACATGTTCGTGCAGGTCCAAGCGTATATAAAATTGTGCTGATGTTGCACTATGTAATGTGCTGATGTTGCACTATGTAACACAATAGCGCAGCCGCCATTTGCGCTATTACGCAGTTTCGGGGCGCGTTCCGAGAAAAAACGATGACACGTCACCTGACCTTGAACATGTTCGTGCAGGTCCAAGCGTATATAAAATTGTGCTGATGATGCAATAGGTAACAATAGCGCTGTACCACATGTAACAATATACGACCCTCCCCCACTGCTGATTCATCCCTCCGATCTGAACATGATACCCCTGCTGAGTCAGCCCCCCCGTGACCTTGAACATGTTTGTGCAGGTTTACACATGTAACAATATACGACCCCCCCCCCCTGCTGATTCATCCCTCCGATGTGAACATGATACTCCTGCTGAGTCAGCACCCCCCCCCCGCTGACTCATCCCCCCTGTGACCTTGAACATTCCCCCTCCCCCTGCTGACTCAGTCCCTCACCCCCCCTCGTTGCCCCATGGGTCAGAACCCGCCCTATATATCTACTATCTACTATCATCATAAGATTTTTGATAAATTCGATTAAGATCATTCATTTCTCGAGGAGTCGCTTTACAAATGTAACAACTTAAAGATGATTTTGTGTGAGTAAGAGATTGAGCGGTTTTTCCATCAATCATTGTACATAGCATATTATGTTTTACTTTGAATGTACGTCCGGATATATTTACTATTGTTTCATGCAATTGTGAAATTTTCTCTTCTATGTGTTGTACAGTTTTGTTTATCAATTCAGGTGTTTCTTTGGCAAATTCAAACTGAATTGGCCTACAAAGTCTTGGACTTGATGGGCGTGAGTTTTGCCAAAAGTGTTTCATAATATCATCATTAGAAACTAGTTGAATTGGCACTATAGATGCCATATACATGAATGCATCAGATGCGTCTATTATATATTTTCGTGTTACATTAGTTTCTGGTGCATTCTTGGCAGCCAAAGTTAACTGTTTAAGGGGCCTCCCTAGTGTGACAGGACCTAAAGTAGAGTGATTTTTGAGAATTTTTACAATGAAAACGACCAAACCAATTGATTTATAACTTTTCCCCTATATTTTACTATATTTTAAGAATGCGTAAAATATTTTTTAAAAGTAAACATTTGTTATTAACTCCGTGGCAGCCATTCTGCCGGAGCGCCTCGAAAAAAAGTTATTGGATGGTGAACATGATTGCAGCCGTTGTAGTTGTCTGAAACAAAAAAATCAAAAAGATTCTTAATCTGCAAGAGTGTGGCTATTGTCTGAACTAAAATCTTGAAAAAATATTGAAAATTAAAAAACTTATAGCTATTTAAAATATTTTTTTTATTTTTCAGCAAAAAATGTCATAGTTATTTGAGTGTAAAATGTTTATTTTTGAACGAATCAAAAAAGTTTTAGTTCGAACGAAAACTAGAGATGTGCTGAACATACCTTTAAAAGTTCAAGTAGATCCGATTATCCGTTTCCGAGTTATCATGTCCACCAGTTTGGAAAATGCTGTTTTGAGAAAAACGCGTTTAAAGTTTCACATACATATTTTCAGTATATAATTTAAGATTCATGGTACTTACAGCTAATCAGCTATTCCAGGGCCATACAGGACACCTTCCTCTTCCTCGTACAATTCATTCAAGGCAGCCTGGGCTTTTCTCCGAGCAATACGAGCCTCTCTCGTCGCCATCAGGTGTTGGCGCTCAGCGCTTCGTAATCTCTTATTATCGCGCTTGTCAGAGAATTGTTTGACGGTTGGGCCAATGAGGACTCCCATCGTTTCGAAAACTTTCAAAATGGAGTAGTATCCTTCGTTGAATATGTCAACGGCGAGATAATTGGCAATTTCAATTGTTTTTAAGCCGCAATAGAAATGTTTTGGAGCAAAGTGCCACAGCAAGCCATTGTAGCTTTCGTTATCGTTCTGCGTGTTGCCGCCCAAACAACGTTCCAATAAATCATCCTTCGATAAATCCTCATAAATTGGCCTAATCACTTTCTAAACAATTTCGCTGAGTGGTGGATCGTGAGTGAAATTTTTCACTGTCCCCGCGGCCTCCACTCGACGCCATGCACACCAACTCTCATCTTCGACTGGGTAGTACGTATGCTGTGGTTTCTCATCAGTTGAGCATTTATAATAATAAGTACTCCAAATGGCTTTCCGCATATCATCTACTGAATGCACGTGTCTTGTAATTGCCAATCCATAGTATGTTTGCAAATCGTTTATCACTTTATCTGTTAATTTACCAGGGCCCTTTCCTCCAATGCCTTTGTTTTTCTTTTTCGCACTCCTCAATCGTGAGCCCATATTTTTTGTAACATGCAAAACACTCTAATTTCTTCACTTGGACGTCATATGGATTCAACTCGAGAATACCTTTGAAGATTTTACTGTCGCCGTCTCCAACGTAGCGCGTATATTTCACGCCGTACTCTGCAATCGACCGTTCAAACATCTCCTTCACAGAGTTAACCTCCATCCTTCCAGCTAAACCATCGTGATTGACAGTGCATAATTCTTGATGGCTTTCTTTCCACTCTTCAAATTCCTCCTCGTTTTTCGCTTTTTTCTTCCACACTTCACACATTTTGCAATAGCTGGATCTCACAACTGAGTCGATTATTTTATGAGAATATTTCCCTGCGAGCGTTGTAACACCGTACAATGAAGAATATCCCCGCTTTTTCCACGTGCCATCTCCACATACAGTTAAATTTACATTTGAATCTTTTTTTTCCAAAGTTTTCTGTTTTTCCTCATCAACGGCATGCTTGACAAGTATTTTGTAAACGGCTTGTGATGCTTGCTGTATATTAGTCAAACAGCTGTAGTATGTTTGACTGTAAAATTCTACTGCTAAATCCATTAAACCGCAGAAAAGATTCAGTCCTTCATTGTCAATTCCCAACAACCGCATTACCATCACAATTCTACGATTTATTTCATAAGCATTATTGATCAAAGGGCAAGAGTTTATGTACGCCGTACCACACTCACACGTTACAGCAATTTTGAATCCTAATCCTCGTGAACTTGCTTCCTTGAATGTGATATCTTTATTACAAGTTTTGCAATTCACTAAAGTACTTATTGTCGAAAAAACAGAAAACAAATGTAAAATGCGATAAGCGTGCGTATTATCGATGGTAATTTCTCTATCACCCAAACGTAATAATTTTTCAGACGACGTACTAGCAAAACTGGTTTTATTCTCCAATGTGTAACGATTACCATAACATTTCCTTTGGCGCTCTCTACTCGCATGGCTCCGATCATCTCTGTTACTTTTTCTATCCATAGTGTCTCAAAACTCACGATCAGATGTACACTGTTCGGAAGCCGATAACGTACTAAATTTGCAATATACCCCAGGTATCTCAGAACATATATATTAGAAAGGGCAAATTTGTTTGTTGTTGTCTCCTATGTATGTCTGTCCTTCTCAGTACGTCTTACTGTGCATGTGCGTCGATAAATACATACACAACGACATATATATACATATACTACGAGATATCGTAAATATCAATAGGTTTAGCCGAGAGCCGGTCTCTTCCGACCGACCGTCGAGGATACTTATTTTTCCCTGCGCGCGGCGCGACTACGGGGCCTATATCTTTAAAAGAACTTAGAAACCAGCTATAATATTTCGGGATATTATTTTTAAGATGTTAAACTTTAAGAAAATACAATAAAAAAAATTCGATTTTTTTTACCCGACACACTAGGGAGACCCCTTAATGGGAAAAGTTTCACGAAGATGCTTTACCTTATACCGTTTTGCTCGATCACAACATTCTTCGAATGATTTTTTAGGCCTCCCTACCTTTTTCTTCATTGGAGATTCAGTTTGCAGATCAGAATTAACTTCTTCTTCAAGTTGTACTATGAATATTCCGTTCAACCAATTTCTATTTTCTTTTTTGAATTTATCAGATTTTCTTTGACTATTTTGCCATTTTTTCTTCAACTGAAACAGAAAATGTCTTTGAATATCTTTAATCACTTTATCGAAGTGATTTGCCTTCAAGTTTGCAAATTTAGTTTTTAATAATGTTTTTATTTTGTCTGTATTATAATTACTAGTTAGAACTATTTCTGACAAATGTTCACGAGAAATGGAAAAAGTCGCCCTTGTAAAATAATCAAACGCACTTTATTACTTACAAACTTTAAGAATAGGTCATTAATATATAATTTATACGAATTAAAAATTGTACATATAAATAGTAAGTTTAAGAATTAGATAAAATGAGTACATTTAATGAACAGAAAACTCTAAACAACTAATTATAAAATTTTTAAAACTAAACAGCGAACACAATACTTATGTTATTAATAGTATTATATGAGATGAAGTAATTTTAAAGGAATAAAATAAGTTTAAAAAAACGAAATATAAGAATTCAAGGAACGAATTATTAGAAATAACAACAATCGAATAACTCTATTATTATTAGTAATAAAACCTCTTTCAATCAATCAACAATTAATCAAATAGAATTTGAACACCTTTAAAATGTGTCAGGAAAGATCGCAAATAAAATCCCTCTATCAATACCAATATTTCCCAACCCAAAGCAATATGTCTTCGAATCTTAGTAATATGCTATTTTAAAACATTTTTTATTGCGAGAAACAATTAATATAAAACTCCATCTAGGAAAGAAATAAAGAAACAAAAAGTGCATCATCGAGGAAAGAAATAAAACAACAACAAGTGCGCCATGTTAGTTACGTGACGCATCGAAGTATAACATCTCCGAATAAAAATTCGAATTTTTATCAATGGCGCAAATATACGCAGCTAGATCTTGATGTTTCTTTAAATTAGAAACATTATTTTCCATTGTAAACAAAAAACACAGTTTGGGGAATGTTTTCCGCCTCAGCATCACTGTGCGTCGCTCGATCTCGTAAACATTTATCCTGCGAGATCCGGCGTGCGTAGATTTTTTCTTTTTATCCAAAACCGGCAAGCGTCCCCGCGCTAGCAGCTCACAGCGAGTTATTATAAATTACTAGCTGTCCGGTAAAACGAGTTCCAAGCACTCACGCTGATCGTAATTGGCTAATAATTACCACCTGCTACACGAACATGGGGAAAAAAAATAAGATGTTGATGCAGCCGCGACAGGTGGTACCGAGAGGAGTTTGCTTTATCGGGTACTCGAAGTGACTGATTGTGAGATGCTTATTAGTAATATTAGTAATCTTTAATCATCAATAATTGAGGATAATAAACATATGTGCAGGAATATCGGAATCAATCAAGCTCTTGCTAAAGAAAGTGAAAAATTGATAAGAATGACTAAATAAGAATAATCTGTGGTAAATATTTCCCTTTACACAGCCCGCACCAAATGACCTCTGATTGACCTTGACCCCTAACAAGGTCAAGGTCATTGACCTTTTCCAATGCTCATTGTTCATTAAAAAGTTATTAACAAAAGCAGTAAGAGAATGAAGTATAAGAATTTGTAAATTAGTAACAAAACAAGTTGGAATAATTATGCACATAAGGAAACATAAGTTTCGAAAATATAGTAGTTATTTTGAATATGAACGAACAAAATTTATTTAAAGCAGTGAATCATTAATATATAGAATAGTTTGTTTATAAATATAAAGTATTCTTTATTTTAACCAAAAGCACAAAACAGGTAAATACAAATAATTTTCTACTTTAATCGAAATTAAAGACTTATTAAGGATTATTATTTATTTGTTCAACTGAATATACCATTATTTATATAATTAATGGAAAATTAATCGAACACTTAACGCACTGACTATACGACACACTGGTTACGTTTTATTTCTGACAATATAAGAATATGACTGAAAATTTGTATATAAACATAGCCATAAATACAGGCGAAGCCCGTCCTTCAAATCTATCTCAAAAATACAAGTCTAATCCAACCCGTGTCCAAGAAGTAATAGAATCTATTAAATTAATTTAAACAACGATTCACTGCTTTAAAAACGATTTTCTTCATCTTACCTACAATTATAATAATCTTATTGATTATTTGTGTAATATGGAAGTATTATGTGTCCAAGAAGTAATAGAATCAGTATTAAATTTATATTGTTAATAACTTTTTAATGAACAATCAGCATTGTAAAAGGTCAATGACCTTGACCTTATTAGGGGTCAAGGTCAATGTCAAGGTCAATCGGAGGTCATTTGGTGCGGGCTGTGTAAAGGTAAATATTTATCACGAAATGACTGGCAAACTGTTTCTATTTACTCATTTATTAATGTGCGATATAACGGCCAAAGTTTACAACCTTCGCTATTATCATCGACCGCTCGATAAGAACAGTTTTTTACAGTCTTTCGTCGGATATCCAAAAGATTCCACTCACGTTCAATCTGGGCACCGAGGCTGATCTGCCATTGATTCTCCTGCGCCTCAGGATCCTCGCGCGTTCGCGATCCCTCCTCGTGCACCTGTCGTCCTGCCGCGGTGCCAAGCTGACCTGGGGCGCGTCTTCAAAGGATCGTACCCCAAGCAGGACGCAACCCTCGTTCTCGAGAGGACCCCCGCAACAGCGCTGCCACAATTCCGCATTCCATCAGCACCCGTGTCGCTTTTTGTCGTGCACTGCGACAGGTCCTCCATGGACCTCGAGGGCGTCTTCGCACTCGGTCGGTGTCCCTTTCGCTCGATTAGGAAGGACGCGGCTTTCGCACGCCTCGCAAGATCGATCGGTGGCGCGGTAGCACGTCTCGCGATCGACTGCTCCGTCTTCATCGCGGATTCCTGCGATCTGCTCGATCGTAACTCAGTCCTCGGACGATATCTAGTTATCTGCGCCCCGTCTGTGACGTCAAGATTCGACGGGAAAGTACTGTATCCTGGAACCGAGTTCCCGGGGAGTGTGTTCTCTTTGGTATCCTTTGCCTTCTCGTTCACCGCACGATCGTTCGCGCTAACACGCGATTGCTCTTTGGTCCTCGCGAGATTATTCGCGGAAGGGAACTGCTCGCCGGTTCCCGGCGCGGAAGTGCTCTTCTTCAAGATGCGTCCGCGAGTATTCTCATTCCTGGATGACGCGTAAATCGAGCATGTCAACGTGTCGCAGTACTGCGGGTTCACCACCGCCGTGAATCCATTGTCCTCCACGGTGTTCCCGCGCTGTTCAGCGATCACGTTCCGCACCGTCCCGCCGATCTCCCGAGTCTGGATGAAGCTTGCGCTGCGCCGGGATCCCTTGAACGCGTGCACATCGCAAACTATCCGCGAGGGACCCTTCCAGGATTGATTTTTGCGGAACTCCCGCGGCTTCGCCGACAACTCGGAGCCGCTGACTTTTTTCAGGTTTCTCAACGGCACGATGCGCTCGTCCACATTCTCCGGCGTCACCTTCGCGTCGTCGTCGCCCTCGCGACGTTGCTCCACGTTGTTGGTCTCGTCGTCGCCGTCGATTCGTCGTCTCTCGCATCGCGACGTCCCGCGTGCTCCGTCGACGTCGACGCACTGACAGAGATCAGACGACAGTCGCCGACGTCCCCACTATCTTCCTCGCAGATATACATCCGAAATAACTAGGCGTCGCACGTCGTGCTCTGCGACGCAAAGTTTTACCGCGAAACGGGGCGTTTCCTCCCTCTGGCCAAGAGGAAAACCATTGATTCCATCGAATCTGTCAATTCATCCCTCTCACCTTGGGGCGAACAGGCGAGTGGTAATCTTGCAATTTGTTGAAGTATATTTGCGCGTCGTTTCGCAAGAAATTTGCGATGTCTGTGGATCCGAAAAGTCGCGTCAAACCTGCACGACTTCGACATTAATTATTTATGATAAGCTTTTAGGAAATTTTACATCGTGCTTTTCCTTGGATGCCGTTTCAAGCTATTCTCTTCTTTGTCTGATGGTCGGATTAATTAACGTCTCAGTAAGACATCCTGTTTCTATCGAACGCTTAAAAAACCTTCTATGCAATAGTTAATTAATTAGTCGGAAGATATACCTTTTCATATAATTTTTGTTGCAGTGTATAACAGATTGCTTTTTCCTGGACGAATCTACGAAGTGATTCAAATATCTGAGAATAAGGTCGTATGTAAATCGTTATTTATGATGCTCTTTCAAGGAACAACACGCGCTCATTCTTCAGCATAAATGTCCCTCGCTTTTACCATTACTATCTATTTGAATAAAAGCAGAGATCATCTCGGTCATGAATTCGCAATAGTTTATTAAGTAATAAGCAAAAATTCGCTCGGCGAATGAGCGAACGAGAAACGGTAGACCGAACGCATTGAGCGGTGAGCGGCACGCTCCATATGACACCGCACCGAAAAAGTATTGTTACTTCGTTTTTCAGTGATAGAAAAATGATGCGCTATCATTTCCATACCACCTTGCGGTAGATAGCTTGGTAAGTTTTTTTATAGTGGTTTTCTCGATAGGCCTAATCCACTCTCATTACTCAATGCAAGAATTGAAAGGTGTTGCACCTAGATGAAGTAGTAATTTGTTTTGCACGAGTATAATACATACCGCAAAAGGTGGAATGCAATTCCGTATTACACATACTAGTACCGAGGTTTTTTCATCGAAGACTCACAATTCTTTTCCTTTTAAATGCGATGCACTTATGCACCTTTGTGTCGATATTTTGAATACAATGTACGCACATTGCACATTTTTGATACGTTTTGTAGAAAATCATTCATATCCACGAAATCACTACGTACAATAAATCCGAGCTGCGTGCACACGCATTTTTCTTCGCTAGCCGATGAACAATCACATTTGTGTATTTTTGAGCAGTAAATATTATTGTTGCCGTCAAACTCGGAAACACAAGAACTTTATATGACTGCATACGTACCGTTTATACTTTTTCGGCGCGGTGCCATATGTCGCGTGTCGCTCGTCGCTCGATCCGTACCGCTTCTCGTTCGCTCATTCACCGAGACATTTTTGCTTATTACTTAATAATTATTGCGAATTTTGCAAAATGGTAGAGGACTTTTCTTCTCAGTTTGACCTACTCTACCATCACTTTTCGTTTGGTCACTCAGATATCAGACACCCTGTATATATTAGAATTAAAAAAATTTATAACTCGAAAAGTACCAGATATTAAAGGCTGTAAGTAATAGCAGAACTTAAGAAAAGACGAATTATTGATAAGTAAATATACTTTCATAATTATTTTTCTTCAATATTTTTATTATTGCTCAATATTTCCAACAGAGTATTCAAAACGGTTTGTTTTAAGCGTATTTTATCCGTAATATTTAACTGTTGGAAATCGCGACTTATAGAGAGATAAAATAAATCGTCCGATGTGAAATCACTTAGACTATCCCTTTTTGTTTTTTCACGAGTCAGACTTAAAATCGCTTCATCTATAGGATCTAGTAATTCACTTTTACTTGGGGAATAAAACACTTAGTGAATACATCCTGATAAAAATAGTACATAGAAATATATTCAAATAAAAGCATTTGGAGTCATTAAAATCAAACATGCTCAATGAGAGTATAAATGCAGAAAAATAAGTTTACATTTTTTTACAGCTCGACCTGAATTCGGTGGAGGAAGTGATGACATTGGCGTTGAACGTGCTGGGATGTCGATGACGAATAACACGTCGAACTACCAGGTGATAAAGTGCATGAGGATAAAGTTTGGAGCACAGGACTTGGAGAAGATTTTAACGAAACATAAGGCGCATCATTCGTTATCAAGAGAGGAGTTAACGGTCGCAAAATTTTCTCAAATGACGAATTCGTCAAGTAATCATCTGAAAAATGCAAGAAGCAGTTATTATAATAAATAATAAATCTTATTACTAATTAAGTGCTTGATTTAATAACAAAACTTATATTTATTTATCATTTAAAAATAAAGACTTATCTATTTCTACAGGGTGCGTCACCAAAATCCGGACAAATTTCAATTTAAATTTTCCGCCATATTGTGCCTTCGCCAGAGGTCGTTGTTGGCGTCCGAGAAAGCCTGATGCTTCTAGTAAACAGTCATAACCTGTGACGTGACGTTTTGGCGTCCGTCACAAGGGCGTTGCTCGACCGAGGAGGGGATTCATCGGAGTCGCTCCCTCCACTCGAGGGGGAGCGATCCGTCCGCGTTTCTTTTAGGTTACAGGAAAAAGTGTACGAGGGAAATAGCGCATGGGGTAGCCGAGTGAGGATAAGTCAGCCACGGAAGAGCGAAGGACAGGACGAGAGGAAGTCCTGCGCCATGACCGAGTATCGGGAGCCCTGGAGGAGCCGAGTCATAGTGGACTCTCAGCAATACCGGAGCACAGCCATTCCAAATTACCGCACCCTCGGAGTACCGAGCAGAGTATCTGCTCGCCATCATAACTGCAAGCCGCTGTTCCCGGATACTGAGGCGAGTCCGCTGGCCAGAGCGGGTGGAGAATCTTTCCGCCTCGTCCCTGTCGGAGTCTGGCCGCCCTGGCAGGGAACTACTGGTAGTAAAGACGGGAAGGAGCGGTGCAAGAAGGATTACATAAACTCGGTGTTCGCGAGCTTGTTATAATGCGAGCAGCCGTACTAACTAATCACGGTTTAGGACGGACAGGCACGTTTAAGCAATCACTTAGACTCCACCTTTGGTTCAAAGTTTATTCGTTCAAACAAAACAACTCAACAAAATTAACAAAATGAACTAATCAATTTAGCTCCGATAGAGTACAGTGCGAAACGATACAGAGCGAAGCGGTGAACTATGCGGCGAGTTTGCGTTCGTGAAGTGGTTCGTGTAAGTAGCGGTTCAAATGATCGTTAGCGGTTCGACTAGACAAAGCAAGTGATTAAGTGGGCATCGCGTTGGCATCTATATCAGCTCGGAATCTGTCGGAGCCGCCAATCCCTTCAAATTGTTCGACGTGACAACCTGGGCGCGCAGTCTATTGGTGCGGAATCACTTGACGTTAAGCTGGGAGATATCGCGCCTGCGTGAAACGCGGTGATCGATCGCTGATAGGTGGATCTGCGGTTACATCACGATCTAGCGCATGACAAGTTCGGATCGAGTGATTATCTGCTGGCGCACGGGATCTTGGCCGTTAGCTGTTTGTCGCACAAATTCTGACATAAAAACTGCTGACTTGGGGATGATGTTTGGATTCGACACCGTTGCGAGATTGAGACAAACATCACGACGCTTCTCGAATTTTCGATCACATTATTTCGCCGGGATAATCTTCGTCGCTTAGATTCTATATTTGCAGATCTTGAACATTCGGCTTAGATAAATTTAATATATTTCGCTTGGACAGAGATTTTTTATCTAGTAATCTTTCTCGCGGTGGAGGCGTTTTAATTGCGATCCGTGATTGTTACCCGTCAAAATTATTAAATGTGCGTGAATCTGCTATCGAACATTTATTTGTAGATGCTCAATTTGGGCGAAAACATGTTATTTTCGGTGCGGCCTATATCCCGCCGGGATCGGATGTTTTTGTTTAGGAGTCGCATTGTAGTGTAGTACACGACATCTGCTCCAATGTCTCTAATTGTGACTTTGTATTCGCAGGAGATTATAATATCCCGCATATCTCTTTTGATAATGATGTTCACGATGCCCTTATTTATGAAAATACAAGCCAATGAAAAATGTTAAGACAGGCAGATGTACTTATAAACTATTTTAATGAGCTTCATTTGTATCAGCGTAATTTTGTTGGCAATGCGACTAGTAACACACTGGATCTAGTATTTTCCAACTTATCTGCGATTTCAGTGAGGCAGAGTTTAGATCCGATACTGAACTGCGATAAACATCACCCGGCTCTTGATTTTGTGTTACCGGGGGCGTCTGCGTTGCCTGTTATGAAACCATCAGAAGTAAGGTGGAATTTTAAGCGTGTGGATTATGCGGCTATTAACGATTATATTTGAACAGTATACATTGGGACGAAGAGTTTGAGGGATTATGTGTTGAAGATGCTGTTAGTCTCTTGTATTCGCACTTGGATCGCGTTATCTCCTCTTATGTGCCGGTATACACGGTTCGTTCATCTACCTATCCAGTATGGTTTACTGGTGAATTAATCGCTCTTATTAAAGCAAAAAAGAAAGCTCATTGTCTATATAAAAGATCTAACTCGTTGTCTGATTATTTGTTATTTGCAGATGTGAGATCACAATGCAAGTTTCTCTCTAGAAGGGTATAGAATGATTACTTGCGGAAAACTGAATGTGCAATTCCTGATAATGTAAACATTTTCTGGAATTTTATTAAAAATTTATCAAACAGGGAAATGTCTTTCCCTCACATCTGCATTAATAATGAGTTTGTAGTGGATAATGAAGCTTTGGCTAATCATTTTGCAGATCATTTCGAATCTGTTTATGCTGGCAATAAGACAACTAATTACTCATATAATGAAGATCTGAGGAGTGGGTGCAGCGTGAGTGAAATGCTGGATGTTGGATTGATGAATCTTAACATTAACATTAGTACAGTCTTCGAAAATATAAATAATTTGAACTTAAACTCTAAACCGGGAAGTGGTGGAATTCCTCCTGTTTTTATTAAATCTTGCAATAATGTATTTTCTAGAATACTTTGGTTGATTTTTAACAAATCCTTAACTAGCGGCATTTTCCTAAAGCTTGGAAAAAAATGTATTGTAATACCGATTTTTAAAGGAGGCGTTAAAACTAAAATTACTAACTATAGACCTATAAGCAAGCAATATATCATGTCAAAGTTATCCGACAGCATTGTCACAAGGGACTTGTCATTTCTGCTGAAGAATGTTGTTATCACTGAGCAGCATGGCTTTGTGGCGGGTCGATCAACCACGACTAATTTAATTTTGTATCATGACTTCATTGTTAATGCGTTAGAGGATGGATCTCAAGTTGATTCTATCTATACTGACTTTAAAAAAGCATTTGACAGTGTAGATCATATGACTCTTATAAGAAAGTTGCATGATATTGGAATCAGTGGAACTTTGTTGAACTGACTATCAAGTGTTGTTGTGGATAGAAGTCAGGTTGTAAAATATAATTTCAGCAGAGAAAGCAGCTTACTAAGCGCTTTGTGCTACATTACCAGCAGCTTATGGTTTCTGCTGAACGGACCTTTTTCAGATATATAGCAAATACTACATACGTACACAATTCAAATAGTATAGGTTAGTGTTGTTGATACCAAACCACGGAGAAGACGCAATAATGGATGCAATAATTTTAATAGCGATGGATGAAGGCCTTAATGCAAATAATATAATAGAAAACCATCCTATAAATTTATAAACGTGTTAACCTAATGAGCAGTGTCTTAACGTATTCACGTAGTTTTTTTTAATTAGTTCTGGTTAGAACTTTTTATCACACCTTCAACCCGCCTTAGGGTTTTTATAGTGCAAATCTAAAATACGTATTCACGTATAAACAAGTTAGCTTAGGTTATATTCTCCAGGTATGATAGTGACGGTTATGATTTCCAACACGTTGCGCTTATTAAGCGTACTTTTACTGCGCTAGAAAACATGGCGACCGCTTAGTAAACATGTTAGAAAAGCGTAAATCGCTAGGTGGCGTTCAACAGAGAATCTTGAAACAGTTGCAAAGCTGCTTTGCAACTGTTGTAAAAATCGTGAATCTGATTGGCGTATGCGCTTAATTTTGATTCAATCTAAAAGCATACGCCAATCATATTCACGAATTTTACAACGGTTGCAAAGCAGCTTTTTCTGCCGAACGCAGCCAATGACTCATTTTCTAGGGATATAGCGGTTACGTCGGGTGTTCCACAGGGATCTCACTTGAGTCCATTATTGTTTAATATTTTCATTAATGATATTAAATATGTTTTTTGTTACTCGAATTTTTTACTTTTTGCTGACAACTTGAAGGTCTTTCGACGAATTTCTTGCCCAGCTGACGCACTGTTATTGCAACAAGATCTTGTAAGGCTTGATGCTTGGAGTGCAGCAAATAATTTACAATTTAATTTGTCAAAGTGTCATGTTGTACACTTCAGCCGTAAGAGGGATAGTTATTTGCATAATTACATTCTTGCTGGATCCACTCTTAGTAAAGTTGATTCTATTCGTGATCTTGGTGTAATATTTTGCATTGATTTATCTTTCGAAAAACATATCAGCTTAATTACGAACTCTGCATTTAGGAAATTGGGCTTTATTAATCGAGCCAGTAAACTTTTTAGGAATGTGAATACTTTAAAACTGTTGTTTTGTTCCCTTGTGAGATCTCAATTGGAGTATGAGTCCGTCGTGTGGTCTCCTTATTTGGCGTATCAGTGCGACTTGCTTGAACGAATTCAGCATCGTTTTCTGCGTCGGGTTAGCTTTAACCTACATAAACCAATGAAATATACCGATCATAACTATGATGGTTTATTACGGGATTTTTATCTGTTGACATTGAAGAACCGCAGGATTGTAGCGGATGCGATGTTTATGCGTAATCTCGTTAGCGGCCGCACTGTCTGTCCACAGTTGCTGGAACGTGTTAATTTGCATGTTCCTAATAATTCGTTGAGATTCACTGAGCTGTTTTTTATTGAGTCTCATAGAACATCTTACGGCTATGGTAAGCCACTGAATCGCTTGCGCATGACTGCTAATAGATTTTCTACAGACATTGACTTTTTTAATGTTGTCCGAAACTCAATCAAAACTACTTTGCGTCGGATCTTACTCTAATTTTATTTTTGATGTTTTGTGAGGTACTCATTGAATTGTTGTAACTACTATGACATTGTTGTTCATTAACTAATAATTGTGTATTTATTTTTGTACTAGAGGGCATTATCCCGTTTAATAAAGATATACAGGGTGTCCCATGGGAAGTTGCTGAAAGTAAACGATTGGTTCTCCCCTCCATGACTTCAGAAAGGGTCTTACGGTTAACGGTCGTTCATTTGAGTGTCCGCAGTTTTATTCTGGTTGTGGTAGATGCAAGTCGGTGCGCGTCAAAATGAGTAATCTGACGACGGAAGAAAAGATTTATCTTGTCGAGTGCTTCTTTTCCACAGGAAAAGTTTATAGCAATGCTTACAGGGGGTTTCGTACTAAATACGGAACACATAAAGTTAAGAGCGAAAACACGCTGAAAAGGTTAGAATTTATTATTTCTTTAAACGTATGCGTTACGTCACTCCATTTTTTGGCAATAAATCTGCATTAAAATGTTTTGTGTTATTTTTATCAGAATTATCGATAATTTTATGCAGTATGGAACTATCCAAGACCGTAGACATGATCTGCCAGGTCCTTCTGTGTCTGTAACTGCAGAAGAAAACGTTGAAGATATTAAGAAGTATTTTGAAGAGAATCCAAATTCTTCCATTCGGAAAGCTGCCCAAGCTCTTGAAATATCCAAAACAACGTTACACAGGATTTTAAAACATTTCCTGAAAATGCATCCCTATAAAATAACATCGCATCAATTGCTAACCAAACGCGCTATGACGAAACGTGTGGAATTCTGCAAGACGATAAATGGAATGTTTGAAGATGGAGAACTTGATGCAAAATTGATAATTTACACGGACGAAGCACATTTCTGGCGAAATGGTTATGTTAATAAACAAAATTATAGATTTTGGGGGTCGGAAAATCCCAACGTTTCCC
This sequence comes from Ooceraea biroi, assembly GCF_003672135.1. Lineage (NCBI taxonomy): Eukaryota > Metazoa > Arthropoda > Insecta > Hymenoptera > Formicidae > Ooceraea > Ooceraea biroi. The sequence goes on along the minus strand of NC_039514.1, from coordinate 4,248,890 downwards.
TGGCTAAACCTTTACATCCACAAAAAATAACAGCATGGGCTGCGATCTCGGTAAAAGGAATTTATCTACAATTCTTCGAATCAACAGTCACTGGTGAAAGTTACAAGCAGCTTCTCGAAACACAATTCTTCCCTCATGCAAAAAAAAGAGGTCTGGTCAGAGGATTTCATTTCATACAGGATGGAGCGACACCACATCGAACCCAGGAGGTCTTCGAAACAATCCATAAAATTTATGGCAATCGAGTCATCGGTCTGGGATACCCCAAATTTGCCCAGGGGGGGCTAGAATGGCCACCGTACTCGCCGGATTTAAATCCATGTGACTTCTTTCTTTGGGGATACATTAAGGACCATTGTTATGCCGGAAATCCAGAAACAGTGTCAAATTTAGTAGTAGCTATTAGAAAGGTCGTCAGCAACATTAAAGACGACATGTTAGAAAAAGTTTTCACAAGTTTTCATAAAAGAATTGATTTTTGTACAAATTCAGATGGTGCACACTTTGAAAATATTTATCATTAGCTTACCTGATTATTAGCATATTTTTCATTAATAAAATAAACTGATATACAAACATTTTGCTAAATTTTATTTATACCCATTAAAAACTGCAGACTTTCCTCTTTCCAATGCAATTTTTGTTTTTTCAATAACTGCATACGTTTAAAAATGACAGCTGATTAGTTTCAGCAACTTCCTATGGGACACCCTGTATATATTACAAGGATCGTCACCAGAGGGGTTGCGGATAAGCCAAATTAGCGGCCGAATCACGGATCTATCGCCGCCGAATCGATAGAATGCGCAGATCGATGCGCGGTCTGATAAGGCCCTCCCGGCGCGCTCCGCGATCAGCACTGCGAGTCCGGCTAGCGTGTAATGCGGAGCGACTCCGAGGCCCTTTCGACTCGAGATCAGGACGACGTGGGACGAGCGCCCGAAATTGTAAAAACCTCACTCGGCGACTTCATTTCCGTTCCCGGCCAAGGTGGCATCTCGAGCCTCGGTAGAACTCTAAAGATCGAGATCTAACCTGCCGGAGGCGCGTTATCGTGGCCCGTCGGCTCCGGAAACCGTACCGCGACAATACTATAATTCCGTATAACTTCCGAACGTATCTAGTCACCGCAAGGTGTTGAGTACCGGAGTGCTTATATCCTCCCACTCGGGATTCGTCGGCTCCAGTCAATTTGTATCGTTTTATAGAGTATCGCGTGCATTGTATCGCGTACCTTTCGTATCGTATGTACTTTCGTTTCATCTCGTTTTCGGGTGTCTCGCGTACAATATCGATCTATTGTATACCGCGTACCTAAAGATCCCTTGCGTATTGCGTCCGATAAGGATCTCGTGTACCGGAATGAGTCATTTCGGTTTTGGTAAATAGTTGCGAGATATGTCTCGTCATTTCGGTTACGGTAATAGTTATCGTTTGCGTGGAGTAACGCTCATATCTATCGTCTTGCGTCGTTGATGGAATTACGTTCGCGGTAAAGTTGTTGCGTGCGGTAACTCTTTGCGGGAATTGTAGATTACCCCTGTTTAGCTAGCCCCCCCACCTTGCAGAAATGAAAAAACAAATAGCGCTAAATTATGAACTATTTATGAGCTTTTATATACCGCAACTTAAAAATTTTGAGCTCGTCACATTGGGCAGAAAATTAATATTTTTTGTGGAGGGGCTGAATCAACATTGACTCAGCCCCTCCACCACTTAAAAATAAAAATTTTGAATCAATCTTTGCAGCCAAATTAGGAGCTATTTATAAGCTTTCAAAGTACTATAGTTTCGATTTTTGAGCTCATCCCCTTAATCCTAAACCAACCCTTTAATTGATTCCACTCAAGAGAGAAATGCTCGAAAAAGTAAAAATACATCGTATTCTGGTTGTAACGTAAAACTTCCAAAAATAAACTCCACGTCGGATACGTTCTCTCCAATGTCGTTCAGGCGAGCCGCCATGTTTTGAACTTTCGATATGTACTGAATTACACTATCAGTCGATTCCATTTTGTGTTCGTGGAATTTTTGTGTGAGAATCAATTTGCTTGATGCTGATCTTTGTTCATGGATGATTCCCAGTCTCGTCCACATTTCATTTACTGTTGTGCATGTTAACAGGCATTCCAGTTGAGAGTCTTCCAATACGCGCATTTCGATTATTGAACTGCAACCCCTGTACAAGAAAACTACCCCACATCTCCACGGCACAGGAGAGAACGGTACTTAAAATGAAGATAATTAACTATTTTGTGACTAAATGTTGTTTATTGATTTATGAGCTCGCAAAATACGCGCATTTCGATTATTGAGCTGCAACCCCTTTACAAGAAAACTTCCCCATATCTCTACGACACAAGAGAGAACGGTACTTAAAATGAAGAAAATTAACTATTTTTTGACTAAATGTTGTTTATTGATTTATGAGCTCGCAACATACGCGCATTTCGATTATTGAGCTGCAACCCCTTTACAAGAAAACCACCCCACATCTCCACGGCACAAGAGAGAACGGTACTTAAAATGAATAAAATTAATTATTTTGTGACTAAATGTTGTTTATCGATTTATGAGTTCGCAAAATACATTGATTGTACATTAATTTAATTAGAATTTCTTTTGCAACCTACTAATACTATTATATTCCTACTATACGATACAGTTAGAGACATAAAATAAATTGCAATTAGAAAATAATGTAAATTATATTTTATCTAAATGTTTTTCCAGTTTTTTGATAGTCTAATGCAGCTCAATAAAAAGATAAGTGGAATTAACAATTCGTATTATCTAATTTTGTTTATAAATACATTTATCTATTACTTTTTATTATTTAGTACATATGGATATCTACATTTAATATTACATTTGGATATTTGTTATATATAACAAAATGCCTTTTTTCTACAGGAAAATAGTTTCTTTTAAATACGTTTCATTTATTAAAGCTTGTCATAATATAGTTATAATATATATATATATATATATATAATATATATATATATTATCTTATAGATAATATATATAGATAATATGTATAGTTATAATATGTATATAGATAATATATAGTTATAATATAGTTATATTTATATTTTATTAAAATTATATTTATATTAATATTGAATATTAGTTTTTCTATCGATCTTCCTGGCTAAACGTATGCTAGATGGTCAGCAATCCTCTATTATTTTATTATTTAAGCGCGATCTATTATAAATAATAAAATAATAGGGGATTGCTGACCATCTAGCATACGTTTAGCCAGGAAGATCAATAGAAAAACTAATATTCAATATGAAATTAACTGGCGAAGTAATAATAATATTTCAATATATTTATATTATGTTTATATTTTATTTAAATAACATTGTGTTACACAATTTGTATTGGTCCTTCGAGCCGGATCTTTCGTCAATAACATCTCTTCCTCGTACGAACGTCGGTGGTGTTCGTGAACGTAACGGTCGAATTTGGTGCGTATATCCTCGAAGTGCTCTCTTCGGTGCACGCCATCGCATCCAAGTCAGGCCTTGCGCCTTTCCATCGCCTTCGCAGTGGTTGCTAGTGTCGGTTTCGGCGGTTCTCGGAGTTCTCAAGAAGTGACAAGATGACTACCGCTGTTATCGAGAAACAGAATGACCTTTTCGGTTGAATCTCACGAGCGCACAAAAACACGCTGAAGAAGGGTCTGGAGAATCTCAACCGCTACGTACTGGAAGCTCGGATTCAAAATCTGGAAGCGGATTGGACTCGATTCCAGAGCAATCACGACAAATTGATCGGATCCATCACGGAAGACACACGTAAGCTCGATTATTTCACTGATGACCTGTACGCCGGGTGTGAGAATGCATATTTTGAGGTAAAATCCAGCCTTATGCAACTCTGTGACACATTCCCGGATCCTGAAGAGAAGACGTCGACCTCGAATTCCGCCAACCCGGAACCCGGAAGAGCGTTGCCGAAGATCAGTCTACCTAAATTCACTGGAAGCTACCAGGAATAGCCTGCCTTTAGGGATCTCTTTTTATCAATGGTAGTATCTAATCCCGACCTCACGCCTGTCGAACAATTACACTATCTCAAAACTCAGGTAACCGGGGAAGCGTCTCGACTTATCGTTAACATTCAAATGACATCCGAAAACTTCTCTCGGGCGTGGAAAGCACTCACGTCTCGCTACGAGAACAAGCGAGCTCTCGTTACAGCCAACCTTGACCGCCTCTTCGAGTTGAAATCCATGATTCAGGCTTCCAGCAGCGATCTCAAACTTCTCTTGTCCACGGTGAAGGAATGCACCGGTTCTCTCAAATCTCTTGACGTTCCCGTTCAGCATTGGGACCTCTTCCTCGTGTACTTCGTCACTCGGAAGCTACACACAAGTATTCTCGAGGCTTGGGAAATCCATCTAGGTGAGTCGACAGATCTTGCTACGTTCCTTCAGCTCGAGACATTTCTGGAAGGGCGCATTCGTGCACTGGAGGCGATTCAGTCGAGTCGTCTTGTATCCAAATCCTCTGCCACACAAAAGTCGAGCTACAAAACAAATTCCGCCCGCACTCACGCGATTGTAGTTAACAAATCCGGATGTTCGTATTGCAGTGCCGCTCATTACATCGCTGCATGTCCGGACTTCGCCGCCAAATCCCTCGATGAGCGACATGAATTCATTGTAAAGAAGAATCTCTGTTTTAATTGCTTAGGAACCCATCGCTTGAGTGAGTGTCGCTGCGTAAAACGGTGTAGACGCTGTAAAAGTCAACATCACACGTTGCTTCATCGAGAAACCGCGTCTTCGTCGGTAGCTCCCGTTGCCTCAACATCGTCACACACTTCACCTTCTAATGACACCTCTTCGGTTGCAGGAACACCTGAAAAACCTGTAGCCCTTTCTCACGTGGCTGTCACCGTAGATTGCTCCGATTCGCCGACTATCTTGGCCACGGCGAAAGTTCGCATTCTTGTCACGGGTGGAAACAGTCTGGTAGTACGAGCTCTACTGGATCAGGGCTCAAAGGTTTCTTTCATCCGAGAATCGTTGGTACAACTACTTCGTCTTCCTCGTCATCGTTCTCTTATGCACATCTCCGGCGTCGGTTCTCGGGACGTGGGAGCCACTCGCGGAGTTGTGTCTCTTCGACTCCAATCGTGCGTCGAACCATCTGATGAGTTCATTCTCCAGACGTATATTCTACCTCAGTTGACCGGAAAAATTCCGTCGGAACCGATCACATATTCGTGGGAACATCTCCAAGGTTTGCCATTTGCGGACCCGGACTTCGCCATTCCCGGTCCCATTGACCTCCTTCTTGGAGCAAATATCTATGGCCTTCTCTTAAAATCCACCATCCGCAAAGGGCCGCTAAATGCTCCTGTGGCTCAAGAGACCTCTCTCGGTTGGATAGTCTCCAGGCCGACCTCGCAGCAATCTCGATGAGCGGGGCAGGTGATGACCGTTTCCATTTCATCGTCATCCGACGTAAACTTGGACGAGGCGCTACAACGCTTCTGGCAACAAGAAAAGGTTCCTGCATTACCACGCGCACGTCTCACCGCTGAGGAGCTAGAATGCGTGAATCACTTTCGCTCAACGCACTCCCGCGACAATACGAGGAGATACATCGTCCGTCTACCGTTCCGAGCGGGGTGTGGAGAACTGGGCTCCTCCCGATCCGCCGCACTTCGACTGCTAGAACGCATGCAACATCAGATCCGGCGAGATGCTATCTTTGGTCAACTCTACGTCGCCTTCATGAAGGAGTACGAGGCGTTGGGGCACATGACGCACAGCTCTACCTCGTCATCAACGGGCGCGAATTTTCTACCGCATCATGGAGTTTTGCGGCAAAACAGCTCAACGACTAAACTCCGAGTAGTCTTCAATGGATCGGCCCGCACTTCGTCTGGACTCTCGCTCAATGACTGCCTTCACGTTGGGCCTAAATTACATCAAGACATTGACGCTGTTCTGCTTCGTTGGCGGGTTCACGCATTCGTCTTCGCTGCCGATATTGAGAAGATGTTTCGGCAAATTCTTCTCCACGCGGACGATCAACATTTCCAGAAAATCTTGTGGAGTGCTTCTGGAACCCCTCTGGAGTATTTCTTGGGTACGCTGACTTACGGACTCGTCAGTTCACCCTATCAATCCATTCAGACACTGCTGCAACTCGCCGACGACGAGGAGCATCGCTTTCCTCTGGCCGCAAACGTTTTACGGTTTGACTTCTATGTGGACGATGTGCTTTTGGGTGATGACACTCCTCAGCGCGCACACGAAAAAGTGCACCAGTTAACGAATCTCCTCAAGGCGGGCGGCTTCAAACTACAGAAATGGTCCACCAATGAAAGCTCGATCCTGGAGGACATCGTCGTACCAGCACCATCCAGCTCATCCACCCGAGAGTTTGATGCGGAGACTCGCATGTTGGGACTGACATGGCATCCGTCGTCGGACACATTCCACTTCAGGGTCAGTCAATCTGATTCTTCGGTCACGCCCACAAAACGAATCGTTCTTTCTCGAGTGTCGCAGCTATTTGACCCACTCGGCTGGCTCTCTCCAGTCACCATCCTCGGCAAAATTTTTATTCAAAGCCTGTGGAAAGCTCAAGTTGGTTGGGACGAGCCGCTTTCTCCGTCCTTGTCTCTGCAGTGGATGGAATTTTCCAGGGAGCTATGTAATGTTCAAGCCTACGCGATTCCTCGCTGGTTGCACACTCGTTCAGACTCTCAAACTCTCGAACTTCATGGTTTCTCGGATGCTTCTCAGAATGCTCTCGGCGCAGTCATTTTCCTGCGCACCTTTTCCGATATCGACGACGTGAAAGTCACATTAGTTGCGGCCAAAAGTAAAGTCGCACCTCTGAAGAAACAAACCATCCCTCGTTTGGAATTATCTGCTGCGGTCTTATTCGTTCGGCTTCTGGCACGGATTCGCAGCATACTTAAGTACCATCATGTTCCAGCGCACCTCTGGGTGGACTCCAGTGTATGTCTCGCCTGGATTCGAGGATGTCCCTTTCAATGGCAAGAATTCGTCGCGAATCGAGTTGCAGTCATTCAAGAGTTGGCGCCGGACGCTCGATGGCATCACGTCATCGGCACTGAGAACCCGGCCGACTGTGCATCTCGCGGACTTTTGCCTCGCCTTCTTGCTCATCACCAACTTTGGTGACACGGACCTCTCTGGCTTATTCAACCATCCGTACAGTGGCCAGACCAAACACCTCCAATCGATGACAAAGTAAATCTTGAAGCTCGACGTTCTCTTACAGTTAACACGGTTAAGTCCGCTGCTACTTGTTGGGATCTTCTCGATCGGTACTCCCGACTCGATCGGCTTCTGCGAATCACGGCGTGGATAAAACGAGTCATTTCCGCGTTCAGACGCAATCCGTATCAACCGACATCAACGACTCTAACGCCGGAGGAAATACAAGAAGCACGCCTTTTCTGGATACAAATGACGCAGAGAGTTTCTTTCGAGAAGGAGATGGTCCTAGTGTCTCGCGGTGAGTCTCTTCCTCGCACCCACCCTCTCGCTAAACTCGCTCCTTTTCTAGATGCCGAAGGCGTGTTGCGTCTGGGTGGGCGACTAAACAATTCTCTCCTCGATTCGGATGCTAAGCATCCCGTTCTGCTACCACGAGACTGTTTGCTCACACGTCTCTTGATCGCCAACGCTCATCTTCGTACTCTCCATGGCGGAGTTCAACTCATGCTCGCCTTGTTAAGACGGCGATTCTGGATTCTCGGAGGGCGTGCACCAATCAGCTCATTCGTCCGGCGATGCGTGCGGTGTGCTCGCTACCGTGCTATTGCGGCTCAGGAAATGATGGGGCAACTTCCGTCCTCTCGAGTGACACCTACTCGTCCGTTCGCGCATTCTGACGTGGATTACGCTGGCTCTTTCTCCCTGCGAACATGGCGAGGGCGCGCCGCTCGCCAATACAAAGGATACTTGGTGGTGTTCATCTGTTTCTCCTCCTCCGCGGTGCATTTGGAACTGGCCACCGACTACACCATCCAAGGATTCATAGCAGCGTACAAGCGGTTCACCGGGCGGCGAGGCCTCTGTTCTACGATAAACAGCGATTGCGGAACGAATCTGGTCGGGGCAGATGCAGAGCTGCGTCGGTTGTTCAATTCATCCTCCCAGGAAAGTGCGGAAATCGCCTCTCTCTTAGCGAATGACGGGACCACTTGGAAGTTCAATCCTCCGGGCGCTCCACACTTTGGCGGCAAATGGGAGGCTGCCGTCAAATCGACAAAGTTCCACTTGCGACGTATCATTGGCGACGCCGTTCTTACGTATGAAGAATTTAATACTGTACTAATTCAAATTGAATCTATTAGGTTGTTCATTAAGTTCTGCGGTTTTTTTGCCCTAAATTAAAATATAAATCTATTGTACTTACACATTTATTCAATCTAGAATGTATTGTCCATCTTGATCGACCACCTTCTGCCAACGTTCTGGAAGGGACATAATGCCGCGTTTGTAGAGTCGCGCGACTTCTGTGCGAAAAAGTCCTTCAAGTACGTTTGAATATCGTCCACTGAATTAAAGCGCTGCCCGTCGAGATTGTTTTGGAGTGACCGGAACAGATGGTAATCCGACGGTACAAGGTCTGGGGAGTACGGTGGGTGCTGCATGACTTCCCAGCCAAAGCACTTCAACTTCTTCTTGGCCACCAAAGCAGTGTGTGGTTTGGCGTTGTCGTGGTGGAAGACAACGCCCTTCCTGTTCGCCAATTCCGGCCGCTTCTCCGCCACTGCCTGCTTCAATTTTTCTAACTGAGCGCAATGCTTCTCGGCGTCGATGGTCTGACCGCGCGGAAGCAGCTCGAAGTACAGGACGCCTCGCCAATCCCACCACACACTCAGCATCACTTTCTTCGGATGCAAATCCGCTTTGGCAACCGATTGTGACGACTCACCCGGACCGCACCATGACCGCTTGCGTCGAATGTTGTTATATACCACCCATTTTTCATCTCCCGTGACCACCCGTTTGAGAAAGGCCTCCAGCGAGTTCCATTTCAGCAGGGATTCACAGATCATGACGCGGTCCAAAATGTTCTTTTCGGTGAGCTCGTGAGGGACCCAAACATCTGCTTTTTTCGACATCCCAAGCCGTTTTAATCGCTGCGCAACCGTTGTATGGGCGATGTCGAAGCGCTCCGCGATCTCTCGCGTCGTCAGGTGTCGGTCTGCTTTGATTGCGGCCACGATTTGGTCGTCGTCAGTGGTGGATGGACGACCGGAACGAGCAGCATCGGAGACGTTCACATCTCCGGAACGAAAGCGCGCAAACCAACGCTGACAAGTGTCAGCGTTTATGGCCGAGTCCCCGTACACGCCACATATCTCACGTTGTGCGTCCGTCGCTTTTACTCCTTTGCGGAAGAAAAATAGCAAAATGTGCCGAAAATGCACCTTTTGATCCTCCATTTTCAATGAATAGCGCGTACACACAACACGTCAAAACACAACAAAGACTCTGGCGAAATGTCAAGCGTTGTCTAACCTGTCACGGAGTATGCGGCAATCCGCGGTTCAGGCGATGCATGCTATCTTTTTCAATAGACAAACGCTATCTATCAAGAAAACCGCAGAACTTAATGAACAACCTAATATTTTAAATCCTAGACCGCTATATGCGTTATCCGAAGACCCTGACGATCTCGAAGCTCTAACTCCGGCACATTTTCTTGTCGGTGGGCCTTTAAATGTATTACCAGAGCCTGCATTGCCCGATGTACCACCCGCCCGACTTTCGAGATGGCAATTACTTCGCCAATTAGTGGATAGATTCTGGCAAAGGTGGTCCACGGAATATCTACAGCGAATGCAAGCCCGGAACAAATGGCAGCAACCTGAGCAGCGAGTCACGACAGGTTCTGTCGTGCTGATTATCGACGAACGATATCCGCCGGCCAAATGGCCTCTAGCGCGCATCATCGAAACCCATCCCGGTAAAGACGGTCTCGTCCGTGTCGTCACGATACGCACCGCCGTGTCGACCTTTAAGCGGCCCATCCACAAACTGTGTCCGCTTCCGATTACGGACTGATATCTCTTTGGGTAATTTTTCATGCGTTCTGTATACACACTCAAACCTTGCAAGCATCGATTCGGGACTCATATCTAATCAGCGACGTTCTACGCCCCTGAGGCGGGCGGTAATGTTCAAACTTATTTTATGTATTCACGTCTATATGATCATATAACTTTGTTTTTTAATCGTGCGTTCAATTATACCGGGAACCAGCGTTTAGATGTTATGTTTTCGCATGTATTTATCCCGCAACGAAAGATTGTGTTTGCGCTATTCCATGAGCAGGGACTCAACCCGCGACCAACATTGCTGCGTCTCACCGCGCGAACCCCGCGGAAGCCCCGGCGACATCAGCTGAGCGACAACACGAAAGGACAGTCATCTCGAATCTCTTGAAAAGCAAACACGAAATCAATTAGTACGCCTATCTTTCGAGTCACGGCTTTGTTCAAACGCTTTAACAGTTATCAAGAATAAACGCTATCTAAGTTCTAATATTCTCCGTATATTTTTCTCTACTCCTTCGTTACTGCATTCGATCACCGCTTTAACACAATTATATATCTAATGCTTTAGTATACATTAAAGGGTATATAAGAATAAGTGTACATTCCCGTTAAAATGTGATGTTACAGTAATTTCTGTCTGCTTTAGGCCGTCATACTGTAATCAAGAATTATCTCTCCTTCGACAAATAGCAGTAAAGTGTCCTATTGTTTTTGGATTAGAACTGCGTGTCCCAGATTTGAGATTAACCACTCCTCTTAAGCGGTACGGTTGAGACATAAAACTACATTCTAGAACAGGTGGTATGTCAGAAAATCGTATAGTTTTATTGATATTTTCGATATCGTATAATTCCAATATTATGGAATTTCCTGCAGGATAAAATATATCATTGTAAAATTACAACATTATAAATAAAAAGTATATAAGTAGGAGATATAATTAGATATATGAGACTACTAGCAAACCCATCGCGCGCAACGCGCGAGTAAAAAGATAGATCTCTAGTTAAATTTTACGCCACCCTTGAGCGCAGGAGTTAAAGTTCAGAAAAATATAAACCTTCTGAGCACCTTTGGGACCATGCCTGATCGATCCCCGTTGTCCGTTTTGACCTATGACCTATGGTCTAGGAGGAGTTCTCATTTCATTTTCGTATTAGTATTATAGATTCTTATGTTATCAGCATAATCATCAATGTTATTATAATTAATGACTGCTTGATGCTTGACAGCAATAAGCAAAGCTGTTGATGCATCACAAGGTACCTCTCGCAGAAAAGGAGCACCGCTTTGAATGCATTGTATTAACCACATCCAAATCGCTATTGTGATATGATATGATTGACTTAACATTTGCGTAATCGGATATTTTACATTACATAAATTAACCACGCAAGTATACTCTTATACGTTTCTTAATATCGGTATCTATAGATCTCTTATCTTAAATCGTAAAGGACATATATATCTGTTATCTTTCTCTTACACTCTTACTAACTTCTGACTGCGGCTGACTCGTTTGAACATTGCGTGATCTGTTGTGCGGCATCTTCAAGAAAACTAAGAAATTCGCGGTATACTTTGATAGCCGATAGTATCCTGCCGACAATACGCGTCTGCCGCTTCGCGTCGCGGCGAGGCGCTTTTTAATTTCGCCGACATTACATATACATGCACATTTGTGTGTATATGTCAAAATATAGTTAAAAGTAATCCCACAGTCTTTTGTCTCTATACAGGAATCTGTCTCTATATAAGAAGGATTCAGATTTCCAAAGTCTCAGTCGATCAAGAGCTTTTAGTCGAATCAGTCGATTAGTTGATACGTTATTTTAGTCTTGTATTTCATTTCGCTAAAAAGTGAGAGTAAAAGTGAACACAAATTTATTTGTTACGATATTTGTTCGTTACGAAATCTTTGGTCAGCTGTATATTGGGATAAATTCGGATACGGAAGAGGATACCTGCATCCAGTGTTGAAGCTGAATTTACTGTCAGAAAACTTACTTTCAACCACGGATATGGCATCTCGACCGCGAGGAAGACCGCGTGTGTTGAACAAAGGAGTCATAAAGCGTATTATTCTCTATTATGCGCAAGACATTGTAACAAGCCAAGGTAAAATTGTATCCAAGCATAATTAGATATGGACAAGTATATCAAAAGAAATAGGACAAATACAACTACATGCTGTATATACCCTCGTTGTAAATAATCGCTTTAATATTAGAAGCACCTTACTTGAAAAGACAATAGGATTAAAATCAGAAGATAAGGATCTCTCGAAAACTAGTTCTTCGGATGCTAGTATTGCCCATTTATCAAAATCAACTTTGCTTTCATCAGATGAAAAACCGGAAAATACATTACTATGTAAGACAGATGTTGTATTTAATAGAAATGAATTTGACAATCTCATAGAAACGAAACAGTATGCAAGAACGGACAAGAAAAAACGCAAGTTAGGTTTCAGACAATACCAAGTATTAAAGGCAGGAAAATGGCAAGATGCAATTACAACAAAATTATGGGAAACATGTAAATTGCAATGTGGATACCAATTTAAAAGAAATAAAATATTTAATAATACTTTAACAATATGTGGAAAGTGTAATTGCGGTAGCACTATAAATGGAATTGCGGAAAATATTACAGATAGTGAATCTATTATAATTAAATGCGTCATAACAAAAGGAGCAGGAACTTGTAAGAGATATTTACGAAATCCCATACGTCTTGAAATAGGTGAACAATTATAATAAAGAAAATGAAACCGCTATGATATATAGAACTAAAACTGCTGCAAAAATAATGTTACCGGGCGATCCTGAACCTCCTCATTTGTATAAACCACAAGCTCTTCGTAGTGCAATACATGAATATTTAGAATCACAAGTTTTTGATAAAAATCCAATTATATCATTGGGTAAAGCAAAACGATCTATATTAACAAATATTATTCACAACATCAGACTGGATCCTTTTTATACAATATATTGGTTAAAATATCAGCTTGATACTTATAGGCAATATGCATTTATAGAGCCCGCCTCTTTAGCTATTGATGCTATAGGCAGAATTATTAAGAAAATAAAGTATCACGATAAATCACAATCAAAACATATATTTCTTTATACTTGCGTGGTTAATTCATGTAATGCAAAATATCCGGTTACGCAAATGTTAAATGAATCACATACCACAATAACGATTTGGATGTGGTTAATACAATGGATTCAAAGCGGTGCTCCTTTTCCACGAGAGGTAACTTGTGATGCATCAACAGCCTTACTTACTGCTATTGTTCAAGCATTCACTAACTATAATACCATTGATGATTATGCTGATAACATATGGGAAGATAGAGAAACATCTTTTTGTTATATACGTATAGACGTAGCCCATTTTATTAAAAAATACACAAATTTTTTAAAAATTACACGTTTACGAGTAAAAACATTTTATCTGGCATGTATTAGCCAATTAATATTAGCTCGTAATATGGGAGAAGCGGAAAATATATTATTTTTAATTTTAACTGTTGCTATTAATGAAACGGAAGGAAATAATCCCGATGGCACACCGACATGCTGCGAAATTCATAAACAAAAATTAAAATGTTTATTAACAAGCGAAACATTAAATACTGCAAAAGACTTTGAAACTAATAATGAACTTGAAGATGAAGAGTTAGATATAAATACAAATACAGCGAATCGATGGTAAAAATGGGCAAATAATATTAGTAAGCATGTTCATAACAATTTGAATAACAACGGCAACAGAGAAAACGCTCATTATCTTCCTGAATTAGAAATCAAACTATTGAAAGACATGAAATGGTTTCCTCTTTGGTCATCTGTGTATCGGGATAAATTCGGATATGGAAGAGTACCTGCATCCAGTGCAGTTGTTGAAGCTGAATTTTCTATTATAAAATCGCAATTACTTTCGAATATTAAATTACCAATGAGAGCAGATTTATTTATTCTAAAACATGTTGAATATCTTAAAGGCCGTCTTAATTTAGCAAATAGTCAGATACTTATGTCAGAAAACAATACTGAACCCAAAATATTAAATATATCGCAGAACTTCGACAACGACATTATAAATACTAATATCAATATGCAATCTAATATAACAATTACATATGACGATCAACAAATTGAAGAATGTCCTGCGTGCAAAAATAATGATTTTCCTTCTGGTGCTCACAAATGCCACATATGTAAAAAAATGTTCATGCATTAAATTCATGTTCAAAAGCTATTGAAGAAGAAGACGAAGGATTTGGACAAAAACGAATTTGTAGATCTTGTCAACATATGTCACCTGGTATCACAAGTAAGATGTCAAGTCTCAACGATATAGAGAATTGGCGTGGATTAACGCTATCAAAATCAAAATCGCGATATTTACACAAAAATTTCAGCAAAACTGAGTTTATATTACATGATAAACTTTCAAAGGTTCCTATTTTAAGTAATGGTAATTGCTTAAAACTAAAAGCTGTAAATATAAAACGAAGAAAACTGACGCTGGCGAATACTTGCGCTTTTGAAAGCATATTCCAATTATTTTTAGCAGCAGTGTATGATAGCACAGAATTTGCAAATAAATGCAGTTTAATGGCACAAGAAAATTTATTTTTTCAAATGATATTAGATACCTCAGCAAAAGGAATTTCAAGAAACACATATTATAATCGTGCCAAAATTTTGCAAGATATTTTTTCGGTTGAAGGATCTCATAATTGCGGCTTTATTAATTGCGAAGTTACTGTTGCGTATTTATGCATGAAATTATTTTTAACAACGCAAAGCCTGGAAGAAACGTCTTCGTGTGATGAAGGTTGTCCACCACGAAACAAATATTTTCCAACATTGCAAATCCAACATGCATTTCTCACAGAAAAAAATTTAGTAAAATAGTTGAAGACCATTTTCTTTTGAGCGGCGCAAGTAAATGTTGCAGAACAAATTGTATTGGTGTTGAAACAACTACTCCACCCCAAGCAGGTATTATGTGTGTGTGTGTATTTATATTATGTATGTCTAAAATCTTCTATTTTTCAAGTATATTTATTAACAGTATTGTAATATGTACAGAATATTTTAAAAAAAGGTCACATATTTTGAAAGCAAGTATAATAGTATTGATCAAAAAAAGAAAAGAAAAAGTTTAACATGGATTCTACAATATTATTATAGCCCAATACTGCTATAGCAAAACTAGTAAATACTCTTTTTTTCTACTGGATTGTAGAGGTGACACAACCAATGAGAAAAGAAAGCTCAAATAGAAAGATAGCCTGCATCTTTAAAGATATCAATTGTAGGACCTGTTCATTAGACATTTTTTCTTATTTTGATCAATACTACCTTACAAAATATGTATGGTAACATAATAATGAATTCCAATTACAACTTGGAAACATTTATTAAAATTCAGTTTACAATTGCTCGGTTTACACTGACTCGATTACTCGCAGATTCACTCACGCTTGGTATCGGTTCAAAGATTCGGATTCTGCCTCTGGACCTTCGCTTCTCTCTTTTATAACCGCGTTTTTCCCCGTCAAAGTTTTCAGAAAATTCACTTCGCAACCAAATAACAATTTGGCTGCTTAGGGACCTTCTAACAAAATACTTTTTTCAAGAACCAACGATCGCGCTGTTACTATCTAGTTATCAGAATTCGCCGATAAATTATTGATTTTTGCAGACCGCATTACGAAAGATTGACAATAGCACTTGTTGCTATCTGGCAAAAAATTCGATGCTGTTCGAGATATTCCTACATATCCGAAATAATCCTACATATGTGACCCTTTCTTTTAACACTCTGTATATATGACACTTAACACATTGTCGACGGGAGACGTGAATCGGCGTTTTTCATTTCTCGAGCGCAGAAGCGTAAATTCTCCATAAGGGGCAATGTTTTACTAACTACCACACTAAAAATCATCATTAGCATCATCAATAATTGTAACCAATTTTTAATACAAGATTTCGTTTAATAAAATATTTACATTGTTTTGAATAAGTGCATTTGAATAGAGGCTCGATTCGTTTCGCAGTATACTGTCAACAATGTGTTAATATATAGAGAAATTCGAAGATGAATGAAATGCAATATTGTAAGACTGTGTATAAAAATGGATGGACACAGTAACAAGTGCTTATATAATAATAGCATAAGAAATATAGTATATACTATAAACGTATTGCCTTTTTGCTAGATTAACATAACTTTCTGTTAAGAATAGTCACCGATATATCTAATCTCACCTATATATCTAATTATATCTTCTAATTATATACTTTTTACTTAACTGTTATAATTTTACTTACAATGATATATTTTATCTTGTAGGAAATTTCATAATATTGGAATTATATGATATCGAAAATATCAATAAAACTATATGACTTTCTGACATACCAACTGCTCTAGAATGTAGTTTTATGTCTCAACCGTACCGCTTAAGAGGAGTGGTTAATCTCAAATCTTCTGGGACACGCAGTTCTGATCCACAAGCAATAGGACACTTTACTGCTATTTGTCGAAGGAGAGATAATTCTTGGTTACAGTATGACGACCTAAAGCAGACAGAAATTACTGTATCATTACATTTCAACGGGAATGTACAGTTATTATTATATACTCTTTAATGTAACCTTTATTACTTTCTTTACTGTATATTGAAGCATTAGATATGTAATTGTTTGTGCAAAACAATGTTATTTAAATGAAATATAACTATATTATAATTATATATTCTATCTATATATATTATAACTATAACAAGTTTTAATAAATGTAACATATTTAAAATAAACTATTTTCCTGTAGAAAAAAGGCATTTTGTTATATATAAAAAATATCCAAATGTAATACTAAATATAGTAAATATCCATATGAACTAAATAATAAAAAATAATAGATAAATGTATTTATAAACAAAATTAGATAATACGAATTGTTAATTCCACTTATCTTTTTATTGAGCTGCATTTAGACTATCAAAAAACTGGAAAAACATTTAGATAAAATATAATTTACATTATTTTCTAATTGCAATTTATTTTATGTCTCTAACTGTATCGTATAGTAGGAATATAATAGTATTAGTAGGTTGCAAAAGAAATTCTAATTAAATTAATGTACAATCAATGTATTTTGCGAACTCATAAATCGATAAACAACATTTAGTCACAAAATAATTAATTTTATTCATTTTAAGTACCGTTCTCTCTTGTGCCGTGGAGATGTGGGGTGGTTTTCTTGTAAAGGGGTTGCAGCTCAATAATCGAAATGCGCGTATGTTGCGAGCTCATAAATCAATAAACAACCACAAATAGTTAATCTCATTTAAGTACCGTTCTCGTAGATTAGTCTTGACAGTCATAATCGAAATGCGCGTATGTTGCGAGCTCATAAATCAATAAACAACATTTAGTCACAAAATAGTTAATTTTCTTCATTTTAAGTACCGTTCTCTCTTGTGCCGTAGAGATATGGGGAAGTTTTCTTGTAAAGGGGTTGCAGCTCAATAATCGAAATGCGCGTATTTTGCGAGCTCATAAATCAATAAACAACATTTAGTCACAAAATAGTTAATTATCTTCATTTTAAGTACCGTTCTCTCCTGTGCCGTGGAGATGTGGGGTAGTTTTCTTGTACAGGGGTTGCAGTTCAATAATCGAAATGCGCGTATTGGAAGACTCTCAACTGGAATGCCTGTTAACATGCACAACAGTAAATGAAATGTGGACGAGACTGGGAATCATCCATGAACAAAGATCAGCATCAAGCAAATTGATTCTCACACAAAAATTCCACGAACACAAAATGGAATCGACTGATAGTGTAATTCAGTACATATCGAAAGTTCAAAACATGGCGGCTCGCCTGAACGACATTGGAGAGAACGTATCCGACGTGGAGTTTATTTTTGGAAGTTTTACGTTACAACCAGAATACGATGTATTTTTACTTTTTCGAGCATTTCTCTCTTGAGTGGAATCAATTAAAGGGTTGGTTTAGGATTAAGGGGATGAGCTCAAAAATCGAAACTATAGTACTTTGAAAGCTTATAAATAGCTCCTAATTTGGCTGCAAAGATTGATTCAAAATTTTTATTTTTAAGTGGTGGAGGGGCTGAGTCAATGTTGATTCAGCCCCTCCACAAAAAATATTAATTTTCTGCCCAATGTGACGAGCTCAAAATTTTTAAGTTGCGGTATATAAAAGCTCATAAATAGTTCATAATTTAGCGCTATTTGTTTTTTTATTTCTGAAGGTGGGGGAGCTAGCTAAACAGGGGTGTGCCTATTCCTTTTGCCTCAAGTATACCGTCGTCTCCAAGTGCGACTGTGTCTCCATCTCTCGCCTGGAATTCACTAAACCAGTCGCGCCTGTAGGTTATATGGCGGGAGGCGCCATTGTCTGCGATCCAGATGTCTCTAACGACGCTGTTCAGTATACGTCCTTCGAGTTCCTCTAAAAGTTCACTTTCTCCTTCCTTTTGATCAGTTAATGATGCGACGAATGCACAGTCACCAGCACCTTCATTTTCTGTATTATATTTTCTATCATGTTTCTTCTTTCGGCATTCGCGAGCAATGTGTCCCATCTTCTTGCAATAGAAACACTCTATGGATTTCTTATTCTTCTGCTGCCGTGACTCTTTCGTTGAATTTTCTTTCTTCACGTGTTTTACTTTGGTATCGAGCTTTCTATCGTGGTTGATGTTAACGGCTGCCAGGGCACTCGATGCTTCATCATCCGCTGTCATGCGAGTTTCCTCTTTGATGAGTCGATCTGTCGGATTTGCGATTGTCTGTTTTTCAGCGTCCACACTGTCCCATGCCGTTCTTAAAGCGTTGTATTTTGACGGCAATCCAGCGAGAATCTTCGCCATTATGGCCACGTCGGATACGTTCTCTCCAATGTCGTTTAGGCGAGCCGCCATGTTTTGAACTTTCGATATATACTGAATTACACTATCAGTCGATCCCATTTTGTGTTCGTGGAATTTTTGTGTGAGAATCAATTTACTTGATGCTGATCTTTGTTCATGGATGATTCCCAGTCTCGTCCACATTTCATTTGCTGTTGTGCATGTTAACAGGCATTCCAGTTGAGAGTTTTCCAATGTGGATGATATCAAGAACATGGCCTTGGCATTCTCTTTGATCCATGCTTTTGCTTCATTCGACTGTGCGTTTAGTGGCTTTTCCTTCGCTCCACTGACGATCTCTAAAATGCCACAGGACACAAACATTGCATTTACTTGGAACTTCCATGTCTGGAAGTTGGTACCATCCAATTTCTTGATCTGTCTCGTAGAAATTTCGTCCGACATCTTTGCACTTCGACTTCACACGCTTCACGGTGAGGTTACACGATATTTTCTTCCAGACAGTTTTATTCACCAACGATCTGGGCCCATAACTGCTGTATCCTTAACTAAGGAGGGGAGGTCACACCGTGGCTCTCAATATCCAAGTTTTCCTTTTGTTTTTATACAACTCTTTATTCAGTTACAATGCGTAAGTCGCTAGCGTTTTTGCCTCTACTCTGCGCGCCAAAAGCCGCTGCGCAATCACCAGCGCGCCGCGCGTTCCGAAACCCCATAATTCCGCATCTCGATACGCGCGCTCTCTTATCACTAACCGCGATCGGATTCGAGATATTGCACCTCTTTCCCCGCTTAAATAACTACCTCCTACGGGGTAAACCTGTCCGGTTTCTTACAAACCCTCTGTGATCTCCTCACTATAGGTTCGCTAGGGGTGTTTGGGCCTGGCTCTCCTGCAGCAACACTCGGGGTACTAACTATAGCTCGGCTATTCGCTCCTAGTTCAGTAGCTAAACTAGTTTCGCCTTGCGTGCCGACGGATCTAGCTTTGCCACGTAACAATGCTTCCGCCAGCGGTCTCGTCGAGTCCACCCGTGGGCCACCGTCTGGTACATTGTCCCCTGTCGATTTTACTTCCGTTACATTTTCCTTAATTTCGTCGACGTGGTAAAGGCGCTCTTTCCCTTTTGTTTTTACAATATATGTGGCGGGACTTTTTCTCTCGACAATCTCGCCCGGCCACCACTTAACAATCTTGTCCTGTGAGGCTCGCACGAACACGGCCTGGCCTACGTTAAAAAATGATATCTTTTTACATTGACTACTAATAGTCTTTTTCCTATTCAACTCAGGCCTGAGCATGGAAAGTTTCGTACGCAGTAATTGTTTTAAAACCATTGCTGTTGGTGCAAAACCCGTTTTGACACATTGGCGTGCTCCGCAAAAAAATAAAGTTTTTGCCAACTTGTGCTCCATGCTTACCCCTGATTTACATTCCAAGACTAATTTTTTGATAGTGCTTTTAATGGATTGCACGGCTTTCTCCGCCATACCATTGCTCTTCGCGTGGTAAGGGGGACTGTGAGTCAAATGGATTCCGTAAGTGTGGCAAAAATTTCCAAAAAGCGACGCATTAAACGGTGGGCCATTATCTGTAACGATTTTTTGCGGATAATCGAAAATACTAAAACATAACAACAATTTATCTATTGTCTTGGTATAATCCGAACCATGCATAATACGTGCATCGATCCATTTTGAAAATGAATCGACCAACACGAGTATTTTGACACCGCAAATATCTAAAAAATCTAAATGAATACGTTCCCACACGCGATTTGAAGCTTCCCACACTAATACGTCCTTATTTCTCGGTACATTTTGTGTTACTTGGCACGTGCTACAGCCTTTTAATAACTTCTCTATCTGCTCGTTAATTTTTGGCCAGTACACATGGGCTCTAGCTAACATTTTCATTCGTACGATACCTGGATGCCCTTCATGTAACAAATTGCACACTTGAGTTTGCAATATTTTTGGAATTACGACTCTATCGGCGTAATAAATACAATTTCCATTCAATGAGAGTTCATTTCGCTTCGCGAAGAATGGCTTTAACCCCTCGTCACTTATATGGGTTGGCCATCCCCGTTTTGTATACCCAACGACCAAACTCAATATCGGGTCTTTCATTGTTTCCGCTTCTATGTCAAAGCTAGATAACGCCTCAGGTATTGCAATTTGCAAAATCGAATCATTTGAGCCCTCCCTTAAAGGAAGCCTCGACAACATATCCGCACATCTCAAATTGGGTTTGCAAATTAAATCGTAATCATAATTTGTTAAAATCATTGCCCATCGTTGCATTCTACTAGCAGCTAAAGGAGGAATATTTGCTTTCGACCCTAAAATTTTTCTCAACGGCTGGTTGTCTGTAACCAACACAAACTTTCGGCCATAAATATATTTGTGGAATTTCTTAACTGCAAAAATGATGCCTAACGCTTCCCGTTCAATTTGGCTATAATTCTTCTCCGCAGCTGACAAAGTCGCTGATGCGAACATTACCGGGCGTTGTTTTCCATTTATTTTATGGTATAGCACCGCACCGATGCCGTAAGGGCTAGCGTCTGATTCCACAAAAATTTCAGCATCTGTATCATAATGTACTAATAACTTATTTTGAAGTAAAGCTTGCTTACAAGCAACAAAAGCTTTCTGGCAATCTATTGACCAAACAAAACGACTATTTGCTTTCAATAAATTATACAATGGATTCAATAAAGTACTCAAATTTGGTACAAACTTGCCATAAAAATTCACCATACCGAGAAAAGATTTCAATTGTGTAACATTATTCGGGCATGGGCAATCTCTGATTGCCTCTATCTTACTCTGGATGGACCGAATACCGTCTCCGTCAATTACATGCCCTAAATATTCCACGGAGTTTGCAAAAAAAACGCATTTACTCATATTTACTTTAATATTAAATTATTCCAATTTCTGAAGTACCTGAAACAATCTTTCCTGACATTCTGCAATATTTGATCCACTGATTACTACGTCATCAATATAGCAACGGACGCCTTTCCGTCTGCCTAAAATTGCATCCATAACCCCTTGAAAAATAGTAGGCGCACTAGAAACGCCAAAAGGTAATCTATTTACCGCAAATAATCCGCGGTGCGTATTTACTATCAAAATCTTTTTGCTCTCTTCCGTAAGCTCTAATTGTGTAAAAGCTGCTGATAAATCGAGAGTGCAAAAAACTTCACCTTGAGCCAAAGAGGCGACAATATCCTCAATTCGAGGTATGGGATAAATATCCCGCAATATGCTCGGGTTTACTGTACCCTTATAATCTATGTATAACCTTAAATCACCTGACTTCTTTCGCACGACGACCAACGGGGATGCCCACTCACTGTAACTAACAGGTGTCCAAAGGCCGTTTTCGACTAACTCGTCTATTTTCGCATCAACGTCACCTAAAATTTTATAAGGTATTCCATAAGCTTTCCTAAATATCGGTGTTGTGTTTTCCTTTAATACTACGCTAGCTTTAAAATTTGTTATACAATTCTTCATATCGCTGTGAAAAACATCTCCAAACTTCGTTAATATTTAGGTACGCAAATTGTTAGTATTTGGAACTATGTTTACTTGTAACAAACAATTCCTCCACGAAGGATTTAAAGCATCTAACCAATTTCTACCAAGCAATGGTTTTAACATACATTCGCGAACAACAATCGGCAAACTTTTCGTTCGAACATTCTTTTCTACCGATACCTGCACTTCCGCTTGACTCATAACTTTCAACTTTTGACCAGAAGCGACGCTTAACGTTACGTCGCTGTCTTTTATTAATGACTCATCACGAAAATGTAATAAAAAATGTTTAAAACTCATAACCGTAACTGCCGCGCCCGAATCAACTTCGAACTCTAACTTCTTATTTTGTACAAAAAGCGATTTTACAACGCTTGGGCGCGGTATATTTACGCTGTTGACGCAGTTGAGACTTGAAGCGCAGACTCCGCAATCACAGGATGCAGCCGATGGTCCTCCTCCGTCTTTCACAACGTTGACCTGCTTAGATTTTCCTGTCTTGTAGACCTTCTCAAAATGGCCCTTTTGACTACATTTGTTATATACAGCACCCCGTGCTATACATGTCTTGTTATCTTCCTTGTCCCATTGGTTGCCGCATCGATAACATTCAGGCTTGTTGCGGTTTGCTACATTTCTGGAGTTTCCTAGGTTCCCCTTCGGGTTGTATTTGGCTACCACTTTCGAAACATCGTAGTCCTCTCTGCCGGCAATAGATTTTGTCTTAGCCGCTGCTAATTCCATTAAAACAGCGATTTTCACTGCGTCGTTGAATGCCATGGTTGCTTCTCCCAACAGCTTTTGTCGAATGTGCTCGTTCAAAACGCCACA
The DNA here is from genome assembly GCF_003672135.1 of Ooceraea biroi. Classification (NCBI taxonomy): domain Eukaryota; kingdom Metazoa; phylum Arthropoda; class Insecta; order Hymenoptera; family Formicidae; genus Ooceraea; species Ooceraea biroi. The sequence continues at coordinate 4,225,498 of NC_039514.1, read as the reverse complement.
TACGAGCTGATCACGCAGCGCATCATCCAAAAAAGCACCAAATTCACACTGCTGCGCTAGCCGCTTGAGCTCTACACAAAATTGTGTAATAGATTCTTCAGCTTTTTGTGACCGTTTGTGGAATCAATATCTCTCTGCAATGATACATTTCTGCGGGATATAGTAATTGAAAAGCACCGACTTTAACTCGTTGTAGCTCTTATCCAATGGCTTCGCGGGCAATAGGCTATTCCGCAAGATCTCATAACATTTCGGTCCGATGACAGTTAATAATAACGGTACCTTTTTTGCGTCCGGTACGTCATTCACTATCAAATATTGTTCGAAACGTTCCATGTACGATGGAAATGGCTCACTTTCCTCGTATTCAGCGACCGAGCCCACATAACCTTGCGTGCCGCGCGATGGATTCGCCATCCTGTTGCGTATTACTCGCGCTCGTTCGTCTGTACCTCGTTGCCAACTTGCTGTATTCTTAACTAAGGAGGGGAGGTCACACCGTGGCTCTCAATATCCAAGTTTTCCTTTTGTTTTTATACAACTCTTTATTCGGTTACAATGCGTAGTCGCTAGTGTTTCTGCCTCTACTCTACGCGCCAAAAGCTGCCGCGCAATCGCCAGCGCGCCGCGCGTTCCGAAACCCCATAATTCCGCATCTCGATACGCGCGCCCTCTTATCACTAACCGCGATCGGATTCGAGATATTGCAATAACCTCTTAAGGTTATGGATCGAAAGTCACTGTCTAGGATCACAAACGCTTTAATTAAACAGTATTACAAAGAAAGTAAAATATCGATATGCACGCACGAACGACCTACGTAAACTGTAAGCGCGAACGAACAAGAAGGAAGTAACCAGAAATCCCGCGCGTGCGCATACATACAAATGAATACAACATGAGTCAAAAGATAATATAAGGGCGCGAAAACTTAAATCCTACTCAAGTTCCAACAGTATCAAATAGATGCGATGGTTTTTCAAGGGCTCTTGGTTTATTATGTGGTCATTTAATTGATCAAAAATATTGCTGCCTATAAATTCTTGTATAATTGCATTTTCAAATGCTTTGCTTTTTGTTGGAAATTTACTGTAAGTCTCAAAATGCAATCTGATGACTTTTTCGGCACGTCTGCATATATATATATATATATATATATATATATATATATTACATCTGCAGATGGATGTAACAAATACCCACGTGATTTTGTTCGTATTAAGGCATGATATATTGTCTCTTTCGATGTAGTTAATAATACTCTTAGGCACTTTATGCATTGTACAGTTCTTTGAATTTTATGCACGATAAACCCAGCTATATACACGATAACATTCATACTAAATTCCGTAGTATAACACGTATTTGCTAAGTAATCGTGATTCTCATCTGTATGGAGTATGTCAGTCCATTGATATGTATTACATGAGGAAGTGTTATTAAGAACATCGATTGTTTTTTTTAGAGGAAACATTTAAAATCGGAATTTCTTCCAATGGTATGCAATTCCCCGTAGAGGGTGTCGACAGTTCATCGTGAATTAAAATTTTTCGAAAGGCAGATTTAAATTGTTTTACTGTAGGATTGTTGTTATAACCACCATGCGACCGAATAACACTGAACAACATTTCGATGTGATCTTGACTGAATTTATATGTTGGTATATATGTTAAAATATATTCTTTTTGGCATATCTCTTCGAATGAGGTGAGCAAACTTTGAATGCTAATTAGAAAACCAAGAAAACCGAGTTTTTTCAAATCTAGAAGTTTAACAGATTCATTCGAAGAAAGCTGTAACTGCAAACTCTGTATATAATGAGCACTCAAAGTTTTGTTTAATGTTTTCGAAATTTTCAGAAATTGGTTTTGAGAATCCATGTTCCTTCAAAGATTTAGAATTGAAAATATCGAATAAATCATTAAATGTTTTAATAAATTTTATTGTGGCAGCGAAACCTTGGAAAGTTTGTAATTTGAGAGAATCTTTACAAAAAGTGAACGCATCAGCAACTGATTGGCTCAGGAGTTGTGTTGCTAATTTAACTTTTATTTTCTATTTCACATATTCAATATGTCTTATGCTTAACTTATTACCTAAGTGAAAGCCTTCGGCTATCTGGAGTTTATGAAGTTCGTCTAAATACCGCCACTAGATTTGTTCTCCTGTGTTGTCTATTAAAAGTTTAAACGCTCCTAATATATTTCGTATCAATTTTATCATATGACTTGCATCAAGGAAAACAAAGACTCTCCGATTCGTTGATGGGTGCTGCAAATATGTTTTAAAATTGTTGATTTGAAAGTTACATCCTAAAATTTTTAATGCGGTTAAATTAGTTGTCAAGCCATCAAACGTGAGTGACAGAATTGTAAAGTTAATCTCATGTAAAGAAATCAGACATTGCACAATTAAATTTGCTTTTTTCAGCAGTAATACCATTGCACAATTAAATTTGCTTTTTTTCAGCAGTAATACCATTTATTAGGTAATAAGCAATAGGTATCTTCCAGTTTACATTTATGCAAACCACACAAAAAACCAAAGCTTCCCTGGCCAATAAAATATCGTTTTCAACATTCTGACCAAAATCAACGTGCCCATAAGTAACATCTGAGCTGTACTCAAGATGTTGACGTATAGCCATCTCATCAAACATTAATGTCCCAATTAGTTGATAAGATGCATTTTTGACGTGACGTTTTATCATTTCGAGTGCCGCAGAGTTTATTCCCGGTTCACCCTCTACAGAAGTATACCATGTTGAAAGTGTTTTTGCATGTGGTAAGCAATTATTCAATTGTTTTCGAACATAATTGTATGCACGAGGAGAGTAATAATGTAATGTAAGAGCAAAACGACGCAATTCAGGTGCGTACAAGCGAGGTATTCTTAATTTTTTAGTCTTACGTATTTGTCCATTTAATAAGGTCTTATTCAACTCACTGAAATTTTCGACAATGTCCAACTCCTCCAATGACAACAGGTTCTTTTGTTTTAAGGCACGTAAAATTGTAGTAAGAGTTGCAATTCTCTTTTTGTAGCGCACTTCTTGTTGTTGAGATTTGTACAATTGTTGGCGAATTAACTGCATTTCCTGTTTATGTGCTTCTCGAATTCGCTTCTTTCCTAGGGAGTTGAATAACCTCTTTGGTATAATAGCTGTCGAGGAATCTACCTTTGATGCACAAGGTGGAGTATCGACTGCTTTCATAACCTAAACAAAAAAGTACTTCTGCAAATATTTGCAAAACATTTTAGCATTTGTATACACTACATTATTGAAATATTTAAAAAGCAACATTAGTGATAAACTAAAAACATTTGTACATTGCTTTAAGAAATATGCAAAGAGCAAGACATAATGTTCTGTGTTTGCATAAAGTACTTATGCAAACAAAAAATTCACTATGACCTACCGGTACTGAACATGTTGATGTCTCATGTACTTCGTCCGATACACTGATAGGAACATTTGTAGATACATCAGTGCTTACAGGTACACTTGCAGGTACATTGAAACTTGCCATGTCATTTTCTTTATCCACCTCTGCTGTGATGCTTGCTTCATTTTGTATACTTGTAAGGCTGGCAGGCGATGTACTCCTTTTACGTGGATGAATCTGAATGAAATATTAATATTATTTTCTCATAATAAGCACGCACAGTAATTACTAGCTTATACGTTTTTGTAATACACATACTTATATAACTACTTTGATAAAAGTGCTTGCATTTAATCGTTTAGTCTAAGCATTTTCCGTTGATCTAAAATAAACTTATAGTAAGTCACTACTAATAGTATTCATATTGCACAAAGGACCCCGCACAAACCTTATGGAAAATGGCTTTCGGTGAAATTGGCTGAAACTTCGCCATTTTGTACTTCAAGTGATGCTGATCGAAAGTTACCATTGCAACAAGTCAATCCTATGAGCCGTTCTTGTTCTAAAAAGGCCCAAAGTTTGTTAATAGTGTCTATAATACGTTCTCGCTCTAGGCGTCAACGACATGGACGTAGCATGGATCTGACCCTTTCTTTCTGCGTGTGTGTGTGTGTGTGCGCGCGCGCGCGTGCAACTGTCAGAAATAAGAAAATAAAAATAGCAACACGAAACAAAATGAATTAATTGTTTCCAAACAGAGATTGTTTTTTCGTATTTTATTTTATTATCATAATTGAGTCTTAAACAGAGAATTGGTGGTATACACATGAGCCCGACTTATTAATTATGAGTTATGTGTATACTACCAATTCTCTGTTTAAGACTCAATTATGATAATAAAATAAAATACGAAAAAACAATCTCTGTTTGGAAACAATTAATTCATTTTGTTTCGTGTTGCTATTTTTATTTTCTTATTTCTGACAGTTGCACGCACGCACACACACACACACACACACCACACACACACACACCACACACACACACACACACAGAAAGAAAGGGTCAGATCCATGCTACGTCCATGTCGTTGACGCCTAGAGCAAGAACGTATTATAGACACTATTAACAAACTTTGGGCCTTTTTAGAACAAGAACGGTTCATAGGATTGACTTGTTGCAATGGTAACTTTCGATCAGCATTACTTGAAGTACAAAATGGCAAAGTTTCAGCCAATTTCACCGAAAGCCATTTTCCATAAGGTTTGTGCGGGGTCCTTTGCAAAAAACAATTGGCTCTTGTACTAAACAGGTAGATTGAATTATTACATGCATTCATACAAATACTTACCGAAGGTACTGCTGTTTCCTTTAATGTTCGCCTATTCGTGCACCAATTGTGAAAATCGCTGTCTGCAAAATGCTCAGAACAAATAGTGCTTGTGTTTGAAGGATGCCAGTTACACAGCCCTAAAGCTACCAACCAACTTTACAATTTGTGTGATTCTTTAGGAAATCTAAAATACGTAAAATCATAACCTATACTTGACATGTAACTACTTAAAAACGTAGAAAATAAATAACTGTATGTACTAATACATGTTTCATAACATTCAGAAACGACGATATTCAGAAACATTTCAGAAAAATAAACAATATTACGTACTTGTGATAGAAAATTTTTCTGAACTTCTCCAGTTCAATCTGTGCGTCACGTTTTCTTCTCACATCACTCCGATTAGCGCAGCCCGATAATACACAGGATGGCATTTTCAAAATAAATGCAAATTAGCACTTCTACAAAAGAAAATAAAACGATGCTCGAAACCTTAATATGCGCGATTTGTCTTCGAAAAATTATTACGCATAGACGTTATGTCAACTTCGTATAACTTTGGCTAATACGATCTCAGCCGACGGTGCCCACTTGTAGAAAAAGACGACAAGAGAATAAACAAGGAGAGCACTATCACTCCCCTTACGGCAAATTTCACAACCCCCTCGCCCGTATCGTCACTTTATACTCCGTCCATGTATTCTTAGGTCCATGCGTACTCCCAACAAAAAAAAGATAGAAGAAGAGTCTGCTCAAGAAGTAAATTAAACTATTTAAATATTAATTTACTTTTTTATTTATTTTGAAACATATTTCGGTAAAACTGACGTTTAGGAGAGGCAGCTCCGATAACCTTGACCTTGACATATGTTGTCAAGGTCACCCTCCTGAGTGACCTTCAGAAGGTTTTAGCCGTCGCTCGTTTCTTATTAAAAAGTTATTAACTAACAAGTTTCGAAAATATAGTAGTTATTTTGAATATGAACGAACAAAAATTATTTAAAGCAGTGAATCATTAATATATAGAATAGTTTTTTTATAAATACAAAGTATTCTTTATTTTAACAAAAAGCACAAAACAGGTAAATACAAATTATTCTGTTTTAATCGAAAGTAAAAACTTCTTTACTCGAAATTAAAGACCATTTCGAAACTACTTTAATCGAAAGTAAAAAAAATAAGTTTATTTTTAAGATTTTTTAATTGCATTAAAATTTAGATCTAGCATCTAGTCTTTTTAGTTAAACTGCAGAAATTCAACCTAACCTAACCTAACTTAACCTAACATAACCTGGTTAGGTTAGGTTAGGTTAAAGCAGAGAACCCGGGAGAATCGGGTCGGAGGGTCGCCGGGGCTGTCCAGCCCATCCTCTGCGAGTGGGTGGACAGGGGATGGGAGTCGCTGACGTATAGGACGACACAGGTTCTCTCCAGACACGGGTGTTTCGGGGAGTTCCTGTGTCGTATCGGGAAGGAGCGCGGACCACACTGCCACCACTGCGAGGTGGAAAGGGACACGGCGGACCACACCCTTGCTGAATGTCCAGCGTGGGGTGTGGAACGCCGTGTCCTTACGGAGGTAATTGGGGGGGGGGGACCTGTCGCTCCCGACCGTCATGAGGAAGATGGTCGGGAGCGAGAGGAACTGGAGGGCGGTCTCCTCTTTCTGCGAGCAGGTGATGCTGCAGAAGGAGGGGGCCGAACGAATCCGCCGGGAAGGTCAGAAGGGGGGGTCCCGGCCACGGATGACGATGGGGGGGGCCGCGGGGTGTTGTAACGACACTGGCGGCCCCTTCATCGCGTCCGGGCTGGGAGAGTGAGTTGTTTGGGGAGGAGACTCGGGAGGGAGGTCGGGGAGACCTCTCTCCGGAGTCAAAGGGGAGGGCCCCAACTGTAAAGGTTGGGGCTTTGGTCGCGGAGTCCCCTGTTGGGGGCTGAGGGTCGGCGGGGCATTTGACCGAGCACTCGGGTAATAGGTCGTCGGGGCATTTGCCCGGGCCATCATCGTCGTGGGGTCCTAGGACACCACGACCCCCAACAGGGAGTATTAGGGATGGGTGGGCGGGGGCTGACTTGGGAGTGTCAGCTCTCGTCCTAAAACCTCCCCTCAAACAGAGGGGAGATCCCCGCGGAGTGGTGGTCTGCCACACTCCGTGGGTGGGGTTAGGGCCCAAAAGGGCAGCGCACCGGCGATAGGGACTGTACACTTGGCAAAGTGGGGCGCGGATGAAGTGCCGTTTGGTCGATTCCGTGCCTCACACAGGCAGGACTGGCAGATGGAGGTAGGTTTAGTGAGTAAGAGTCTCACACTCCCCCCGCGTTCCGCCCAAGGAGCGCGGGGGGGCCCATGACGGATTCCTCCTCCATAAAAAAAAAGTTAAAGCAGAGAATACTTTGTATTTAACTGTTTGAGTTTTCAATATTCAAAATAACTGCTATACTTTCGAAACTTCTTTTGTTAATAACTTTTTAATAAACAACAATCCACGATTGAAACTTAGTATGGGTTATTCGGGAAGGTGACCTTTGTAATATATGTCAAATTCAAGTCCTTACTTAGTGTGGACAGCTGAAAATTCCTGCAAAATCATCAAACTTCTTTTGTTAATAACTTTTTAATAAACAACGAGCGACGGCTAAAACCTTTTGAAGGTCACTCAGGAGGGTGACAACATACGTCAAGATCAAGGTCATCGGAGCTGCCTCCCCTAAACGTCAGTTTTACCAATATTTCAAATTATTAAAATTAGAAAAATATAAATAACTAAGGAAACGCCTGTCTACGCCAGGCGTTATCATTGTTGAAATTAAAGATTTCAAGAATTTTCCCATTACCTGGGGGTGAACCCCTATCACCATGCGAAATTTGGTGTTTCTAGCATTTTGGGAAGTACCCGATCAATTCAACGACAGACAGAATAGGGATTTTATATGTATAGATACATAAAATTATACATTAAAAAAAACTTTTTTTAGAAGAGTACATAATTTGCATTGAGTCTGTAATTTAAACCCTAATTCTATTACAGAAAAAAAGAAATTCTATATAAAATGAAAGCAGAGGAATATATATACAGGGTGGGGCAATACTATTACCACCTTAAATATCTTCGAATTTATAAGGTCCAGAGGAAAATTTATGTAATCAAAATTATACGGTACGAAGGGGGCTAACATATAGCGATAATAATTTTTGTGCTGGTGGAGACGCTTCGAAGATATCAAGGTCACCTTCATTTTTTTAATGGGTTCGGTATGTTTTTTTTTTCATAATTTCATAGAGGAGCTTAAAACAAGTACGGAACTCATGACATAAAATTATTGAACAAGATTAAATGTAAATGAAAACGATAAAAAATACATTTTTTTAAATGAAACTATGTTATTTTATTACGTGACGTTTTATCTCTTATTTTATTATTAATGTTTATAAAAGGTGTTCGAAGTGATGGCCATTACTATCAATACAACACTGGATTCTTCTGATCACTGATTGGCTTGCTCTTCTAATAACGTCGGGAGCTATTGACGCACAGGCTTCAATGATCCGTTGTCGCATGATTTGAGGTGTAGACCATGTCTTTTAGGGTTCCCCATAAAAAGAAATCCAGTGGTGTCAAGTCTGGTGAACGAGCTGGCCACCCTACAGGACCTCCACGTCCAATCCAGCGATTTGCAAATTTTTCATTAAGTTTATTTCTCGCAACTAATGAAAAATGAGCAGGGCATTCATCATGCTGGTACCACATTGTTTGTCGTGTGATTAAAGGCAGGTCTTCTAATAAATGAACCAAGTTATGCTGTAGAAAATTGGCGTAGCTGTTGCCATTTAGATGTCCGTCGATAAAATAAGGACCAATAATTTTGTTATCTATGATACCACACCATACATTCAAAGACTATTGTCTCTGGTGTTCAATCTGCCGCAGCCAATGAGGATTTTCCACTGCCCAGAAATGCATATTATGTAAATTAACATTCCTGTGATTAGTAAATGTTGCCTCATCAGTAAATAACACTGTATCAAAAAATGAGTCATTGATTCGAATCTGTTGTTGAGTCCATTGGCAAAATTCAACACGATTTACAAAGTCCATTCCATGTAATGCTTGGTGAAGGCTGAGGTGATATGGATGGAATTTGTGACGATGCAAGATGCGGAGTACGCTCCTCCGATTAATACCAGATTCTCGTTCAATTTGTCGCGAACTAATGTGCGGATTTTGAGCCACCATTGTGAGAACTCTAATTTCATTCCCTTCATTAGTTTTTCGCTTTTTACGCTCACTATTACGTGTATTTAAGCTACCGGTTTGTCTAAGTTTATCACACACATTTTTAAATGTTCGACGCGAAGGCTGAGTGCGATTAGGATATCGTTCAGCGTATAAATTTTGCGCTCTCACTGAATTTTTTGACATTCTCCATAAATGAGGATCATGTCGACTTGTTCTTCAAATGAATACATCTTGCACAATTGACTTATCTATCGATACTACTTTTCATGTTTATCTTATCTTGTGAACTTATTAAGATGGCCTTCAAAGGGTCTTTGTTTTCATTGAAATAAGTTTACGTCACTATTTATTTTCATCGATGTATCCGTTTGAAGAACAAGTTGATCCTCATTTATGAGGAATGTCAAAATCAAAACATTCCGACAAAACATACTAATAAAGCGTCATTTCGTACATCTTTTATATGTAAATTTCATTTAACATAAAAATGTATTTTTTATCGTTTTCATTTACATTTAATCTTGTTCAATAATTTTGTGTCATGAGTTCCGTACTTGTTTTAAGCTCCTCTATGAAATTATGAAAAAACAACATACCGAACCCATTAAAAAAATGAAGGTGACCTTGATATCTTCGAAGCGTCTCCACCAGCACAAAAATTATTATCGCTATATGTTAGCCCCCTTCGTACCGTATAATTTTGATTACATAAATTTTCCTCTGGACCTTATAAATTCGAAGATATTTAAGGTGGTAATAGTATTGCCCCACCCTATATAAAATATATACATATAAATTTCGTGATGCGGTATTATGCTGTGTTATGTGTTCTTGTTATTATGTTATTAGTTGTTATTATGTTATTTAAATAAATAAAGAAAAGATTTCTTGGGTGGAAATACTAAATCACAAGGTATGTTTTGTATATTGCGATGACAAAATAAACATTTTCCATTGTACTAATTTTTTTCTAGGTGATATTTCATCCGGCGACATCGTTAGATTTCTAAGCAATTCGCGAAATTGGTGCCGTTAGCCTCAAAGGATGCACTTGTTATTAAAGAATTACGCAAAAGCATGACATCATAGTTACGCCAAGAATATTTAGAAAAATTCATCAAGAAACTGAAGAGGATTGCGCATGAAAATAGACTATGATTAACGCATGTTTTTAATTCTAATTAAAATCATCGTGAAAATTCGTAAAATATTTGTCTAAAAAATAAAAAGAATATATGTAAAGCAATGGTTCCTTCATTCTTATTTCATAAATTACACACATTATTTCTCGTTCGAAACCAATATAAACGTAGCACAACACAATGGGAAATGTTTATTTTGTCATCGCAATATAGAAAACATACCTTGTGAATCGGTATTTCCACCGTTTAAAATAGATGCATCTCTGTGAGCACCAACATAAATGTCGCACAATGGTTCCTTCATTCTTATTTCATAAATTACATGCATTATTTCTCGTTCGGCTATATTAGTTGATGCATCTCTGTGAGCACCAACATAATCGTCGCACAATAGTTCCTTCGTTCTTATTTCAGAAATTACACGCATTATTTCACAATTCCAATATAAACCAATATAAACGTAGCACAACACAATTATCACACTCTACCAAATTGTTAACCTCCACGCGAAGACAGCCGCGCGATGGTAATCTAAACTGAACATAACGCACAACGCGAATCGAGATAACCAATTAGCATCGCAGAAAAGAGGCAATAATGATTTCGATTTGATTTAACACGGCTTTTTAAGAATGGAAAGATTACTCATCAATACTTTTATAGCACACTTAAAATTGATACATAATGTATTATCATCTACATTTATATGTAAGCAAAGAAATTGCACGCGCAGTTTCACTAACATATATTCATTTAAACGCCATTTGTTATTGAAGCATCCACTTGAAAATAATAATAGTTTCATTACTGATCTGCATTCATTTCATAGTGATGTATCATGTCCAGAGATTATAAGCCAAGATATATTTGAAAATTATATCGATTCGAAAAACGTACTGACAGTGCAAGGTTGCGAAAACTTAATAAGTAATTCATCAATAACGTTATAACAGTTTGATAATATAGTTACTAAAAATGCTACTTTATTTGTTTCAAAACTATATTCTAACAATGTCTTATCACGATCACTTGCACATAAAATAATAGAATATGTAAGCAATTTGTATGGCGTTACTATTGAAATTATAAAATGTAAGTACGAATGTGAAGAAACGAAATGAAATGTACCATTTGACATAAAAGATATGTGTATAGGTTTACAAAATGCTTTCGCCAATTTTAAAACAGAACATCTAACATTACAACTTCTTATACGACATGGATATTTTATTATGCCGCAATCTGTTGACATCGGTGCAACACTACATCCAAAACGTATAAAAGTGCATAACGGCATGGATGTAGTAAATATAGATATACAAATTATTCCAATGAGACCTCTTTTAACAAAATTCTTACAACTACCAAATGTGTTCGACACAATCGTGAAATATATGCGCGAAAATGAAAACAGTGAGGAATTAACTTCTGGTCTTCAGTGTGAAATATGGAGATATCTCAAAGACCAATTTTCAGAGAAGATAGTTTTACCCCTTCTCTTATATTTTGATGATTTTGAAATTAACAATCCTCTTGGATCTCATAGTGGTATTAATAAAATTGGTGTCGTATATTATACTATACCCAGTATTCCAAATGACTATTCAAGTTTACTAGAAAATATATTTTTACTTCAAATGCACAATACGAAATATCATAGTTTGGTAACAAAAGCACGTTTTGTTATATAATAAATGAGATCAAAGACTTAGAAACCAATGATTTAATTATAAATGTAGGCGATAAAGAACAGAAAGTATATTTTGCCGTCATAGGAATTGTAGATAATCTAGGACTTCATACAATTTTCGGTTTTTCTAAAAGTTTTAATTCGATATATTCCTGCAGAGCTTGTTTAGTTGATAAACATATTCTTCAAAAACAGACATTAGAAAGATCCGAAATGTTAAGAACTCGTTTAAATTATGATGCTGATTGCATTACAAAAAGTCATGATATACAGGAAGAATGTGTTTTCAACACAATTGCCAGCTTCACGTCGTTGAAAATATATGTTTCGATGTAATGCATGACATTTTTGAAGGAATTTGCCGATATGAAATTGCTAAATTTTTGAATATTTTGATAAACAGAGACAGGCCATTCTCTTTAAATACTTTAAATGATAGAATACGCTATTTTGACCCTATTACTAACAACGAAAATATTCCACTTATTGTGACCTCTGCATCCTTAAAAAAAGAATTTCTTTTAATTTCAGCATCAGAGATGTCTACTTTAGTTAAGTTTGTAACGATGCACCCCTCCGCATCGTATTTCCGGCCGAACATCCGCCGATGCCGCCCGCCCGAACACCAGGCGGGCGAAGACCTGGCGCTGTGCGCCAAAACAACGTACAAACAAGTTAACCGGTTCCTAAGCCGAGCTACTCCGGTGAAGGCCGGAAGGGGGCGCGATGTCCTCCGTACCGCCGCTCCAACGCCGCCGCCGATCGAACCCCCACCGGAGGGAACAGGGTATAAAAGAGGCTGTATTCAGCTGAGGGACACACTAGTCCGATCCGACTTCCGAATCCGACGCTACGATCCGAGCTTTCAATACGAATTCTCGATCTACGCCGCATCCGAACTCCAAGCCGAATCCGAATCCGATCTATCCTGGTCCGAACCGGGGTCAAGTGTTCTTGGCCTCCGCTAAGTGTTCTTAGTGAGACGACCAGTCCGATCCCCGCCACCGATTCTCTCGACACCGCACCGTTCACGGGGGTCAAGCGTACTTGGTCTCCGCCGAGCGTTCTCGGCAACGGTCTGTTAGAGGTATCCGTGCGCAAACCGTCACACACACCGAACTCGCGCCCGGGGGTGAAGCGTTCTTCGCCTCCGCCGAGCATTCTCAGCCACGAGCTCCGGTCAGACGACTATCCGTCTTTCGTCACTGCACCGAGCGCGGGGTAAAGTGTTCTTCGCCTCCGCCAAGCGTTCTTGGCCCGGTCAGGAGACATTTCCTACTCGCCATTACGTCGGGCTACTAGCATCGGCGCAACGCGATACAATAACAACAGGGGGGCAGGTGTTATCTTCGCGCCGCGACACTAACCACGCCCCGCGAATCTGAAGCCACGCCGCCCGATATAAGAACACGACGACCGCACCAATCGTCAACACGGTGCAAACCATTGTATATAGTACGTTTGAATAAACCATTACGTTGTTGGAAATCTCGTCTCTTCACTGCCCGCGACCTAACAACCGAACCCATATCCGGCGAGCCTATCCGTGCATAAGCACAACCGAACCGGGGTCAGGTCGTTTTAAGTTTCTTGGTATACTTATTGGCGATTTAGTATCTTTCAAAAATAAAATCTGGGATTTATATATTTCTCTTAGAGAAATTATATGTATAATAATGGCACCGATATTTACGAAAGACACTTGTAGATTACTAGAGACACTCATTTCGGAACATCACGTATTATACAGGGTGTTAAAAAAAAACCATTCAATATTTATATGGTAGATAGGACACACTATACTGAGTAAAAAAACCTAAGTAAGCATAGGGCGAAAGCTCAACCGTTTCTGAGATATAAACATTTTTGTATGTTAGCATCATGATTGACTTACTGGCTTCTACGTATCGCATGCGATATTTACCTTAATGTTCATAAACCGCGTTCTAAATATCCTCATTCTATTTCCATACATACTTCTGTTACGTCCAAGAGACTCCATAGTTCCTCGCTTCCAAGAGAATTAATACATCCAAATAGTTTAACTCTTCATGCTGCGTCGAGATCAGGGAAGGGGAGTGCAGGGAGCCCCGTGGTCTCACTAAGACTCATGCTAAGTGATGAATGAAAACTCTTGAGATGCTGGCCACCTGCACTCCACCGAAACACTACATGGCCGAAACATACCGCGTGTATGCGGCTAATATCAAACAACTAAGAATTGCTTCAGATCGGGGAAAGCTGGAGCGGCACTTGAGAGATGTCACCCGCGAAAAGTAATAAATTAACTCACAGAATTTTTATACTAAGAATTGCTTCAGATCGGGGAAAGCTGGAGCGACACTTGAGAGATGTCACCCGCAAAAAGTAATAAATTAACTTACTGAATTTTTATACTAAGAATTCAGACACGCGTGGCCCAGTTACTTATAAAAAAAATTAATCTGGACCAACGCGACGAACATCCTGTTGGTCATATTAAGGGGAGTCAAGGGGTGGTTCATCACAAGTGCCGCATTATAATTCCCGAAAAACATTATCATAAAGCTGTCTGTTTATACCGCGATAATTATTAGAGCGACCACTAGTTTATAAAAAATTATTATTCCCAGAATTAGAATTCCCCACTTTTAGCATTTTCAGCCATATATAAAGAGAGCGATCTGGCCGGAGGGCTCTTCTCCAAAAAATTTATTCCGTGATACTACGTGAAAGTCTTGATACGAAAAGTCTCGAAACAGTTTCTAAGTCCAGCGGTTGAGTCGTAGAGTCAGTGAATTTCTCAGCTCTAACTCATTTCTGGCCAGCTCGACTCTCTACTCCGTGGCAGCAATCGAAGACTTCCAAACGAAGATATACTCTACAAAGCAAGAAAGTAAACCGAACATCTATCATTCGATTTATTTTCTTCCCTTCCGATTTTATTTTGCTGGAACCTCCTTAATTTGTAATAATGATCAAAGAGTTCATTACCGTTTTCCCCTTTAAGTGGCTCACTTAGAACGCGGAACAGAGAGTTCGTCTCACCCCGCGGAGACATTTTCGGCCAACCGAAGGGCAGCTTCTCCCGAATCTACGGCGACCGCTCGCAACAATTGCGATTTAACACCGAGTCCTCTTCCTCGTGATTCAATCGACACGCACACACCTTCCCCCATTTCCTCTTCAGATTCCTCAGTCGATCATAGATCCTCTCCTTCACCATCATTTTCTTCTCAGACCGATTTCCCTTTTTCCCTCCCAAACCTATCCTCTCCATGGTTTTCGCCTATTCCTTCCCCGGAGCTTGACCAATATTTGCTCCCTTCTGATACTGAGGAACATTCGGTTCCTCTTTCAGAAATCCCGCTTTCTCTTCCCCTCGACACCCAAGGATATTGTTTCCCCTCCCTTCCGCAAATCCGTTCCTTTTACGAATTCGGTCTAGAGATCCTGAGAGAGTATACTCTCGACTTTTTCCCCATATAACTTCTACCTCTTCCACCTTCAGCTTTCCTTGTAGGACCTGATCCCGTGGACATTACGCGATTGAGAGAGGTATTGTCCACCGCAAGTCCTAATTCCGTCGTTCCTGTCATCACCCGAAACAGACAACATCCAGTTTTAATCCCGGTGTCTTTCCTTCAACCTCTGCTAACCCACGATTTCCTACCACCTTTATCCTCTCAACATCATACTTAAGATTCGTATTTTATTATTTAATTATTGTGAAATTTCATTAATTTTTTTCCCTCTTTTATATTTTAATTAATTATATATATATATATTTAATTTTAATCCGTGCGTCAAAAGAAAACGGCGAATTGTATTTAAAAAAAAACAACAATATATTATGATCTTTTTATTTAAATCGCAGTATTATTTTTTTGACCTCATCCTTCATTTTTCTTGCCAACTTTTCGCACGAGGTTCTATCCTTGGTAAAAGGGATTCAGTTCCCTTGCCTAAAAACGTACCACGAGCTGACCCTTTCGTGTGTTCGGGTTATTGCGACCTAAGGTCGTAGGCCCTTACAGCGAAGCGTATGGGTAGGCTCGACTCGAGATTTCTGCGGCTAAGTGCCCACGAAACTCGACAAGCGTCTTGTTCCGCCCCACTGTAGAGCCGTCGGAGCTCTGGACGTAACACTTCATAACAGAAGATTTCACCGGCAATCAGTCAGTTGTCATCAACCGGCGATTGCGGGTGTATTTAGTGATTACACAGTTACAAAGTATCGTGCTTAAAATGTCAGCGTATTATTCTAATGAAGAAATGGCAGATATGCATTTTATGTATGGTCGTGCTAATGGAAGTGCTTTAGCTGCACGACGTCTTTACATGGAAAAGTTTCCTAATCGAAGAGTTCCCTCTCATACGCTGTTTAAAAATCTTCACCACCGTCTTTGTAAATCAGACTCATTTAAAACTCGCCATCAAAACTCTGGCAGACCTAGATCTGTATCGACGCCCAATACGGAGAATCGCATTTTAAGGATTGTAGAAGAAAATCCCGGAACCAGCGTAAGAAGAATATCCGATGCCGTAGGAATCAGTACTACTCTTATTTGGAGAACGCTTCATGAGCAGTTACTCTATCCATACCATATCCAACGAGTGCAAGCACTCACTCCGTCGGACTATCAAGCAAGAATGGAATTTTCACAGTGGCTACTCGTTAAATGTGCTTCGAATCCGAATTTTGTATCTCGCATTTTATTTACCGATGAAGCTTCATTTATACGAAATGGAATTACAAATTTCCAGAATGATCACGTACGGGCAGAAGAGAATCCTCACGCACTTATTCAAACAAATCACCAACACCGTTTTTCGTTAAACATTTTGATGGGCATTATTGGAGATCACCTCATTGGTCCTGTAATACTCCCAAATCGGCTTTCAGGTGCTGCTTATCTCAATTTCTTGGTTAATACATTACCTCAGTACTTGGACGATATGCCTTTGGCAGAAAGATTATCGATGTGGTACATGCATGATGGAGCTCCACCTCATTTTGTGCGTAATGTGAGAGAGCACTTAAACACGGTGTTCGGTCAAAGGTGGATTGGATGTGGTGGACCAGTTGCATGGTCCCCTCGATCTCCCGATTTCAACCCTTTGGATTTCTTTTTATGGGGATATTTAAAAACCAAAGTGTATTCTTCACCGATAAATGACTTAGAAGAATTACGAAACCGAATCCACAATGCTTGTGAAATCATTCGACAGAGACATAGAATTTTCGAGAGAGTTCGCGAATCTGTAAGAAGAAGATGCCAAGCGTGTATGGAAATGGAAGGAGGACATGTGGAACACCTTCTCTAAATATCGACTCACGTCGCATGTGATACGTAAAAGCCAGTAAGTCAATTATGATGCTAACATACAAAACGTTTATATCACAGAAACGGTTGAGCTTTCGACCAATGTTTACTTAGGTTTTTTTACTCACATATAAACCTACCCAAGTGGAACACTCCGATTTTTTCAAATTTGCACAAATGTAGAACTTTGAAAAATATTTGACCCATATTTTTTCATTTGTGCTCTAAAACGGTTTTAAGGGTAGTTATTACCCTTCCAGTTTTCACCCTCCTATCATCAATAAGTACAATAAAAATATATAAGAAACAAAATTTAATACAAAATATATGTTTCTGGATCGCTAATTGTGAATGTGAAGTCAGATTTGCAAAATTATTTGTTTAAATAATAAATTGTTTCAACAAAATAGCAAAAAAGTTGAAAAAATACAGTATAGTGACGTTCGTTATAACTTATAAGAGTTAACATATTATAAGAATAAGTGATACTTAAATATGGCGTCAAATTTGTAAAATGCAAAGCTTTAAATTATTCGAACAATAAACGGTTCAAACAAATCAGGAAGAAGATTGAAAAACATTTGCAAATAAAATTATTAAAAATCTAGTAATACTGTATCTCACATTTTGTTTCCTTACTACTGTAATAAATAGGTTTTATATAACAATATTAAAAGAGAATCTTTACGTCAACAACATATGTAATGAACACCTCTAAAATCCTTTATAATTTAAGCCGCTACAACACACTTCAATGTTTTTCAATCTTCTTCCTGATTTGTTTAACCGTTTATTGTTCGAATAATTTAAAGCTTTGCATTTTACAAATTTGACGCCATATTTAAGTATCACTTACTCTTATAATATGTTAACTCTTATAAGTTATAACGAACGTCACTATACTGTATTTTTTCAACTTTTTTGCTATTTTGTTGAAACAATTTATTATTTAAACAAATAATTTTGCAAATCTGACTTCACATTCACAATTAGCGATCCAGAAACATATATTTTGTATTAAATTTTGTTTCTTATATATTTTTATTGTACTTATTGATGATAGAAGGGTGAAAATTGGAAGGGTAATAACTACCCTTAAAACCGTTTTAGAGCACAAATGAAAAAATATGGGTCAAATATTTTTCAAAGTTCTACATTTGTGCCAAATTTGAAAAAATCGGAGTGTTCCACTTGGGTAGGTTTACTTGTCAGTATAGTGTGTCCTATCTACCATATAAATATTGAATGGTGTTTTTTAACACCCTGTATATGAATCTTTTCAAAGAAGCGTTAAAACCTAAACATCATTATTTAACACATTATCCTCGAATAATGATGAAAATGGGTCCTTTGATATGTATCTTGCATACGTTTTGAGGCTCAACACAAAGAAATCAAACAAAATTCTAAAGTTGTAACATCTTGGGGGGATACTACGATTTCCGGAGCGCCAAGTTTTGACCGTGGATTCTTCATCTACAGGCCATTACAAACAAAACTTAAAGAGTGGTGAAAGTGTCTATCTGGTTTAATTTAGGAGATATGGAGGTTTTTAGTTGGAATTTGAGAAATCGACAAAAACGCTTTTTTGCCAGGTGCAGACTATTTTCGCGTTATTCAAAACAATATAGGGTAAATATTGACAATAATGGAGCCCGTCCCGATGACCTTGATTTTGACATATATTATAGAGGTCCTCCTGAGTGATCTTCAAAAAGTTTTAACCGTCGCTCGTTATTTATTAAAAAGTTATTTAAAAAAAAGGAATTTAATGATTTTGCACGACTTTTCAACTGTCCACGCGAAGCAAGGACTTGAGTTTGACATATATTACAAGGTCACCTTCCTGAATAACCCGCACTAGGTTTCACCTGTCGCTCGTTGTTTGTTACAAAATCATTAATAAAAAAGTTTAATGACTAGAGCATAATTTTACGATACCATATACGTTTACGAAAGAGTATATTTGATTGAATTTTAGCATTAAATCAGAAATAAGTTTGAGTTAGGTTATATTTTCCGAAACTGGAACCCCGGACACATACGATCGTTTTCAGCCAGCTTTGCGGGAGGGCGGGAGGAAGGGGCTTTACTCCTCTCCCCCGCTGGAGCCGGTGGAACAGATTTCACTGTACAGATTTTGATCACCTGGTTTATGGCATTGATCCCGGCGGGGGGGAGGGGCGACGCCCTCCCGCGAAATGAAAACTAAATATGAAATCAATAGTTACCTAGCCAAGTATCTCGAAGCAATTCAGTTTGAGTATTTTATCTAAATATTTCCATACTCTCTTATCACACGACATTGAAGTACTTGACGTGCCTGGCTCGCATTAAAATATACTGTCCTTCCTAAAATCTGTACTTTACATGTAAATTATTTGTATTGATTAAGTAATGAAAAGAGATATTTATAATCACTTTGCTAGTCTGTAAAACTGTGTGTTTATTTTAATATTTCCAACTAAAAAGATTTGTGAGTCATTATTAAAAATCAAGATAAAATACAAATCCAGATACTGTACTTTATAAGAATTTTATAAGATGTTTACAAGAAGACACGTGTAATGCGAGCTGGGCACGCCAAGTACTTCAATGTCGTGTGATAAGAGAGTATGGAAATATTTAGATAAAATACTCAAACTGAATTGCTTCGAGATACTTGACTAGGTAACTATTGATTTCATATTTAGTTTTCATTTTTATAAATAGTTTTTTAAACTTTTTGTTGCGTACAAGGTGGGATTTTTTATGTACTTGGCGTACTTCTTTTACCTTTGTGAGGTGTTTTTAGTGGGATACTTTGTTTAATAGTTTCGTTTCCTAATGTTTATGGCGAGTTTTATGCGAAAGTTTAAGTTTTGTAAACGTTAAGGCTACTTTTAAGTTTCTTTAAATAGTACTAATACATTCGTAGATCGTAGATTACATAGCTGTAAGTTATTCTAAAAGATTATCTCTGTTGTCTTTTATTCGTCTTTCATTATTGTTTATAAATGAGTTATGTTCATTAATATGATGTTAATGAGTCTTATTCGTTAATATTATACTATGTCCGGATGCGTTTGTAATATGAGAAATTAAAAATACCTTATAATTCTTATTATTAAAATTCAAAATGTTTATACAATGTATGTACTACGTATCATTTCAAACATAATGGAATATAAAAAATAAACTGAATATATACATGTATATGTGTGTCAATGTGTATTATTTATGTATATAACATATATGCATAAATAATCCATTTATAGCGCATTTATCCGTAAACGTTACTGTGCCGCTGTGATGCATACTAATACATTGCCATGTACGAAATTATGTAAATTTAAAGTTCATGAAATATATTTAATATGTATTCTCTTTTATGTTAGAAAGACATAAGCAACATAGTTTTAGGTAAACATCATGTTGCTTAAGAGAATACATATTGAATATATTTCATGAACTTTAAATTTACATAATTTCGTGTATGGCAATGTATTAGTATGCATCACAGCGGCACAGTAACGTTTACGGATAAATTCGCTATAAATGAATTATTTCCTTAAATCCAACTAAATAGAACATCTATCTAACGAAATATGGTAGTCTAGTCAACAACATATTTGGTACAAATACGTGTGTATAATGTTACATAAAAGATATATATAGTTATTTCAAAATAACATTCAGTTCATGCAAACTTATATAACTGATTCATTTAACGAAATATAGTGTTTCTTGGATCAAATAAATATTTGAACGGAACCATTATCCATGTGACCTAAATGAATATTTGGTTCCTTTAACTATACATTCACGGCAGTCAACAAAACAATCACTTCAGGCAATACTATGTATGCTTCACACAGATCAAGAGACACGTAGTGTCTCGCGCCAAGTACATATGCGCAGCGAGACCGCACCGTGACACTTTTACGCGAAGCGACGCTTTTGCAGACACTCAGATTATTAGATCTCAATAACCGCTGAACGGATCAAGTTCAGAGTAGGCTCAGTGGATAGCTTGGGGTCGAATTATGTAATAAAAGTGTTTTCATTTTCCTTCTACGTGCCCTACGAGCAGAGATATGGCGATGCAAAGTCTGCAATTGGTAAATTTCACTTAAGAAACGTCATCAACGTCGTTTGTACAGTTCGATCTTTTCAACGAGATGGCAGCAACTCCGTTTCCTCGCGTGCGCCAGATAGCATGTACATATACCGACCGGCGGAGATGCTGTTGGTATATCCATGTGACTCACACATAACGATTATATGTAGAGGCTCTACATTAGAAAACTCTAACTTATCGACCTGACCGTCATGTGTAAGTCACACGGATATACGGACAGCATCTCCGCCGGTCGGTGTACGATAAGTGTACGACGCGATGTAGTGCAAGAAGCTGGAATGACAAAAGATATATTTCCGAGAGAACGAGTGAGTGAGAGAGCGAGAGAGCGAGTGAATGAGAGAGCGAGAGGGCGAGTGAGTGAGAGAGCGAGAGGGCGAGAGAGAGAGAGAGAGAGAGAGTGAATGAGAGAGCGGGAGAGCGAGAGAGCGAGTGAATGAGAGAGCGAAAGAGCCAGTGAATGAGAGAGCGAATGAGTGAGAGAGCGAGAGGGCGTGAGTGAGAGGACCACGTTGACGACGACAACGAGGAGCTCAAAGCAATACCAGCTTCAGCGTTTGAAAAGTGTTTTGAGGACTTAAGCGTTGGCACATGTGTATGGCATCCGATGGGGCCTATTTTGAAGGTGACAAAATCAATATTGATGAATAAACAAGTAATTTGTGTTTTATTAACTAATTCCGGATACTTTTTTGCAGAATGTATATTTATATTTATTTATTAAACGAAATAAAAAACGACGGGGGTAAACTCTTTGTTCTTGCATATGTATATTGACTTCTGTGCATAAATATACTTAATATAATTTTATATTTTATAAATATATAAGTTAATAATTTTAAAAACCTTGACTGACAGGACTATGGCTTTCATCTCCTCATATATTATAAAAAAGAATAACATACTTCACACTACAAAATGTGTGAAATCACAACAAAATTACCTTTTAAAAAAAAGGTACAAAAAGCGCCAAGTATACGCGCCTGAAGTTCTTTCAAAAAAGGACTCTAAAAAACTAATGATATGAACAAATTGCGCCAACTACAATGGGTACTTATGCAAACCAGAAAATCTATTACTTTATTATTACTCTTTGGCCGATATTCATTGTTGATTCTGATTTAAGATCATCTTAAGTACAATCATAAGATATTTGAAACCAATCACACAGTCGTATTAGCATCTTAAGACATTACTTCAGATCATCTGGAAATAAGAACGGACTATGAATACTGGTCTTTGATATTGTTGCGTCCGGGGGTGGCTCGTGAGACGAGTTACCCGGTGTGCCAGACGCTGATCGTCGTCGTCCAGCTGAGAGTCGCGGCTGCTTGGAGACAAGTAAACAACGTGTCAACACGGAGTTGACGACCAGCTGTCGAGCAGTTCGGACGTGTACATTGTATTGAATACCGATATACCGATATACCGATTCACGGAATAAAGCGCAACGTTTTATAAAAACCGAGAGTTTCTTCATTTGCGTGAACGTATTCCGCGAGTGTTTGAGAGTGCGAGTGCGAGAGTGACACCGGAGCGCAACATTTTTGGGGCTCGTCCGGGATCGCCAGGATCAGAATCCCTATGTTTCTACGATCGATGTCCACCCCGACGAGATCGCCGCGAGAGCAGACGCCGCCGCCGACGACGGCCGCAGAGACGGACGCCCTCGCGACTATTCTGGCGGAGCTGCAGCAACAGCGTGCCGATGTCGAGGGCCGGCTGGAGCGGATGGAGTGGCGGATGGAGCAGCGCTTTACAGAGCTAAGCTCCTTTCATAATATTCCTTCGTGCGCTGGGGAGCGAGCGGGCGCGAACGCGGGCGCGGGCTCGGAGGGGATCGCGAGCGCGGGCGTGGTTGTTAGTACGGGCTCGGGTACAGAGGTGCCCGGGTTGAAGTTGAAACAAGATGTGTTTGATGGATCCGTTCCGCTGAGAGAATTTCTAGCGCAATTTACGTTGATCGCGCGTGCGAACGCATGAAATGACGCGGCAAAGGCAATAGCGTTAGCGTCTTGCCTGAGAGGACGAGCGCGAGCGGTTCTCAGCGCCTTAGAAAATCCGGAACAATTCAGCTTTGCGGAATTACAATCTAAGTTAGAGCTCCGTTTCGGCGAGGGCATCCACGCGCAGGATTATTACCTGCAATTTACTAATCGGAGACAAGGCGCTGGAGAAGATTTTCCGACGCTAGACGCCGATTTAGAACGGCTCTCTCGGCTCGCTTATCCGGAATGTTCGGTAGACGTTCGCGATAAAATCGCGTGCTCTCAATTTGTCGCTGCGCTAACAGATGGTTATACCAAACGAACGTTGCAATTGGAGGGCATCACCTCCCTTCGTGCGGCCATTGAACGGGCCAAAACAATAAAAACTATTAATGAAAATAGTTTTGCAAAGAAAAAGGAAGGGAATGGTGAGCGAAGGCGCGGGAACGGAGAGGCTGGGAAGGAGAGTAAATTTAAGAGGAAGGAGGGGGATGAGAAGAAAAGCGAAAAAGAGTGCTGGCAATGCGGTGCGAAGGGGCATTTTCGTGCGGAATGTCCGGCGTTAGAGAAGGAAAACTAGGTTTTGCCGAGCGTCGTGGGGCCGGCCTGGCAATTGAGGCTCAGGCCCCGAATTTTAATATTAGACGGATAGATGGTCCGTGTAGAAATCGGTTTTGTTTCCGCGGGAAACTAAATAAGAATTCTTGTTTATTTATAATAAATACGGGCTCGGACGTAAGCATTTTAAATGAAAAATTTGTTCATCTCTCTCGGGTGAAGGAAGTAGCGCGTGATAGTTGTTTAAGATATCCGACGGGGGAGAGAGTCCCCGTATTGTATCAAGTGACTGCTGAAGTTCTTCTTGGGCGGTTTAACGTCGTATTATGGTCGTTGCCAGAATGCAAGAAGACTACATTCTGAGTGGAGATTTTCTTAATGAAACAGGGCTTCTCGATGGTTTTCTCGAGGAAGCTCTTGGTCAATCAATGGAGGAGGAAAGTGATTTCGGAGCGGTCTGTTCTTATTTAGGAGATTTCTCCTCTTTAGAGAATAAAGACGCGCCTCGGCTTCCCCCTCTGCTCTCTGAAATTTTTAAGCGAGAAACTAAGAATTTAAATAATCTTCAGGATGTTTTCTCTGATTTTCTTATAGAATTTGAAAATGTATTTTCAGAAAAAGTTATTGCAGGTAATTGTAAATTCGTACAACATGAGATCGAGCTAACTGATTCTCGTCCCATTAAGCAAGCTCCACGACGAGTTCCATTACACTTACGAGCAGAAGTCAATGAGATTATTGCTGAGATGAAAGCACAAGGAGTAATTGAGAAGTCGCATAGTCCGTGGACCTCCCCAGCCGTTCTAGTAAAAAAAAGGATGGGACAATTAGATTCTGTGTGGATTTCCGGAAATTGAACACAGTTACCAAAAAGGATTCTTACCCATTACCAAGGATAGATGATATTTTGGATCAGTTAGTGGGTAATGTTTGGTTTACGACGCTCGATCTTAAAAGCGGATACTGGCAGGCAAGAATGTCTTCTAAAGATAAAGAGAAAACTGCCTTCTCTATTGGAAACGGTTTGTGACAATTTGTTGTGATGCCTTTCGGTCTTTGTAACGCTCCTGCAACTTTTGAACGCCTCATGGAAAAAGTGTTGCGAGATTTAATTTCTAAAATTTGTTTCGTCTATTTAGATGGCGTAATTGTTTATGGAAAGGATTTTAATGAAATGGTTGCAAAGGAGGGGTGTCAATAAGGCCTTTTTTTGGCCCACGTCAGAATCGCTCCAAACTGTGGTATTTTCTTCCTGCCGATGTAGCTCACAACCTCCTAGAACCGTTTGCTGTCAGAGCAATTAGAGGCTGAGAATGGGCAACTTGAAATCTAAAAAATCAATGGGGTTTACAATATTCTCCGAATTCACAATGAGAAAGTGAACAGTCAATGATTGAGGAATTGGAAGTAGGCGCCGGAGAATCTTCAATTAGAAAATTATTCGCCATTAGATTGATCGCCATCTCCACCTGACTCATTGTCAGACCAGTCTGAAATGTTCTCAGCTGCATCTTGGATGTATTGTGCGTAGGATTGGGATGGTCGTTCTTGAAGTCTTTCAGAGTATCTTGAATACCCCAAATACCAAAGGACGGAGCGACATGTGCACAACAACCAACGGTTCTAGCACCGACTTTGCATTGGCAGTACCAGGATATGATGGGATTGATTCCTTGACTATATTCAATCCACAAGTTATACACACACAAGTTATATACACCTTCGATGATGTGTGGCGCGATTGTATCTGGAGACGTAAGATATTTCTCTCTTGCCTATGAACAAACAGTTGATACATCCCATCTTCAGCTGTGTGCTCCTCTGCATAAGATTACGCTTGTTTCAATTGATATGAGCCAATGGTCAGATGAATCAACTCGTGTAAAGTCAATTGAGAGAAATCAGGTATTGAATCCGCAACTACGGGTTGCCACATCACCCTTTTCCTGGACCAACCTTCTCTTTCAACTCTTTCCTGGAGGAGGTTAGGCATTTACGATAGACGCAACATATGCTCAGCAATGATTGTATCATTTGGATCGTCACTGATCCTCGGTGGTCTGAAAGCATTGCAAAGAGTGGATACAATGCGTACGTAATCTCCCACATACGATATCTGAGAATTTGGGAATACATGATCTAATGCTTTCCACTTCTTAAGGAGACCGTTAACCGCCTCTATCACCCAGCGTATTTTAGTCACGAGGCGTGATTCATTGGCCTCAGATGCAATATGTTGCGAACCTTCTCGGAGAAAATGGGGCATTTTAGTTACGAGACCTAGATCTTCCAGCATCTCGAGGCAATCTCTGAAACCACGGTCCACCACGAAAACATCGTTAGGTTGCAACCAAGATCGGAGCCTACTCGCGTCAGATCGCATTATGCTGGTTAAAATGCTTGCATCATTATTTTTACCATCCGTGAAGTAAGGTCCAAAAACTTCTAAGATATATCCTGTTGAACTTACGAGAATCATGAGTTTTACTAGCGAATGTCCTTTGTGGAGTGAAAAAGTTCGTCTCTGGAACTTGTAATTAGAACTTTTCTCTATATACATATACGTACCGTCGGCTACAAGGATACAAACATCCTCTCCACCCGCGAAGAACGTTTTAGCCATGGTTCTCGTATGCTTTGTGATGAAATCTTCTCGAAAGATATGATTTGTTCCCAAAAAGTTCGGGACAAACATTGAAAGGAGAGCAGTATGAGCTGCAGCTATCGCCCTACCTACTCTCCTCTTTTGGAGAGCGAATAAGGTAGACAAAACTGAAAGGGAAAGACCAGTACGTAGTTTCGTCAAAAGCAAGGCAAGACACGTCCGAGGAGAACGTCCAGATGTAGATCTAATATGACCAGAGATTGAAGCAAGAACGGAGTCGAATTGATCTTTCTTCTACCCGGTCAGATTATAATAATCGTCATCAGTAAGTGCAGGTGGATAATCAAAATTAAGTCCTTTCCGAGAAGCAACTGAACGCAAGTTTTCTAACAACCCACAAAGAGTTTTATCGTCTAGAATCGAATAGTTTGACTTTACTTCGATATCATTTGTTGCTGTTTTACTGAAAAAACCATTTTCCAAGTGTCTCATACAACATCGAGCATTTGGCGGAATGAGTATACCTCTGTCTATGAATATTTGTGTTCTCGCCATAGGAGAGATACGAGTCAGTTTCTTAGCCTTCTTACATACGATGCATCTCGTCCCGGATGCTGTGCAGCCCTGGATGCTAACTCTTATCTTCATCGAAGAAGGGATGTTGTTTGATTCTGAGATGTTGGAGCACTGAGGAGTATCATTTGTAGCAACAGATTCAGTACTAATAGTACTTGAATACTACTGCTTGTACGATTGCTCATAATGTAATCGAATAATGGATATTAATGCAATAGTAACAAGAAAATGAGCGATGAAAAGTAGTGAAAACGAGAAACTAAGCTACTGAAGAAGATTAGCGCACACAGTTTATGCTCTGAAAGTGCGCTGATCGTTGATAAAGACGATTCATTTAAGCATAAGTGCGATGAAAATAATGCGGTGACAGTTCACCTACAATGCTTCTAGTTCAAAAACGCACTAAAAAGACAACTGTGTATCCAAGTCGATTGTTGAATCTGTTGAGAAGAACAAATGCCGGAAAGGAGACAGAACAACTAAGCTACTGGTCAGATGAAGAGTGCGCAATACTATTTGTGCTCTAGGATTGCTTTTATCGTTGATGAGAAACCATTGATTGAATGAGGTGAAGAATTAATGCGTTGGGTCCTGATTTCGTGAAGACAAACGAATGACGGGGAGAAAAGCAAAAGAACAAAGCTACTGGTGGATAGTGCACAGTACTGTTCTCGCTTTGGGAATGCATGAATTGTTAATTAAAATGGAACGATTGATTATTTCGTACATACTATGCAGCAGAACACAATAATCTGAATGAAGATACCAATCCTAATAAATGCTCCGCGAAGCTGAGCATTGCATTCCATGAACAAGAAGTCCGTTCCGGAAAATATTCTTTACATCTCCTCACTGAGGTTTGGAATTCAAATATTTTTTCACAATATGTGATTTCGAATATACATTGCATTCGCAAAATGATCGAATCCCTTAAAATCAAGTTTGGGCTTATAGTAGTATCGTCCGATTCATCGCAAGGGATGCTATTGTATAATTGTTCAGTAATATGGCAATCCGTTCAAAATATCAGGCTTGATTCTATCTTGAATTCATGAAGGTCAGATGAGCTTCCTTTCGTATTTAAAGCAGCACATACTCTAGTAGTTTTTGAGAAAATATAGTGATGAAAGCTCAACAATGACATGCTGAAATGAGACCGGCACTACAACCATGTGAAAAACCCCATTGATTTTTGAGATTTCAAGTTGCCCATTCTCAGCCTCTAATTGCTCGGACATCAAACGGTTCTAGGAGGTTGTGAGCTACATCGGCAGGAAGAAAATACCACAGTTCGGAGCGATTCTGACGTGGGCCAAAAACGGTCTTATTGACACCCCTCCTTTAAAGAAAGTTTTTCAGAGACTTGTGGCGGCAAATCTGACAGTTAATCCTAAGAAATGTGTTTTCTTCAGTAAAGAGGTGAAATATCTTGGGCATATTGTGTCAGCGGAGGGCGTTACAACTGACCCTGAAAAGATTTCCGCGGTTATGAATTGGCCTGTACCAAACACAAAGAAGCAAGTACGAAGCTTCTTAGGTTTTTGTTCTTAATATCCGAAATTTGTGAAGAATTTTTCATTACTAGCGAAACCGTTGTATCGTTTGACGGAGGAAACACGGAAGTTTGAATGGTCCCCCAATTGCCAAGTGGCGTTTGAGCGACTGAAAAAGAGTTTGGTGTCGTCACCAATTTTGTCTTTTCCGATGGGGGAAAGAAACTTTATTTTGAATACGGATGCCGGACCACGGTATCGGTGCGGTACCGTGGTCCGGCATTCATACTTTCTCAGGTTCAGAGTGGAACGGAGAGGGTGATTGCTTATGCCAGCCGTGTGTTCAGCAAGCCAGAGAGGAATTATTGTGTCACCCGGCGCGAACTTTTGGCCGTGGTGGATGCAATGAAACTCTTTCATCATTATTTATATGGTCGGAAATTTCTTGTACGCACGGATCATTTCTTTACGATGGTTATTGTCATTTAGGGATTTAGAAGGCCAGCTTGCGAGGCGGCTAGAGCGCCATCAGCACTATGATTTTGAGGTTGTTCACAGGAGCGGAAAGGCACATGGAAATGCGGATGGGCTTTCTCGATGTCCCTGTGCAGAAGCTTGCCATTATTGTACTAAAGTAGAATCTAGGGAAGCTGCGGCCAAGGAAACCAATGTCGGTCGTATTGTTTTTGAGGAAGATAGTCTTCAGGAGTGGCGTTCGGCACAACTTCAGGATCCATCGATTTCCCTTATCCTCCGCGCCAAAGAGTCTGGTGAGCGCCCGACTTGGCAGGTTGTGGCCGCATGTGAAGTCTCAGCGAAAATTTACTGGTCGCAATGGGACGCTTTATTGGTGAAGGATGGAGTGCTTTTTAAAAAGTGGGAATCGCCAAGCCAGAAGAGCATTATTTCGCAAATTGTAGTTCTTCGTCACAAGATTAAGGAAATATTGACTGAAGCTCATGACTCGCCAGCAGGCGGACACTTTGGGATAAATAAAACGTTAGCGAAGGTGAGATGTTTCTATTGGGCCACCTGTAAGGGAGACGTGGAAGATTGGTGCGCTTCCTGTAAAATCTGTGTTGCGAAGAAGAGCCCGCCTGGAAAGGAAAAGTCGCTCTTACAAATTTACAACGTGGGTTCTCCTTTTGAAAGGATGCAGGTCGATATACTAGGGCCACTTCCAACTTCATCAACAGGGAATAGATATTTAATGGTGGCGGTGGACTGTTTCACCAAATGGCCAGAAGCTATTCCTTTAAGGAACAAGAGGGCGTCCACAGTCGCGGAGTCTTTAATAGAACAAGTATTCTCGAGGCACGGGATTCCGTTGGAGGTACACACCGATCAAGGGAAGAATTTTGAGTCGCGATTAATAGCTGAGTTGGCAGTGTTGCTGAGTGTGAGGAAAACGAGGACCACGCCTTTACATCCGCAGTCGGACGGTCAGATAGAACGCCAGCATCAAACAATTTTAAATTATTTGGCAAAATTCATTGCTGAGAATCAAAAGGACTGGGATCGTTGGGTGCCGATGTTTTTGTTGGCTTATCGTTTTTCGAAGCAGGAAAGTACTAGTGCTACTCCAGCGGAGATGTACCTGGGGCAGGATCTTCGGTTGCCTTTAGATTTGCTTAGAGGTAGTCCCCCGTCGGAGTCGTCAGAAAAGGAGGAGAATTATGTTCGAAAACTTAGACGGAAATTGGACAGTATACATCGCATTGCCAGGCAGCGAATGGAAGTGGAATCAAAGAACACGAAGTTATGGTATGATCGTCGTGCAAGGAAGGATCTTTTCGAGCCAGGGCAACGAGTCTGGTTGTATAATCCTCGAATGAAAGGGAAGGCTCCGAAGTTACAGAGTCCTTGGGAGGGGCCGTATGAGATCGTTAAAACATTGAGTGATGTGGTGTTTTATATTAGGAAATCACCGACGCAGAAGGGGAAGGTTGTTCATGCGGATAGGTTGGCACCTTATTGTGAGAGACGAGTGTAGAGTAGAAGTCGTGCTTGCGTTGAACCCTGAGCCCCGTATTGATTAATTATAAGCTTGCGGTAGTGTGTAAGATAGTCTACTCGTTTTGTGTATGTCTTAGTTATGTTCTAGGTTCTTCGAGGGAGAGTCTGGCTGAACGGGAAATGTGAAAAGGAAGGAACAGTCAACCGGAAGACTGCCCTCCTCACGGTTCTTTGACGGGGTTTTCCCGTGAGGCGGAGGGCGAATGCCAGGACAAAGACTCGGGAGTCCTCTTAAGAGAACGTAGGGACCTTGGAGATATTTCCCCCCCGAGTCTGAACAAATGAGAGCAGCCGAAGAGGAATGAGTGGACTCTACGGCCGAGATGTGAAAATTATGTGAAAAGAAAATTGTTTGTAATGAAATAGTGTGTCTCAGGTGTCAAAATTTATTACGACTAACCGATGCTTCAGAAAATTACATGTTGCATTGTACAAAGAAATATTACAAAGTCATTAGAGGTCGAAAGCGTCAAAGAGCAACGTGCAATTTCAAAATTAGTTCATTACATGGAACGTGGTTTGAACGAATGCATATGGATCTAACTAAAATTTGCCGTTTCATAGCATACTTTCTACTGATACAACCACCACGACACAGATTTTTAATAACCGAATTAGAAATGAATAGTCCTTATTGTTGTAGATTGGACAAATTTTTGCCGAGAGGTAAGTAATATGTTACTTCCGTTTTTTTAAAATTTACTTTTATAGTACAATACATGAATTTACCAAATCATTTCTAGTTACTGCAACAATGGATTAAACAAAAACAAAAGCCAATAGGTGGAGAGGGGAAAATCGTCGAATTAGACGAAGCTAAAATAGGCAAAAGAAAATATAATACCGGACGAATAATTAGAGGACAATGGGTTTTTGGCGGTATTGAACGCGATACCAACAATGCTTTCATTATCCCCGTGCCGAATCGACGTAGTGAAACTCTTTTGCCTGTTATTAAAAAACATGTTGCACTCGGTTCAGTTATTCATACGGACAACTGGCGCGCATACGACTCTTTACGTAATTGTGAACAGTATACTCATAAGATGGTAAACCATACACGTAATTTTGTAGATCCTGAAAGTGGTGTTCACACCCAAAATATAGAAAGACTATGGAGGGACATGCAAGCGAAAATTCCTTGTTACGGCATCCATGATTACCATTTCTTACATTATCTTGCAGAATTCTTATTTAAAAGAAACTATAACTTTAATCAACATATTGATGCTTTTTTTGAAATTATGAATTCAATGTATCCGTTAGAATAATCTAAATATATATAAAGTACTCTAAATATTGTATTTTGAATACTTTGAACTTATATTAAAAGAAACTATTCTTATATATCAACGATTCACTGGTTTAAATGATTTTCCTTCCTTTGTATAACCTTGGTTAAGATAGGTTAAGTTAGGTTTTGTGTATTTGTATTTGCATTGCAATAGGAAGGATGTAAACGATGACCTCTGTAATATCTGCCAAAGTCAAGTTCTTACTTCGCGTGGATAGCTGAAAATTCGTGGGAAATCGTTAAACTTCAGTTGTTAATAACTTTTTAACGAAGAACGAGCGACGGCTAAAACCTCTTGAAGGTCACTCAGGAGGGTGACCTTGACAACATATGTCAAGGTCAAGGTCATTGGAAGTGGGTCCCCTATTCTTAACTTTTACCACAAAAACAAATCAAAAGTAGATTAAGAGACATTAAATATCGAAAAGCATCTGTTAACAATAATACTGACATACGTGAAGATAGAAACTCTGTGGCAATTCCATATGTCGATGATCTCAGCAGTAATGCAAACATCGTACCTCTAGCACCATCAGTGCTGCACCACGGTGCTCACGCAACAAGCGCGAATCCGTGTCCGTGTGCGCTCCGCGTTGACGGCGACTCGGCTGAACTCGGCTCTGCTTCGGACATTCCATGAAGTGAGCCACGACGCGCTTCTTGTTGCGTGTTGTAATATTAATATTAATATTAATTAATTACTTATTAATTAATAGTAATATTAATTAACTTATTAATTAACTTTGAGAATATAACTTCACGTATGCCACAAGGGATAGTTAATGAAACTAGACTTATCATAACTAATTCTGTGCATAGATTTTTGAGCCATAGACCACGTAACAATTTCATGGACACTCACATACACAATATGCTTGAAAATAGTAAATGGTTTTTGAGGGAAAATGATGACTTGTTGATTACTAATGCTGACAAAGGACATGTTACTATGGTGATGGACAAAAATAGGTACAAGGAACAAATGATAGAACTGCTGAGTGACGAGACCACTTATCGAAGACTTAACAAAGATCCGATTAAACGAGTAACTAGTGTTACGTCCAGAGCTCCGTGAGCTCGAAGGAAGGGCGCAACAGGACGCCTCTCGTATCTTGTGGCGGTCAGGCCCCAAAATACGAGTCAGACTGACCACTTGCTCCGGTTTAAAGGTCAACGACCACGGGGGTCGATCTTACCGTAAGCCCGGAACGGTCTGCCCGTAGGTCCCTTTTTAGGTCAAGGAAACTTCCCTTTTACCTGGGATAGGACCCTGTACGACCTGCTGAGGTTGATGGATGAACAGAGGGAATTAAAATGATTAACACATCGGTGTCTAGTTAACTAATAAAACATTTATTCAAATAAAACAAAGTATATCTAGAACAAATTTGGTTGAAAAAGAAAAATTTAAAGTGTATGTGTTGTTTTATGTCTATAATTGTGTAATTTGAAAATATAATTTTACTTGGAGATTATAATCAGTTATAAATTGAAACTAAACATAGCCGAACACTAAACGCTCTACTTCCTAGATTAATTTTCCAAATTAAGTCTATTTCTAAAAAACATAAAACGAAGGGACTAAAAGAAAATGAAAATGAAAGTGGTCGGTGATGACTTAGCAGAGTAAAAGGAAAGAAAGGAAAGAAAGATCTAACAAACTAAAGGTTCGGTTACTTATTCGAAGGTGTAAAACGTCTTGTAATTCAGGCTGTAACGAATTTGTGTAGTGCTGGCCGATCGGAAACTTGTGATTCTGCAGTGGCGTGTTGGTCCCCACCAGAGAAACAACCTGGTGTTATTGCAACTTTGGAAACGGTATTAGGCACTGAATTTCCGCACAACACCAAGCTAACCGTTTAACGAAAGGCTAACTTCCGCACAACACTGTGATACGAAATAGTTATGAGCGCGAACGCTGAGAAAAAATGAATGAATTTCGTTCACGAAGACGGTCAGGAATGAATGAGCTGCGTTCGCGAACACGGACAGAAATGAAAAAGCTGCCCTCCGGAGTGGTCATCGCCTTTTTATAAGATAGGGATGACGTGGAAGAGAGGTAGCTTTTCCGGGAACGGTTTTTCGGGGAACCACCTTTCGGGGATCGTTTGTTAATTTAATTGCAAATAATCGACAGTCGGTCTATAAGCCGATAAGCCGCTCGCAGATGGTTCCTCCAGGCCGGAAGGGTTCCTTACAGAAGTCTCGCGCCTACAAACGTGTGTCTGGACTCGCGGCTCCTGTGAGGGGTTTTACCTGGGGATGATCTGGCGCAGCTGTATCATTGCTCTTCCTGGAAGAGCGATACCGCAGTTACGCGCGACCGAATTTGTTGCAATGCGGCTTATCGTCTTTCAATTCAAATGATAGGAGTCTAATATCGCTCCTGTCCGGACACGTGCGTCAAAACCCGCGGCTCTTGTGAGGGTATTTTCCCGGAAATATTCTGACGTAACTGTAACATTTGTTTTTTACTAATCCCTCACTGAGGCCCTTCTGATCACACGCGACCGGATCGACGTGTCGCGTCACATTGTCCGATAATTAAAAAAGAATATCGTTATATTTCCTGGAAGCAAGGAACCGTGCAGTCTCTGGACGTAACACTAGTAAGGTGAATGAGTTAGTAAAGGCCTGGTTCAAGCTTGGCATTATTGATGATCATATTATAAGGGTTTGCACATAACGACTAGCAACATCTCAAGGTGTTATGGCCTACCCAAAATACACAAGCCGGATAACCCCCTACGTATTATTGTATCCGCAATTGGGAGTCCGTTGTATAACGTGGCCTTTTTCTTCCACAAAATACTGACTAATTCTATACCTGAGCCTAGTTCCCCAAATAAAGGACAGTTGAGTTTTCGTTGACAGGGTCCGTAACTTAGGCATTGGGACGCATGAATCAATGGTTTCCTTCGATGTGGTGTCGTTATTCACGAATATACCGAGAGAACTAATAATGAAAAGTATTGAGAACAGATGGTGTCACATATCACAGAATACGAAATTCCTTTTAGAACAATTTCTGTACGGTGTTAATTTGATTATTGACGCAACGTGCTTTGTTTTATGAACAGACATTTGGTTGCCCTATGGGGTCATCGCTCTCCCCTATTGTAGCAGATATGGTTCTTGACGACTTGGAGACGTCTTGCATGGACATTTTAGATTTTGACATAAGAATGTTTTGTAGATATGTAGACGACGTTTTTATGATACTACCTACTGACAAAATTAATTACGTATTGGACATTTTTAATAATTACCATCCACGGCTAAAGTTCACTGTGGAAATTGAGAGCAACGATTACATTAATTTCTTAGATACCACGGTTATCCGTGAAAATGGTCTACTTATAACCAATTGGTATCGTAAACCATCGTTTACAGGTCGCTACATTAACTACTTTGCCAGCAATCCGGTCGAACATAAAATTAGTATAGTTACGGGCCTAATAGACAGAGCTGTGCTATTATCTGACAGTAGGTTCCACGATGAGAACGTTAAAATTGTTAAAAAGGTATTAAGGGAAAATTGTTATCCGTCTGAATTTATTGAGAAATATGTACATAAAAGATTAAAAACTTTTAAGCATAGAAGAGGGATTGATAAAGAGGAAGTGAATGATAATAACAATAGGAGAGGCTACGCAAGCATTCCGTTTGTTAAAGGACTTAGCGAAGGTATGTGCAACATTTTGAGAAAATGCGATTTCAAGGTGGCTTACTCTGTGTATAAAAAATTAGATATGTTCATTAAAAGGGGAAAGGACAAGCTTTTGAAGAAGGATAAAACCGGCGTTGTATATCGTATCAAATGCATGGAGTGTGAGGCTTGTTACATAGGTCAGACCAAAAGACAGTTAGAAACTAGAATTAAAGAACATAAAAATGATATAAGGAAGGGTGAGAACAACTGGTCGGTGGTGAGCAGGTACAGGGTGTTGGATAATCACGATTTTGATTGGGATAATGTTGACATTGTGCATGAAGAAAGATACTTAAGAAAGAGAGAAATCGCGGAGATGATTTTCATTAAAAGAGACGCTAATGCTATTAATCACCAAAAGGACATTGAAAACCTGCCCTGTGTATATGATAAGATTGTGACTAACGTTTGACCTGCTCGCTCCAGACTCACTTGTTTGTGATCTTCCAATAACAGCGGACATGTATTCTTCCACAAGTCAAAGACATAGTTGTTTGTATCTTGTTCAGCCAGTAAGTAGGTTTTATTTTGTAATTTTAAGTAGGTTTTTGTAGTAAGTAGCATCATTTACTTTCTTGTATATTTAGGAATATATTTTATTGTATATTTTAGAATGAGATATAGAACTGTACACTTGATAAGGATCCGAATCTGGGATCGAAACATTGTGTAGTATTGTTAAATATATATTACTGCCAGTACGGTTCAGGAAAGGAGTTTTATTAATTGATTTACCTGGCGACAAGTGAGAAATTTTATTGGAATTAATTAATTAATATTAATATTATTATTAGTTTATTTTAAGGTCGTTATAAAACTATAAACTTTACACACACGAGCCGTAAACTTATATATATATATTTACAAATAAATGTTTTCAGACAAATTGTTATTGCTAATTTTATTTATTTTACCTGTAATTGTAAAATATAATTAATAATTATATTTTTAGTATAATTATAATTAATTATGGTAATTATGCTGTTTAGGGGACCCACCTCCGATGACCTTGACCTTGACATATGTTGTCAAGGTCAGTGTCCTGAGTGACCTTCAGAAGGTTTTAGCCGTCACTGGTTATTTGTTAAAAACTTATTAACAAAAGAAGTTTGAAAACTATACTACGTAAAATTAGTGGTCAAAACATAATATACTGATGTGTGTAGAGACTAACCAGGTTAGGTTAGGTTAGGTTAGGTTAGGTTAGGTTTTGGAGGTCCTACCGGTGTGCCTGCTGGACGAGGTGGGGAAAATGTTCGAGAGAGTGGTGGTTTCCCGCCTCGTCCAGCACATGTCCCGGAAGTGTCCGGGACTTTGTGAGGGGCAGTACGGGTTCCGGGAGGGTCGTTCGACGGTGGACGCCATCAAGGACGTCCGGGCCCTCACGGAGGCCGTTACCGCGGCTGGGGGGGGAGTGGCGGTGGCGGTGTCATTAGACATCGCCAACGCCTTTAACTCCCTCAGTTGGCCGGCCGTGGTGGAGGCGCTGGAGTATTAGCGCCTCCCTGCCTATCTCGAGGCGACGGTCCTGGACTACTTCCGGGACCGTTGGCTGGTGTACACCGGTCGGAGCGGCGAAGAGATCACGAGATCTCAGTCGCGCGGTGTCCCGCAGGGGTCGGTAGTTGGGCCGACCGTGTGGGACATCGCATTCGACAAGATCCTGCGGGCTCCCCTGCCCCCACGCTGCCAATGCTTTGCATACGCCGATGACGTGCTGTTGGTGGCGTAGGGGCCAGGATGGGGGGATGCGGTGAGAGCCGCGGAGGATGGTGTGGCCTGCGTGGCCCGAGCTGTGCGCGCCCTAGGGCTGGAGGTGGCGCCCCACAAGTCCGAGGCCGTCTTTTTCCACGACGGCCTCCGTGGGGCCCCACCTCCAGCACAAGTGATGGTGGGGAACGTGCTCGTCCCAGTGGGGCCCAAGATAAGGTACCTGGGCCTCACACTGGATGGCCAATGGTCTTTCGAGGACCACTTTGTGGAGTTGGCCTCCAGATTGGAGCGTGGGGCGGCATCCATAAGCCGTCTCATGCCCAATCTCGGGGGCCCACAAGTGATGGCTCATCGCCTCTATGCGGGGGCTGTCCGATCGGTGGCCCTTTACGGGGCACCGGTGTGGGCGAGCGACCTGGAGGCCACCCGCCGCGCCAAGTTAGTGGTGCGCCGCTTCGAGCGGAGGGTGGCAACCAGAGTCGCTCGCCTTTACCGGACCGTTTCCCATAGGGCGGCGACGGTTCTCGCGGGGCTGGCCCCCATTGCCCTCCTGGCGCCCGCGTACGCAGACGCGTACGAGCGGGCGCGGAGGGCGAAGGATCAGGGGGTCCGGCTGACCGCGAGAGCCAAGGAGGTCCTCGGGCGACAGGCTCGGCAAACGGCGCTGCAAACATGGCAGCGCCAACTCTCCGATCCGAATGACACATCGGGTCGAAGAGTAGCCGAGGCCATCCACCCCTGTCTGGCGAAGTGGCTGGACAGGGGATGGGGCGGAGTCACGTTCCGGATGGGCCAGGTACTCACCGGACATGGTTGTTTCGGTGAGTACCTGTGCAGGATAGGGCGCGAGCTCGGGCCGCGTTGCCACCATTGTGGCGCAGACCAGGACACGGCGCAGCACACGCTGGAGCATTGTCCAGCGTGGGCGGACGAGCGCCGTGTCCTGGTTCAACATATTGGTCGGGACCTCTCGCTGCCGGTGGTCATGAGTTCGATCACCGAGAGCGAGAGGTCATGGAGGGAGTTCGCCTCCGGGAACCCGAACGTCCCGGAGGATTGTGGCGTCGCGGGGGAAGGGGGTGACCGTTGTGTCTCGGGCAACGGCCCCCCGGGGAGAGGACCTGGTCGGGCGACAGGGTGCCTTTATCGAAGCACCCTAGGGGGTGAGACTGCGGGGACCGCAGTCGAACCCCTCCCTCGTGTCGGCGGGGCATTTGCCCGGACGCGGGGGATCGCTCAACCAGGTCGGCGCGTCCGGATGCGTTCGCGTACAGCGGGTCATGGGCGGAGGCAAAGTGCCGGCGGGGTATCTGCCCGGCACTCGGGTGGCGGACCGGCGGGGCATTTGCCCGGGTCTCCATCGTCGCGGGGCCCCTCTCCGAGGGTCCTTGCGTTCTCCGCACATGACGTTGGGAAGGAAGGGCGGGTGTTGAGTTGGGATCCTCATCACCCGTCCAAAAAACCACCCCACTATGGTGGGTGGTCTCCTTGGAGCGATGGTATGCCTCGCTCCTCGGAGGGGGACGGGCCTGCTAAAAGCGGGCAGCGCTGGCTGTGGCGCTGAGGCCGTCATACCAGGTAGTAAGTGGGGCCCGGAAGAATGCTGGCGGCGTGCCCGGGTCCCACGTTTGACACCAGGGCTGGCATACGGAGGGTGGTTTAGTGAGTAAGAGTCTCACACTCCCCTCGCACCCCGCCCAAGGGGAGCGAGGGGGCCCATGACGGGTTCCCCCTCCTTAAAAAAAAAAAAGGTTAGGTTAGGTTCCCCTCAGGGGCCTGCTACGGTGTAGCAGGTACGGGAATTGACGTTCCCGAGGTGCCCGAGTTCCACACCGAAAATCCTCTTCGGAGGAACCGGGGGTCTTGGCTTTGGCTGAGACCGCGAGGAAGGAAAACCTCTATAAAAAACCCACGCAACACCGGAAGCCTATGTGACGCAAACTTCATCTTGCTCCATAGGACCGGTGGTCTTGGATTCGGCTGGGACCGCGAGGACTGGGAACCTCTATAAAAGAAACCCACGGAGCCCGGCGACTCCGAAAGGGACCTTTTTCCGTCCCCTTCGTCGGTAGGGGATACGGCGACCCTGACTTCAAACGCCCGGTGGCACGGCACCGCTAGGGGAGGATTCCTATCCTCCCTCCGTGCACCTTGGGGATTGGGGGGTATCTCCTCACCCCGGTCGGGCAGGGATGCCGTCTCGGCCGGGAGGGGAGATTTCCTGCGCACATCGATTGCACGCCGGTGCTCCGGCACGGGGTGGTCCACTTGGTCTACGACCGTACGTGGTACGGAGACGGGACCGAGTGGGCGCCCCTCACTCAGTTGCTGCACCCTCGGACGTGGTCCGAGGCGACTGAGTGGGGGGGAGTTGGAGGATCGGGACCGCCCGGGATTTCTTTTCCGAGGCGGGGCCCGAGGGTAGTGGGGTCGAGGAGCGGCGCCGTAACCTCCCTCCTTGTGAGGAAAGCCGCGCCTCCGACCCGGAGTAATATGGTATGCTGTCGCTCACGGCGGGCAGAGGCGCGCCGAGTTACGGCGACGCTTACCCTTGTCCGTTCGTGGGACCCCCGCGTGGCAGCGCCTGCAGCGGTGCCCGGGTTGTCGGAGGCCCGGGACCCCTGAAAGCCCTGGGTTGGGAGTTTCTCCTGGCCTGGGGTGAGTAAGGGGCTGGAGCTCTGTGCCGGGATGTCTCATTCCCCGGCTAGTAGCATATGCCGACCCCCCGGGGGAACTTGGGGCCCAGCCGCCGGTCATGTTTCGGGGCTGGTGAGGGTATACCCGGTCGGCGGAGCCGCTGCAGGTGGTGGGACAAACCAAAAAATGACGGACAAAATTTCTTTTATGGGGAAGGAGGAG
The DNA here is from genome assembly GCF_003672135.1 of Ooceraea biroi. Taxonomy (NCBI): domain Eukaryota; kingdom Metazoa; phylum Arthropoda; class Insecta; order Hymenoptera; family Formicidae; genus Ooceraea; species Ooceraea biroi. The sequence continues at coordinate 4,185,466 of NC_039514.1, read as the reverse complement.
GAGGCGGACACGGCGAGGAGGGAGTGTCGAACGGGGGAGTCATCCTCTGCTCCCGTCACTCCCAACCTGTCGCTCCGGCGCAAAGGTGCCGGAGGTGAGGGGGCGAACATCAGTCCCTCTGTGAGGGTGGAACGGCTCACCGTTCCCGTCACGCCCGGGAGGGGCGAAAGGGGGTGGATGACCCCCTCCGCGTCATAGCATGGGGGAAGCAGGGCGGCCTCGCCCGCCCCTTCCCTCAGTTCTCTTGCCGCGTCGAGGACTTGGAGTTGGTGAGTGACACCGACTCCGAGGTCTCCGACACAAGCGGCAAGAGGAAGAGGGGTCGCCCCCCGACGGCCGGGGACTATGTCCGCTGGGCGGAGGCGAAACGGCGCCTCATCAGCGCCGAAAAGGAGGAGGAGGAATGGAGCCGGGAAAAGGCGTTCCGCGCTTCCCTCCCCTCCGGCGTTCTAAAGCGCGGAGCGCGTCCGGATAGGTCGCGGGTGGAGGAGAAGCGGTTGGAGGAATTAACCCTCCAGCCCTCCACCGACATCGCCGCGACCATCCTGGAACGGATGGCTGTGGTGGAGAGGGTCGCCGACACCTCCGGAAACCTCAAGGGGAGCTACGTTAAAGCCCTCCGAGAGGCCTCCATTGAGGTGCGGGCGGCCCTCTTGGTCCTGCGGACAAGGGAGGCCGACGGGGGATCCGAGGAGAACAGGATCCTCCGCCGGGAAATTGATTCCCTGAGGGCGCAGGTGGAGGAGTTGCGGGGTCTCCTTCGAGACCCAGGAGGGGGGGTCCAACACCGACCCCCAAGGGTAAGGGAGGCGGCGGACGTGACAGAGCTCCGCCCCCGCTCTAACCGCAAAGGCGGCCGGAAACGAGGCTGAAGAGGGCGAGGGCTCGCCTCCCCTCTCCCCCATTGCAAGGACAGGCAGAGGGGACACGGTCCACCCAGCCCGCTCCCCAAAGAGTGGAGGCACAGTCGGGCCTCGAGGAGCGCCTCTTTGCGCGCCTCACGGTCCTCCTGGAGACGCGACTGGGCCCCGCCCCACGAGGGGGTGGGACACCCAGCCCTACCAAGGCGGCGGTGCCCTCCCGCTCCCCTCCGCTAAGGTCCGCCGCGGTGGCAAGCGGTAGCGGAGCGGGAGTAAATCCCCCCAAGAAGGGGAAAGGGAAGGCGGCGAAGGGCAAACGGGCGGGGACGACCATACCCCTGCACCGTACCCCTTCCCCCTCCTCCCGACGACCCGCGAAACCGGCGTTGCTGGTAGAGGCTCCTCCTCCCTCAAGGAGTGTGGAGACGTGGTCGCAGGTCGTCGGCCGCAAGGCGGCGCAGAAGGCGCGCGCGGCGCCTCAACCGGCCCCTGCAGGCGGAGGGTCCCAGGTACGCCCAAAGGGCATAAGGACCCAGCCGCAGGGGAAAGGTGGCAAAAAGGGGGGAGATCCTCCCCCCTAAGCCCCCCGCGAAGACGCCTGCAAAAGTGCCCGCTAAGGCGCCCGGAAGGCGCGGAAGCCCCCGGGGTCGGCAGCAATCGTGCTGAACGGCCCCGAGGAGAATATGGCGGCGGCGCTCTCGACAATGAAGTCCGCAATCAAATTGGCGGACTTCGGAATCGAGAGCGTCCGAATAAAAAGGGCCATCACGGGGGCCACTCTCATCGAGGTCCCCGGCCCCGAGGCCCAAGAAGGCGGATGCCCTGTCGGGCCGTATCAAAACGGCCCTACAGGGCATGGAGGTCACCGTAGCCTGCCCTTCAAAGAAGGCGGAGCTACGGGTGAAGGGCCTGGAGGACTCCCTTACCCCTACGGAGGTATGGGAGTCCTTAGCGCGCATCGGAGGCTGCCCCCTAGACGCCGTAGAGCTGGGCCCCATCAAAAAGGGCCCAGACGACATGGGGGTCATCTGGGCCCGTTGCCCGCGGCCGCTGCCAATAAAGCAGCGGCGCAGGGCCGGGTGCAGATTGGTTGGACGCGCATGGGAGTGGCGCTGTTGGAGCCACGCCCCCTTCAGTGCTACAAATGCCTGGAGGTGGGTCATGTCCGGCAGCACTGCCCCAACGAGGCAGACCGCGGTGACCGGTGCTATAGGTGTGGTGAGCCCGGTCACCGCGCTCGCGATTGCCCCGCCAAGGCCCCCAAATGTCCGCTCTGCGCAGACCTGGGGCGGCCGGCGGGACACCGCCTAGGAGGTCCCTCTTGTGCCCGCAGCAAAAAGCGGGCCAAGAGGGGCGGACGGGCGGCGACGGGGGAGAAGGCGGCGCCTGACAAAACGCCGCCCCCCTCACGACCATCCCCCCTTCCGGAGCAGGAGTGGCGGTCCCGGAGGAGGCACGGGGGCAATCAGCCCCCATCAATGGGACAGTGGTCGTGGGGGGAGTACCGGGGAGGAGCGCCCCGCTCCACCCTCCACCGTTGGAGATGGAGAAGGGGCGGGAGTGAACCCACCCCCACCGAGGGAGGTGGAGACCCTGGAGGAGATCGAGATGGCCGATTAACACAACGGCCCAGAACCTCATCCAGGCCAACCTGAACCACGCCCGACAGGCACAAAATTTGTTTTTCCACAGCCTGTCGGAGCGTGGTTCTGGGTTGGAGATCGCGGCGGAGCCCTATCGAGTGCTCAGGGAAAATCCCAACTGGGCAAACGATAGAGGGGGCTCCGTCGCGATCCACAGGTCTCCAAGTGGCGGGTCCCCTTCCATGACTCCGCTGGAGTCTGGAAGGGGATATGTTGCTGTCGAATTCGCTGGCATCGCCGTGGTTGACTGTTATGTATCGCCTAACTGGGGACTCGCCCACTTTGACGGATTCCTGGCGGAGGTGGGGGGCTGCGTTGGACGCTGCGCCCCTCGCCCCGTCCTGGTCGCGGGGGACTTCAACGCAAAGTCACGCATTTGGGGTTCCCGCGATCAGACACCAGGGGCGAGACCCTGGTGGACTGGGCGGCCTCTCCGGGCCTGTGTATCCTAAACACGGGCTCGGAGGGTACCTGCGTGCGGCGGAGGAGTGAGTCAATTGTGGACCTGACTCTCGCTTCCCCCTCGGCCGCACACATGGTATCGGGATGGAGGGTGGAGACAGGGTCGGAGACGTTGTCCGACCATGCGTACATCTCCATGACCCTGTCTCCGCCCCAAGGAACGGTACCCACCCCGGGTCGTCCAGGCAGCCGACCACGGCGATAGCAGCGAAGGAAGTTGGACGGGGACAGGCTGATCGCCAGTCTCCTCGCGGCAACGTGGGCCGAACATGGACCCACAGATGATGTGGAGGAGGAGGCCGTCTGGCTGCGGGGCATAATGACGGACGCGTGTGACGCGTCCATTCCCCGAGCCGGAGGGCCTCCTAACCGGCGGGCGGCGTACTGGTGGACGGAGGAGATCGCCGAATTACGGCGAGCCTCCGTCCACGCCAGAAGGCGCTTCCTGCGCGCCCGCCGGTCAGGGAATGCCACGAGGATAGACGACGCCTATGGAGTCTACCGCCAAAAGCGGGACTCCATGAGGTGGGCGATCGTCACCTCCAAGGAGAAGGTCTGGGAGGAACTCCTCCGGGGAGTAGACGAGGACCCCTGGGGGCGCCCATACAAGATGGTCACGGGCAAACTTCGCCCGTGGGCGCCCCTCATTACGGAGTCCTTGTCTTCCTAAGAGCGGGAGAGGGTCATAGATGCCCTCTTTCCGCCAGGAGAGGGCATCGACCCTCGGGCACCTCAGCAGTTTGTTGATGCCGAGGTGCCCGAAGTCTCCGTGGAGGAGATTGCCCGGGCCCGGAAGCGCCTAGGGGGCAATACGGCCCCCGGCCCTGACGGGATTCCGGGCAATGCGTGGGCCCAGGCCTTGGAGGTCCTGTCCCCGTACCTGAGGCAGCTCTTCACGAGCTGCCTCAGGCAGGGTAGGTTCCCCCCATCCTGGAAGAAGGCCAAGTTGGTCCTTCTTCCTAAAACGGGGAAGCCCGCAGGTTCGTCTTCAGCGTTCCGACCGATGTGCTTGCTGGACGAGGTGGGGAAAATGTTCAAGAGTGTGGTGGTTTCCCGCCTCGTCCAGCACATGTCCCGGAAGTGTCCGGGACTATGTGAGGGGCAGTACGGATTCCGTGAGGGCCGTTCAACGGTGGACGCCATCAAGGACGTTCGGGCCCTCACGGAGGCAGTTACCGCGGCTGGAGAGGGAGTGGCGGTGGCGGTGTTATTAGACATCGCCAACGCCTTTAACTCCCTCAGTTGGCCGGCCGTGGTGGAGGCGCTGGAGTATCAGCGCCTCCCTGCCTATCTCGAGGCGACGGTCCTGGACTACTTCCGGGACCATTGGCTGGTGTACATCGGTCGGAGCGGCGAAGAGATCATCAGACCTCAGTCGCGCGGAGTCCCACAGGGGTCGGTAGTTGGACCGACCGTGTGGGACATCGCATTCGACAAGATCCTGCGGGCTCCCCTGCCCCCACGCTGCCAATGCTTTGCATACGCCGATGACGTGCTATTGATGGCGTGGGGGCCAGGATGGGGGGATGCGGTGAGAACCGCGGAGGATGGAGTGGCCTGCGTGGCCCGAGCTGCGCGCGCCCTAGGGCCGGAGGTGGCGCCCCACAAGTCCGAGGCCGTCTTTTTCCACGACGGCCTCCGTGGGGCCCCACCTCCAGCACAAGTGATGGTGGGGAACGTGCCCGTCCTAGTGGGTCCAAGATAAAGTATCTGGGCCTCACATTGGATGGCCAATGGTCTTTCGAGGACCACATTGTGGAGTTGGCCCCCAGATTGGAGCGTGGGGCGGCAGCTATAAGCTGTCTTATGCCCAATCTCGGGGGCCCACAAGTGATGGTATGTCGCCTCTATGCGGGGGCGGTCCGATCGGTGGCCCTTTATGGGGCACCGGTGTGGGCGAGCGACCTGGAGGCCACCCGTCGCGCCAAGTTAGTGGTGCGCCGCTTTGAGCGGAGGGTGGCAACCAGAGTCGCTCGCCTCTACCGGACCGTCTCCCATAGGGCGGCGACGGCTCTCGCGGGGCTAGCCCCCATTGCCCTCCTGGCGCCCACGTACGCCGATTCGTACGAGCGGGCGCGGAGGGCAAAGGATCAGGGGGTTTGGCTGACCACGAGAGCCAATAAGGTCCTCGGGCGACAGGCTCGGCAAATGGCGCTGCAAGCATGGCAGCGCCAACTCTCCGATCCAAATGACACATCGGGTCGGAGAGTAGCCGAGGCCATCCACCCCTGTCTGGCGAAGTGGCTCGACAGGGGATGGGGCGGAGTCACGTTCCGGATGGGCCAGGTACTCACCGGACATGGTTGTTTCGGTGAGTACCTGTGCAGGATAGGGCGCGAGCTTGGGCCACGCTGCCACCACTGTGGCGCAGACCAGGACACGGCGCAGCACACGCTGGAACATTGTCCAGCGTGGGCGGACGAGCGCCGTGTCCTGGTCCATTATACTGGACGGGACCTCTCGCTGCCGGCGGTCATGAGTTCGATTACCGAGAGCGAGAGGTCATGGAGGGAGTTCGCCTCCGGGAACCCGAACGTCCCGGAGGATTGCGGCGTCGCGGGGGAAGGGGGTGACCGTTGTCTCGGACAAGGCCCCCCGGGGAGGGGACCTGGTTGGGCGACAGGGTGCCTTTATCGAAGCACCCTAGGGGGTGAGACTGTGGGGACCGCAGTCGAACCCCTCCCTCGTGTCGACGGGGCATTTGCCCGGACGCGGGGGGTCGCTTAACCAGGTTGGCGCGTTCGGATGCGTTCGCGTACAGCGGGTCATGGGCGGAGGCAGAGTGCCGGCGGGGTATTTGCCTGGGCACTCGGGTGGCGGACCGGCAGGGCACTTGCCCGGGTCTCCATCGTCGCGGGGCCCCTCTCCGAGGGTCCCTGCGTCCTCCGCACATGACGTTGGGAAGGAAGGGCGGGTGTTGAGTTGGGATCCTCAACACCCGTACAAAAAACCACCCCCTATGAGCGGGTGGTCTCCTTGGAGCGATGGCAAACCTCGCTCCTTGGAGGGGGACGGACCCGCTATTAAGCGGGTAGTGCGGGCTGTGGCACAGACAGCCGTCAAACCAGGTGGAGTGAGTGGGGCCCGGAGTTATTCCGAAGGTGATTCCTGGGCCCCGCTAGCTCAATACACCAGGGCTGGCATGCAGAAGGTGGTTTAGTGAGTATGAGTCTCACACTCCCCTCGCACCCCGCCCAAAGGGTGTGATGGGGCCCATGACGGGTTCCCCTTCCAAAAAAAGGTCTGGACGCCGCGTACCAGGGGTTACGGGTTCGTTTCGGTAGAGATCAACGACCTCTTGCTTGTTGGGTGTTATTTTTCACCCAACAAGCCCCTGCGGGAATTCGAGCGGTTTTCGTCGCAACTCGGGGACATCGTGCGCGTGTCCTCACACCGTAAACTCCTCGTGGCCGGCGATTTCAACACCCGCTCCTCGGAATGGGGCGACACGCGGACATCAGTTCGCGGTGAGTGGTTGAGCGAGTGGACGGCATCTTTGTCGCTCCACCTCCTCAACCGGGGTAACACTCCCACCGGTAACACCCCACCAGTACCAAGGTCGTTCGATCGTCGATTGCGTGGGGCACTTCCGCCCTTCTTCCGTTCCTGTTCGATTGGTAGATTCTGGAGGATGAGTCGTTGTCGGACCACCGGATGATCCTTTTAAGAGTTGGCAAACTTACCGCTCGACGCGAACGGGATATCGTTGTGAGGGACATCCGTTGGGCTCTCAAACAGCTCGACAGGGAGAAGCTCGACACCACTGGCGTTCGCAACATGGTCCTCGGGCGTTGTGGATGCCAATGTGCCTGTCGACGTTCAGGCTACTGATCTCGTGACCAGGATCACGGATCTTTGTGACGTCGTCATGCCTCGGATCCGCCGTGCCACGGATCGTCGCGGCGTCTATTGGTGGAGTGGGGAACTCTTTGCAGCTCGTACGGCGGCTAATGCCGCCCGCCGTAAATATACGCGTGCGCGTGGCGGCCGGAATGCCGCACGGGTTTTATTAACGCGAGAGGCCTACGTCGCCGTGCGTAGGTCTTATAAGTAGCTCATCGTTCGTGCCCAGGAACGCGCGTGGGCTGAGCTGCTTGCACAGGTAAATGCGGATCTGTGGGGCCCTATCGCGTAGTGTTGCGCAAGCTCCGGAGCTCGAGTGGGCCTGCGCCCCTCGCGCTATTGACGCCGCCTGATGCACGACGCATCATTTCAGTGTTGTTTCCCCCCGCGCCGGACATTACGGTTTCACGTGTCGCTGGTGATCCTCTGTCGCAGCCTCACCCGGAGGCTTGGGACACGCCGTATGAGATAACCGCAGCGGAGGTTACGCGGTGTCTCGCCAGGGTCGGTCGGCGTAATACCGCCCTTGGTCCGGACGGAATTCCAGGATTAATCTGGCGACACCTTCTTCATTCGGCCCTTGACGCGGTCCTTCCGATACTCAATAGATGTATCGCCTCCGGAGTATTTCCCGCTCGATGGAAGCAGGCCAAGCTGGTCCTGCTGAAAAAGAGCGGGCGCCCGGATGGCGATCCAGGTGGGTATAGACCATCTGTCTCTTAGACGAGGCCGGGAGAGTCCTCGAATGAGTTCTTGCTCTGCGCCTCACAGAGCATGTCGCGCGTCGCGGCGGGATTAGCCCGCATCAGTACGGATTTTGCGTCAGCCGGTCGACGTGTGACGCACTTCGGTTTGTTGTAGGTACGGTTAGGTCGTTTACCGATGAGGGTGGTCTTTGTGTCGGGGTATCGCTCGATATAAGGAACGCGTTGAACACTCTCCCGTAGCCCGTGATTATCGCGGCGCTCAAGAAATGGCGCGTTCCCGCCTACCTCGTAGCGCTATTACGCTCGTACTTGTCCAACCGGTGGGTCTACGCGGTATTAGGTGATGGATCCGTTGTTCGACACCGGGTCGAGTGCGGAGTCCCGTAGGGTGCAGTGCTGGCCGCGCTCCTCTGGATCGTGACTTACGACCGGGTGCTGCGTACAGCACTGCCGCCGAACTGTTACATCTCCGGTTTCGCCGACGATACAACCCTCCTCCTGGGGGCTCACAGGGGGACGTAGGTCGCACAATATCACCCTTTTTAGCCGGGAGCGTAGAACCGGCGGAGAGTCCTGATGTAATGCGCAATTTAGTTCCGGGACTCTTTGTGAGCGGTTTGGATGGTGGGATTAAAAAGAAAAAAAAGGTCAGGTCAGGTCTTGACCTTTATTAAAAAGTTATTAACAAACGAAATATCACGCTCGGTTTTCAGCCCGCTTCGCGGGGGGCGGGGGGAGGGGCTTCGCCGGAGCCGATGTAACAGATTTCACCATACAGATTGTGATCACCTGGTACACGGCAGGTATCTCGGCGGGGGGAGGGGCAAAGCCCCTCCCTCCCGTCCCCCGCGAGGCGGGCGGAAAACCGAGCGTGTACGTTCGGGGCTCCAGTTTCGGAAAATATAATCTAAAACAATGCGATACCACTCTACCGCCCTGTCTCATTTGTCCGATGACCTTGACCTTGACATATGTTGCCAAGGTCAGGGTCCTGAGTGACCTTCAGAAGGTTTCAGCCGTCGCTCGTTGTTTGTTAAAGTTATTAACAACAGAACGGTGACAAATCAAAACAGATTTTTTGTTAGTAACTTTTCAACAAACAACGAGCGACGGGTGAAACCTAGTACGGATTATTCGGGAAGGTGACCTTTGTAATATATGTTAAACTCAAGTCCTTGCTTCGCGTAGACAGCTGAAAATTTGTGCGAAATCATCAAACTTCTTTTGTTATTAACTTTTTAATAAACAACGAGCGACGGCTAAAACCTTCTGGAGGTCACTCAGGAGGGTAACCTTGACAACATATGTGAAGGTCAAGGTCATCGGAGGTGGGTCCCCTAAACAGCATATTTACCTTAATTATAAATTATAAATAATTATACTAAAAATTAATACCTGAAATTAAGTATTAATTATTAATTTTAAAGTGGTCTTCCACACTACCCATGAGGTGCCACTATAATAGCGCGTTAGGTTTTGTAACGTGAACCTTCGTCTATAGCCCTATTGTACCACATTTTAGTATTTTTATATGCTGCAAAGGATATATATACACAGGGTGTCCCGGGTTTTAACCGACAAACTGCGGGAGCATATTCTACTAGTGGAAATAAGAAAAAATTCTTATATCGAGTTTGCTTAGAAATGCTTTATTACAAAATTATAAACCAATATTGAAAAGAAATATGAGATAAGTAACAACGGAATATAGTGTAGAATTTGGAAGGTCGAAGATGTTTATGTTATGTGTATTCACATGTATTCATGTTCAGTATGTTGAAACGATTCAGTATGATTGTTACTTTCACAACAGTAGCTGTTAGATTTCAATCGTCGTGTGAACTAGCAATTACTATCAGAATGCCAAAAGTGTTTTCAAATGAGGAATACACTGATATTCATTTCGTGTACGGATTCTGTGACGGAAATGCATGAGCTGCCGTACGAGAATATCAACGTAGATTTCCTAACAGGAGAGTACCAGATAGTTCTGTGTTTAGTAATACCCATTTGCAATTACGTAATTTGGGTTTATTTCGACCTATGAATGAATATGATGATGTTCGTTCAGCTCTAAGACACCGACTACGCTCGGAAAGAATCTTAAATCTTTTTGATAATACTCCTACACAAAGTGTTCGACGTGCTTCAGCTCAACTGCAGATATCACGAAACACTATTTGGAGAACATTGCGTGCTGATGACAGATTCGCATATCATTACACACCTGTACAAGAATGACTTCCAATCGATTATCAGAAACGAGTCGAATTTTGTAACCGGTATGTGAATGCAGTAGAAAGGGACAATCTTTTCTCATCAATGATATTATGGACAGATGAAGCGACCTTTACAAGACGAGGCATATTCAATTCTCATAATAGCCATGTATGGGCTCATAATAATCCACATACTACCAGACAAAGAAACTTTCAACACGAATTTCGATGTAATGTTTGGATGGGTATGCTTCATGACCGGCTTATTGGTCCGTTCTTTTTACCTGACCGATTGAACGAAGAATCTTTTCGAAGATTCCTATTAAACGATTTACCAATTTTGATGGAAAATGTGCCACTGCAGTTTCGCCAAAACAGCTGGATACAGTTAGACGGTTGTCCATCGCACTATGCTAGACAAGTTAGAAACTGGTTAGATGAACATTATGCTCATAGGTGGATTGGTCGAGGAGGACCGGTTTTCTGGCCTCCAAGATCGCCCGATTTAACGCCTCTTGATTTTTATTTATGGGGAGGGAACTTTATGGGGGGGGGGAACTTTAAAAAATAAAGTTTACAGTACAGAAATAATCTCGCTTGAAGATTTAAAGCAACGAATTACTAATTCAGTTACTGAGATGCAACAAAATTTTCAGGAATGTCGTACTGTAACAAATTCTGTACTACATCGATGTCTAGCTTGTATCGATGTGCAAGGACAACATTTTGAAATGCGTTACTAAATCATTGCGTACATAATTTTTATTTTTATGAAAAAATCCGTTGTTACTTATCTCATATTTCTTTTCAATATTGGTTTATAACTTTGTAATAAAGCATTTCTAAGCAAACTCAATATAAGAATTTTTTCTTATTTCCACTAGTAGAATATGCTCCCGCAGTTTGTCGGTTAAAACCCTGGACACCCTGTATATATATATATGTGATGTCCAGCACACACAGTGTCCGACAGATTCTTAACACATATATGACAATATTTAGAAATGGAATTTGAATGCTTTAAATAATTTATCAGCGCTATATGTGTAACGCGGAGCTCTCGGCTTTCGTAGATCGCGAACGTTCGATATTTTCGAATGTTTACTCGCACGTTGATTTGCGAACAATTACAAATTAATACATTTCATTTTATTAATTATGTATATGTATATTTATTTTACTTCATACATATAAACTTACATAAAATTTATGTATACTAAACGCGATTTCTCGCCTTGGCCACTTTGGCCACCTTGGCCACCTCGGCCATCTCGACCACCTCGGCCACCTAGGCCACCTCGGCCTCCTCCGCCGAAGAAGCCCCGCTGGAGGTACCACCGGGCTCGCGATCGGCCGGCTTCTCTGTTCTTTCTACCTAAAAAATAAATATACAGATATATAATTAATAAAATGAAATGTATTAATTTGTAATGTAGTAATAAAACTTATATAATATGTATCAGAATGCTAAGCTTGAGCAATAAGGATGTAACATTTTCATAATAACATATATTTAAAACATTATTGCTCTTCGATTTTTATTGTACGGTATTATCGTACAACAAGCACAAATTTGTTTATTAATTGAGTAATATACCTTTAGTCTTTGGCTGCTGCTGCTGCTGCTCCTGTTGGTGTAGCTTCTGATGTAGCTGCTGGTAAGCAGCATACAAGACATTCAGCTTTCGCTGAATGTCTTCTAACGTTTGCATTGCCTCTGAGTTTTCTAAAAAATGACAAAAGAGTTAACAATCAGTAATGGATATGAAATTGTAACAAATAAATAAAGTACAGCGTTATAACGCGAAATATGAGAGAAAGACAACAAGAATATGACTGTATAATAGGAAAGATCCCAGGATAATAATTAATTTATTACTTACCGCATTCCATCTCCATACTGCAGTGAAGCTGTCCTGTGGAAAAATGGCTAGAACGTATAATGGGCATTTATTCGAAGTTCATTTGTTGCACATAATCTCTGTCCTCTTGTTTATTACTTTTCTCGCTCTGCGTGAAATCGTTGCGGAAAGCTGAAGCTGAAAGGGTCTCGACTGTGAGTCTTTGAAAGCTTATTTCTTATACAGCTGTTAAAACTTTTTCTTTTTTTATTTGTTCATTTTCCTTTCTTTCCAATTCTTGAAAGATATATAAATATATTATTGAAAGATATATATATATATTTTTTGACATGTGTGATTCATTAAAAAAGAAATCTAAGCGAAGCTTTTCAGAAGCTTGGTTTAATGGTGATCGCTATAAGACTTGGATACGGAAAGTTTCGTTTAATGATAGTTCTTTTTATTGTACTATATGTAAAAAATATTTTTCTTTTAACACGCGCATTTCAAGACATGCAGATTCTTCGTGTCACAAAAATAATATTAAAGAAACCACATCTTGTGAATCAAATAGCGATAGTGACGTTAATTTGAAGAAAAGAATTTGTAAAAGAAAATTTCGACAACAATGGTTAGACATCGAACAATTTCAACCCTGGTTAAGCAAAGCATTACATGACGAAAATTTATGTCTTTGTTCTTTTTGTGAAAAATATTTGACAGCTAATTTATCACATATTATACGTCATGCAGAATCCGCAGCACATATAAGAATTGCTATACAAAGAAATATAGAGAGAAAGGAAAGTGATGAAAATATTAATATAACGGATGATGCGCATTTTTCGGATACTTTTGATCAGCAATCGAAGACAGCACAAATTCGGTTCGCTGCGTTCATTGCCGAAAACAACATTTCGTATCAAACTGCTGAAAAATACTCAAATTTTTACAGCAAATAAGAAAAGATTCAAAAATATTGCAAATGTTCGAGAGAATTGTTTACAATTTTACATTACTACTGCCAAAGAACTTAGTAAAAGATTACCAATAAATGAGAAATTTTTATCAAAATTAAAAGTTTTTGAACCGGACATCGCTTTACGCGATATTAACAGAGAAACTTCATTTAATGATGTTTCTTTTATCGCTCAAACTATTAGCGGGTGTGATAATAACGATTTAAGAAAAGAATGGTTTGTTTTACATCAAGGTTTTACAGAAGTAGAAAAAGATAATCTTGAAATATTAGATTTTGATACAATGTGGAAACAAATTTTCACACATAGTCAGCAATATCCCAACTTAAAGTCTATTTTGAATGCTGTAAGATCGCTGCCAAATTCGAATGCCGATTCAGAAAGAATCTTTTCCTTTTTACCAGATTTGAAAACGAAATAAACTTTCCTATCAAAGTGTCAATGCTAGTTGTGTGTTTAAATCGGCATTGAAAGCAAGAAAGGAAACTGCTGCAAACATAGAAATTACTGACAAACATTTGTCTTACATGTCAAAGGACAAATTATATTCTGCATGTCCCAAGAAACCAAAAAGTCAGTTAACATTATATGCTGCAGATGATGAAATTGCTGGTCCCTCCTCTATTGATATGGTATAAGAATCTGTCGAACACTGTGTGCTGCATATCACATCTCTAAATAAGAGATGTAAGAATCTGTCGAACACTGTATGTGCTGGACATCACATATGTGTTAAGAATCTGTCGAACACTAGTTGTGTGTGCTGGACATTACATATGTATTAAGAATCTGTCGGACACTGTGTGCTGGACATCACATTTATATATACAGGGTGTCCCGTAAAGCTCGCATCAATGCTTAAGGGTAGATTCCTGAGTTCATTTTGAGACGAAAATCCTAATACTAAAATGTCGAGGCTATAATACGTTTTGAACTATAAACATTTATTGTTAACAAATCAAGTTATCTAAAGTTGGCGCGCTCGGGTGTGGTACAACGTAAAGTGCTAAAGGCGACAGCTGACTGTTGCCCCTCTTGTTAATATCAATATAAAGATTGCATATGCGAAAATAAGATTGCTTTTTTGATATTTCTGCATACGCATTGTGCAATAATAACATTTTCTTTTTATTAATATTATTGGAAGTAGGATTTTTTATTTTTACGTGATACATAAAGCGCAAACTGTCAGGTAACATTTCTTTCCAAAATCTGCTATTTATTTAATTATACATATTATTGTGCTATCAGTTTCATATCCTACAGGCGAAATTGTAGTTATCAAACAGTAGATACATGTAGTTAGTAAATGATATGTACTTATCTTACAATTATTTAACAAAATTATTTTACGACATTATTTAACAAAATAATACAATTATTTAACAACCTAAGCAACTACTACTGTTAATATCCAAATAAAACTCATTTAAGTACACTTTGAACACTTTATTAAAATTCGTAGCAACTGGAAATAATTAACGCAAATTACAAATAATAAATAAATTAATGAAATAAAAGTATAACAGAATACATTATAACAAATGCTCAAATTGTGCATCGTCGAGAAGAGTTATACAATCGTATCGTTGAAGCAGTTGCGATTATATCTCCAGAAATGACACGTAATGCGCAACACAGTTTATTGCGACGTGCAAGATTATGTATTGAAATGGACGGTGCACAATTTGAACATTTGTTATAATGTATTCTGTTATACTTTTATTTCATTAATTTATTTATTATTTGTAATTTGTGTTAATTATTTCCAGTTACTACGAATTTTAATAAAGTGTTTAAAGTGTACTTAAATGAGTGTTATTTGAATATTAACAGTAGTAGTTGCTTAGTTTGTTAAATAATTGTATTATTTTGTTAACAATTTCTTCCTTTCGATGAACGGATTTCTCAAGAGACAGAAAAAGTGGGTATAAATTCAAGTTAATAAACAGTGTTAATCCACATATGCAGTTTCTTTTGTATCGTGATAACAGAAAGCAAACATGTTTAGCAACGAAGAATATCGCGATATGCATTATCTGTATGGACTTTGTGATGGCAATGCTGCTGCAGCTGAGAGAGAATACCAGATACGATTTCCGCGGCGACAACATCCTAAAAGACGAGTGTTTGAAGCCTTACATCGAAGGATAGGAGAGACAGGTGTACTTCAACCACAACATCACGTTGGTCGTCCAAGACATAATGTGGATCGAGAGGAAGAAATTCTCGATATTGTACATGAATGAAACCCCATCTATCAGTACTCGATATATTGCGAATCGTGTAAATATCCCGCATCCGACAGTTTGGAGAACATTGAACAGACAAGGTTTATATCCATTTCATTTACAGCCCGTGCAAGAGTTACTACCGCGAGATCATCAATATCGTCGCGAGTACTGTCGATGGTTGCTACACAAAAACATTGATGAACCAGATTTTCTCAACCATGTGTTGTGGACTGACGAAGAGGGATTCACACGAGATGGAATTATGAATATGCATAATCTACATGTTTGGTCTGATGTGAATCCTCATGCAACACGACCCATCTCATTCCAACATCGATTTTCTGTGAATGTTTGGGCAGGTATTATTGACAATAATTTAATCGGCCCCTACATAATGGAAGATAGAATTAATGGTGCCAGATATCTCAACTTCCTTGATAACAAAATACACATACTACTGGAAGATATACCCCTACACACTCGACGACAAATGTGGTACCAATTAGATGGCGCTCCAGCGCATTTTACACGTCCGGTATGTCAGTGGTTACACCAGCATTTCCCAACACGATGGATTGGAAGGGGAGGTCCCGTGTTATGGCCACCGCGATCCCCTGATTTGACACCTTTAGACTTTTTTCTTTGGAGCTGTATAAAGGAAATGGTTTACAATTCCGTAATAGAAAATAGAGACCATCTTGTGCAAAGGATTCATGAAGCTGCAGCACACATACGACAGCGCAGATTTTGTGATAATCTGAAACATGAAGTCCTAGTGTGCGCTGAATTATGCTTACGCAATAGAGGAGCACATATTGAACACCTTCTGCAGTAAACGCGAAACATTGTAATCTGCTTGCCATAATGTATGCTTACTTCTGGCTTACTTCTATGTCTTACTTCTAACTGTAAAACCTTACACGCATACACACGTACACGCGCGCGCGCGCGCGCGCACACACACACACACACACACACACACAAAGAGGTATAAATCCGACCGTGCAACCTCCACGCGGTATACCTTGGGTAATTCTAATGCCGGCGGTACTGTAAATTGTAAACCTTATAACTCGAAAAGCACTTAACAAAAAACTATTTTATTATACTATTTTGGAAAGGTCTCGAAATAAGCTACAATAATATGCAATAAAATGTAGGAAAGCCCATTAAAAATTTCAAGGTTATCTTTAAGTGACCTTGAGAACACTATTCAAGGTCACTCTAAGTTTTCTGTGTAATGCATAACTTAAAACCCTACACATTTGTATAAAACATTTTTTTTGAAAATATGTATTATTAGAAATATTAAGTAGTTTCACACTTTTCATACATCCTTATAAAGCGCTATACCTTCTAAACTATAGTGAATATGAAAAAATTTTATTTACATTATGTGTTCTACTCATGCTCCTCTTTCACCTCCTGGCCGGTAGACCTTACCTTTTGAAACACCCTGTATATATACAGGGTGTCACGTAAAGCTCGCATCAACGCTTAAGGGTAGATTCCTGAGATCATTTTGAGACGAAAATCCTAATACTAAAATGTCAAGGCTATAATACTTTTTGAATTAATAATTAATAATTAATACTTAATTTCAGGTATTACTTTTTAGTATAATTATAATCATTTATAATTTATAATTAATTATAATTATACTAAAAATATAATTATTAATTATATTTTATAATTACAGGTAAAATAAATAAAATTAGCAATAACAATTTGTCTGAAAACATTTATTTGTAAATATATATGTATATACACTACTCACAAAAATGAGAGGAACACCAAACTTTTTTTAAAAAATAGGCAAACTTCAAGCAGCTGTAACTTTGTTAAAAATGAACGAAATTTAAATTTAAAAAAAGGATTTTAAAGCTTGAAACTTCTACTTTCGAACGGTTGCCATGAGTTTAAATTTCTGTGACGTTTGGTAATTTTTACATACACAAAACTGCGAACTGGACAAAACAAGAAATTTTCTTTTCACTTTGAAGGTCTGTCACGTATCAAAAACAAATCTGCGAAAATTCTCGACTTCTTATTGTAAAAGATCGAAGTTTTCCCTACAGAACGCTTTTTTAAAATTTTTCTACGAGTTTTTGTTACTGAGTTATCGCCGATTAAATAAAAATTGGCATTGTTTACTTTGATTGCTCATAACTCCGGCAAAAATCATCGCACAGCAATTTAAAAAACGGATTCTTAAAGCTGAAACTTTGCTCTATTGAACGGTATACTTGCCCAAATTTTTTCGAAAACATGTAACCATGCTGAAAATGGATGAATATAACGTAAAAATGAATGATTTTTCACTTTGTCATTTTGACCTTAAAAACAATCGTACAGAATGACAAAAAAATTTGTTCTTCACATTTTTTTATACTTTTCAATACCATAAATTTGACAAAAATTTGCCGAATAGCTATAAGATTTTTTTCATGGTGGCCACTGTGGTTTTATGGGACAAAACTAAGAAATTGCTAAATTTCAGTAAGAGAAAATGGAAAATAATGTTAATTAATGTTAAAAAATTGATTTCTAGCGCACTATATTAATCTTTATTAAGTTAGCAATAACAAAGTACACACTTTTCTACCAAAAGTTGAAAAAATTTGTGAACCGCCGGCGTTAGTTTTATCCAAAGCGTACCACGCGGAGGTCGCACGGTCGGATTTACGCTTCGTTTTGTGTGTGCGTGTATGTGTGTGCGTATGTATTATGTGGAGTGTATTAGTGATTAACGCTAAAAAGAATTTAATAACGTGTATTTCCGCCTCTATTCAAAATGACTGCTCGCAATCGATTTCGTATATTGATGCAACGACGTATTGCTCTTTGAGGGATTCGCTGCCAAGTTCGGCAAAGAACTGTGACAAGCGAAGCCAAATCGACGATGTTGGGATAGTTTTCGCATACTTGGCGCTCTAACATATCCCAAACATGCTCGATTGGATTCAAATTGGGACTCATTGGCGGATGTAATAATGTATCGATTTGATGGTTTCTCAGAAACTGTTGGGTGTAACGAGCAGTGTGCGGTCATACGTTGTCATGCACTAAGCGAAACCTTTGACCAATTCGATTTCTAATTGGTAGAACATATGGCTCTAGTATTTCATGAACATATCGTCTAGAAGTTAATCCTGGTGGAGGGATAATTACAAGAGGTGTTCGTGAAAATCGAGATATTCCTGCCCATACCATTACAAAACCACTATGAAAAGCTCGAACCGGACTGTTGCAGTTTTCGGAATAGCGTTCTCCTTGACGTCGCCAAACTCGGGCTTGTCTGTCATTGCCAAAAAGGCAAAATCTAGACTCATCCGTAAACAGTACAGAATTCCATTGCCTAGGTCGCCTACTGACTAAAGAATAAGCATAATGTAATCGTAGGCGACGATGACGATTGGTAAGGTATGGAACTTGTACTGGTCGACGAGCGTTCAATCCCGCTTCTTTCAAACGATTTCTTATCGTTGAAGTCGAGATCGGATGCTGTCGACTATAATTAATATTGCCGGCAATTCTACGTGTGCATACAAAGCGCTTTTGTGTAGCTTGTCGGATCATTCGATCTTCCCGAACGCTTGTTTCACGAGAACGGCCATGACCCGGCCGTCTGTGGTATGAGCCAGTCTCTCGAAACCGGGAATAAATCCGATTAATGACGGACGGACTTACTCCAAACTGGTTGGCAACGTACCGTTGACTGTGATTCTCCTGTGGGAGAGTCACAATACGAGCACAATCTGTCTCAGATAAATGACGTATAGGCATCGTAAAAGAACAACGAGCAGAAAACGGAAGGAAGAGAAAACAGA
Organism: Ooceraea biroi; assembly: GCF_003672135.1. NCBI lineage: Eukaryota > Metazoa > Arthropoda > Insecta > Hymenoptera > Formicidae > Ooceraea > Ooceraea biroi. The sequence continues at coordinate 4,166,847 of NC_039514.1, read as the reverse complement.
ATAGATAAAAGAAAAGAAGAAATGTAAAAATAAGTAAAGGAATAAGTAAAAACCTTAACTAGTGATATATCAGACAGTATCAAAAATCGCCAATAGAATAACTCCGAACAGCTCAGTATACGTATGCGTATGTAAGCATAAGCACACGTGAGTACGAATGCGCGATCTTAAGTAATGTAGCTGAACTCTTTCACTTACGAAGAAACGTCTTACGTCTTGTCGCCGCGGCAAGACGTTCCACTAGTTGCGTGCAATCCGTGAGCGCTCACATACACGCGCGCACACACACACACGCACACACAAAACGAAGCGTAAATCCGATCGTGCGACCTCCGCGTGGTACGCTTTGGATAAAACTAACGCCGGCGGTTCACAAATTTTTTCAACTTTTGGTAGAAAAGTGTGTACTTTGTTATTGCTAACTTAATAAAGATTAATATAGTGCGCTAGAAATCAATTTTTTAACATTAATTAACATTATTTTCCATTTTATCTTACTGAAATTTAGCAATTTCTTAGTTTTGTCCCATAAAACCACAGTGGCCACCATGAAAAAAATCTTATAGCTATTCGGCAAATTTTTGTCAAATTTATGGTATTGAAAAGTATAAAAAAATGTGAAGAACAAATTTTTTTGTCATTCTGTACGATTGTTTTTAAGGTCAAAATGACAAAGTGAAAAATCATTCATTTTTACGTTATATTCATCCATTTTCAGCATGGTTACATGTTTTCGAAAAAATTTGGGCAAGTATACCGTTCAATAGAGCAAAGTTTCAGCTTTAAGAATCCGTTTTTTAAATTGCTGTGCGATGATTTTTGCCGGAGTTATGAGCAATCAAAGTAAACAATGCCAATTTTTATTTAATCGGCGATAACTCAGTAACAAAAACTCGTAGAAAAATTTTAAAAAAGCGTTCTGTAGGGAAAACTTCGATCTTTTACAATAAGAAGTCGAGAATTTTCGCAGATTTGTTTTTGATACGTGACAGACCTTCAAAGTGAAAAGAAAATTTCTTGTTTTGTCCAGTTCGCAGTTTTGTGTATGTAAAAATTACCAAACGTCACAGAAATTTAAACTCATGGCAACCGTTCGAAAGTAGAAGTTTCAAGCTTTAAAATCCTTTTTTTAAATTTAAATTTCGTTCATTTTTAACAAAGTTACAGCTGCTTGAAGTTTGCCTATTTTTTAAAAAAAGTTTGGTGTTCCTCTCATTTTTGTGAGTAGTATATATATATATATATATATATATATATAAGTTTACGGCTTGTGTGTGTAAAGTTTATAGTTTTATAAAGACTATAAAATAAATTAATAACAATATTAATATTAATTAATTAATAATAATATTAATATGGTGGGAGCGCTCGACGTTATGCAATGAAATTCGTGGTATTGATGCAGTCAATCCTTCTCACTAACTAATATGACGTTGCATCACGTCGATGACGGCGACAACACGACGACGACGTTGCACCACATCAACGTCATCGTCGTCGTCGTCGTCGTCGTCGATGTGGTGCAACGTCGTCGCCGTTGTTGTCGTCATCGACATGGTACAACGTCATCGTCGTCATCGTCCATGATGTTGCTTGCAATTACTTGCAATTTATGTCTTTATTGTGAAATAAAACATTTCCTATGTATCACATTTTTTATAGTATTTACGATTTATATCTTTATCGTAAAATAAAACATTTCCCATGTATTATTAAAATCATTTTTAATTCATAATACATTAAATCATGCATGTGTGAACGCAAGCTTGAGGGACAAAATCGCTTTGCATGTGTTTGTGCGAACATACGTACGTGAATGGTCTGAATTCCATGAAAACTGAAACGTCACAGTTTTAACATAACGATTGCAATATCTCAGGATTGCCTGCACCAATTTAATTCTAATTGATCGCGTTCGAAAGCGTGCACCCATATTATATTATAAAAGTGCCGTTAGATTTTGACGTGAATACGTCTTATAACTCGATGGATGCCAATTTGAAAAGTTGAGCGTCACGCGAGACGCGTCACGCGAGACGTGTGACGAAATTTCTTTCATTCAATTTTAATATACAGTCTCATTTTAATTATAATTATAATATATAGGGTATCTCATTTTATCTTATTATAATATACAAGGTGTCGACTTTGGATTATAATATATAGGAAAATATACACAGTTGATTGAAACTACTATCTTTCTTTGAACTCTTTCCATTAACATGACGTATTCACGTTAAAAACTTGCGGCCGTGTCCCGACACAGCCTACCCGAATTTTTCTTTTTTATTACGGCTTTAGTTCCTGAGATATTTTAATCACAAGTTTATGTGACCTGTCAAATGATGTAAATTCCGGATAAGCTATTTGGTAGCGCCTCGACGATGTCACGCTAGTGCTGTATCAAGCGGCTATTTATTTTTTTATGTACTTGGCGTCGCGACGCTACCGCGTCGCTTCATTTGTATTAATAAATATATTTCTATGTATTAAAATATTTATTCGTATAAAAATATCTGCTTAATATTATTATGTCCTTTATTTTTTAATATCAAAGGCTAGTATTCATAGTCCATTCTTATTTCCAGACGATCTGAAGTAATGTCTTAAGATGCTAATACGACTGTGTGATTGATTTCAAATATCTTATAATTGTACTTAAGATGGTCTTACATCGGAATCAACAATGAATATCGGCCAAAGAGTAACAATAAAGTAATAGATTTTCTGGTTTGCATAAGTACCCATTGTAGTTGGCGCACTTTGTTCATATCATTAGTTTTTTAGAGTCCTTTTTTGAAAGAACTTCAGGCCCGTATACTTGGCGCTTTTTTGTACCTTTTTTTAAAAGGTAATTTTGTTGTGATTTCACACATTTTGTAGTAACGTTTACTTTATCGTGTCAAATTTTTCTCGAAACAGAGATACAAGTTTTTTGGGTGGGTCACTTAAAATCGGACACCCTATATATTATAATAAAAAGTGGACACCCAGTATATTATAATTAATCATCGGAATAAATCAAGTTTAATTTATCGCGTCAAATTTTGTCTTGCATCATAACTACAAGTTTTTCGGGTTGATCAATTAAAATCGGACACCCAGTATATTATAATGATCGATAATGAAGTTAACATTATCGACTCTACACTTACGAGTCATCTCGAGCCATCTAGCGTCGAAACTACCGAACTGTACATTTTTCCTCACCTTTCCGCGAGCCCCTCTTGCCCTCACTTTACGCAGGAGGAGAAAACGGAGTATCTTAAGCGTGAAATCATGATATTCGACTTTTGCATCGCAATATCTCCGCTCGTAGGACACGTAGGAGAAAAATGAAAACACTTTTCTTATGCAAATCGAACCCAAGCTATCCATTGAGCCTACTCTGAACTTGATCCGTTCAGCGGTTATTGAGATCTAATAATCTGAGTGTCTGCGAAAGCGTCGCTTCACGTAATAGTGTCACGGTGCGGTCTCGCTGCGCGTATGGGGAAGGCGACTGTCACTTATAGCCGCTAGGAGCGCTAGTGAGCTTGGGGATACGTCGGACTGTTCTGTATGCATATATATTTACGAAGTTGTGTACATAAAAGTGAATATTTCGGTACTTTTGACATGCCGGGCATGTGTGTGGCATATGGGTGCAATAATAAGAGAGGGCATCGGTTCCCGAGAGATTTTTTCTGATTGTTTCCAATAACATTATTTTAATCTCAAACCTTAATGACTTTCAAGTAGTTTATTAAGATCCACAGCAAACTGAAGACAGTAAATGGATGTCTTGATATCGACATAATTCTTCTTTCGGCCACCTTTTATTAAAATCATGATAGTGGTACAATAATATTGTATTGCATCACTTATCTTTCTACAAGTTCGGCCTTTCGTCCTCTCAAAGGCGCTCCTCTCTTTTTCAATTCTTCCTTCAATTCAGCAATTTTAAATTTACTAAAATCCATACTTAATTTTTCTAACAATAATTTACAGGATCACCATTCATAAACATCACGCAATGTGCGCTCTCGCCCTCGCGCATGCACACCAGTTATATCCCCAAGATCGGTGCTGTCCTCTACACTGAGCTTGTCAAATCGCCTTCCCCATACTTGGAGCGAGACACTACCGTGCCTCTTGATATAATTTCCCTTAGTTTTGAGCATAGTTTCGCGAATTCACTACTTTTTCAAAGAATTTTCAACTATTATAATGACCATAATGATTATAATGACTATTATAATGACTCACAATTACCCACAATGATAGTTGTAATTTTACACAAAACTATTTTACAGCGTATAATAGAAAAATTATTACGCAGTTATAAATAAATCAATAATTAATCAGGATGAGCGTGCATTTTGGCTGTGTATAGTATAATTTAGCAGTTTAATAAGAATTAAAAATTTAGAATTAAATATAATGTTTCTTAGTTTAGTTTCTACATCAAACTATTAAATTACTCATCAATTTAACTTGTGATATTACGTAATCCGGTTTCATGTAAAGACTATGTTTCAAGATCGAAATTTGCGGCGCGCAGTTTGCATGAACTGGAGATTCACAAAATTATTATTAGGCATCAAGATCCGCTGCAGATCGATATTTCATCTTTATATTTGATATTTTAATAAGACTTTGTACTCTTCATTAAATTAATTTCATCTCTTTCAATGATACAATCGAATGAATTATAATAATATAATGATAATAGAATGAATGCCGCCACGCAGTTTTTAGTGCCACACATATAACGTAGCTCTGTGAATGTTGCCGAGGGACACCTTTCCTGCCGGTGCGTATACCAGTGACTTGTGCCCGGAAAATGGTCACACCAATATGGAAATCTATTCACCGAGCGAATTGCAGCGATAAATAGACTGAAATAGGCTGAAATAAATAAATAGCAATGAAATAATTCCTGTGTCGACTGCTCTGGCACTTTATTAAATATAATTAAATTAACACAACGTTTCGGTCGGTATTGTGACTCTTTTCAAGTGTACAAAAAATAAAAATCAAGTCTTTCTGAAAAAACATAAAGAGCACTATAACAATGTTCAACTATATAAAATACAGGGTCTTCCATTAAGAGGTTTCATTTTAAATTTCGCGCCATTTTTTACCTGTTTACAAAAGGAGCTGTTATATTTGACAGCTGTCGAGTAAAAACTATGCGGTTAATAACAATGGATCGATATTCGCTTGAGCAACGCATAGAAATAGTGAAAACTCACTACAAACATGGTAATTGGCGGAGACAGTTCGCAAAATCCGTACTAGTTTCGGTCGTAGAGAAGCACCTTCTCGTCCAGCGATTGTGAATTTAATCGATAAATTTGAACGTCTTGGCCAAGTTACTGATGTTAAGAATCCAACCCGTGCTCGGTCAGTTAGATCAATCGAAAATATTGCTGCTGTGGCCGAAAGTGTCGCGGAAAATCCAACTTTGTCCATTGCAAGACGTTCGCAGCAATTAAACATTTCACAAACCAGCTTGCACCGCAGTTTGCACAAAGATCTTGGCTTACAAGGTCCAGCTAACGCAAGAATTGAAGTCGACGGATCATGCACAGCGCCGTACGTTCGTCGATTGGGTGTTGGAAATGCAAGCGGTTGACCCTGATTTTTTCAAGAAAATCATTTTGAGCGATGAGGCCCATTTCCACCTTCAAGGCTACGTTAATAAACAGAACTGCTGCATATGGGGCACCGAAAACCCAAGAGCGATTAACGAACAACCTCTCCATCCACAACGAGTGACAGTTTGGTGTAGCTTTTGGGCTCGCGGCATCATGGGTCCGTATTTTTTCGAAAACGAAGCCAGTGCCACCGTCACAGTCAATGAATTGCGCTACCGAAAGATGCTGACTGACTTTCTTTGACCTGAAATTGACGAACTGAATCTGGACGATGTTTATTTTCAACAGGATGGGGCTACGTGCCACACAAGTTGTGAAACGATCGCGTTATTACACCAGAAATTTCCTTGACGTGTCATTTCGCGTCACGGAGACTTCAATTGGCCGCCTAGATCATGCGATTTGACACCACTAGATTTCTTCCTTTGGGGTTATGTAAAGGATAAAGTTTATGTCAATGTTCCGCAAACGATTCCAGCACTCAAATACAATATTCGAACTGTTATTGGTGAAATTGAGCCGCACTTGTGCGAAAACGTGATGGAAAATTTTCTCAAAAGAATGACTACTTGCAAGAAAAGTCGAGGCAGCCATTTGGCTGATATTGTGTTACATGTTTAATCGCATAGTCTGTACTTTGAATTACAATAAAAATATTACAAAAAAATTCGTTCTTTTTATTAATTTAAAATGAAACCTCTTAATGGAAGACCCTGTACAAAAAAGTATTACAAAAATAACATAAAAATAAAAACAAAATAAAATATCCTACTGGTAGAAAAAGACCTATAAAGTATATGAGATGGACTAGTCAAGAAGCACGTCAATAACGATAAATATTAGGAAGGATGAAGATAACTGGTCGGTGGTTAGTAAACATAGAAGCTCCACTAATCATAATTTCGAATGGTCAAACGTCGAAATCTTACATAAAGAAAAACACTTAAAGAAGAGGGAAATCGCAGAAATGATTTTCATCAAAAGACACGATTAACTTACAAGTCGACACGGAAGGTTACCTTGTATTTATGATAATATTGTTGCGTCCGGGCGGACTCCGGTCGTCCCGCGCTTACGCCGCACACGCTCGCTGTTACTCGCACACTCTAAATGATAACATTCGCGCGTATATAAAAGAGCAGGAACTTTATTATCGAAAAAACTCGTAAGACAATCCGTAAGAATCCCGTAAAACGATTAGAGCGATTCGTAGCACATCCAGCTGTCACCGTAGCTGAGCTCATCTCCTCGCTTGTCTTGTTACTTCGTTACTCGGAGACCGAACCGTCTTCTTTCAATATCGATCTCTTGAAGCTGTCCCATATACCGGATGCCACGCTCGGCACGGGTGCAACACTACCCTCCCTCTCCAAGATTGTCGTCTCGACAATCCAGGAAGGGTAGCTTCGAACGGAGAGCGCTTCCCGGGACGATTTCCTTGTCTTACCCCGAACTGTTGTCCGGGTTACCGGACACGTCCCACGCTACCGTTCATCATGGCCTCTGGGACCTATCCGACGTCCTCCAGGAGGCAACCATCCTCCAAGACGCCAGTCCCGCCGTTTCACCTTCTTGCCGCCCTCTCTTCCTGGGGCCTTGCGTGCTTCTCCCTTGCTCCTCTTCTCTTGAGAACTTGAGGACTTCTCACTTCTCTCTCTTCCCTTGAGGATTTGAGAGCTTGGTTTTTCGCTCTTTGGACAGGGAGAGGAATAACTCCGTGGCCCCTTTATCCTCTTAAGAAGACCCCTGAGTCCCCGCCTTGGCATTCGCCCTTCAGCCCGTGGGAAAACCACGGCCAAAAACCGCGAGCAAGACGGCCTACCAGACGGCTTCACTTCTTCGGGCTTCGCTGTTTCTTTCGCCCCGGTTCGGTCCCCACGACGTCACGCCTTCTTTTCACCGACTCCTTTTTTCCCCACGAACAGTTCTACAACGGAAAAGAAAAGCGCAGGAAATTTTCCTCACATTAAAAATACGGTTCCCCCCTTTCTTCCCCCTGAGCCCGAACCTAATTTCCTAACACTCAATTTCCCCTGTTCCCTTTTCTGCTAGATTATCACTACGGTTATTATCTCCCTGTTTAAAGCTGTTTCCGTTAATTGTTTTTATCGTCTTCGCTCGCTCAATAGCCGCTTTTAACAAAATTATCCCCTTTAACTGAATGGTTCGCTTTATAAATCCTTCCGAAAGCGTGGCCACGTATTGCGAGCAAGCAATTTTATCGCGCACCTCGTGCGAGCATTCCGGATACGCCAGTCTGGAGAGACGCTCCAGATCCGCGCCGAGAGTCGAGAAATCCTCACCGAATCTTTGTTTACGGTTTATGAATTGATGATAATAATCCTGTGCAAACTCACTCTCACCGAACTGCAATTTTAGCTTCGATTTTAATTCCGCGAACTCTAACGATTCCGCATCCGCGACGGAATAAAGAACAGCTTGAGTCTTGCCTCTGAGACTCGACGCTAGCGCAACCGCTTTTGCGGGCTTGTTCCAATCGTTCGCGCGCGCGATCAACGAAAATTGCGCGAAATTTTCGCGCAGCGGGACCGTACCGTCGAAAACATCCGGCTTTAATTTATAACCGAGATTCCTGCGAGCGCCGCCGTCCCCCCCCCTGCACTCACGTTCGCGGATCGTTCGGAAATTTAAGGAACACTTAGCTCTACGAGGCGTTGCTCCATCCGCTGCATTTCCGCCTGCATCTGCTACCGTTCCTGTCGCTCCTGGTATCGCTCCTCGCGGAACTGCTTCAGCTCCTCCAACACCATTCGGAGAGCGTCTGAATCCGCGAGAGCAGACACCGGTGTCTGTGCTCACGTTCTCCTCGGAGAATGTGTCGTCGTCATGTCGCTTTTATCCGTCTGTTTTTCCGCTTCCTTACTCCGAAACGCTCGTCCGATTCGATCCCGGAGGGGCCCCCAAAATGTTGCGTCCGGACAGACTCCGGTCGTCTCGCGCTTACGCCGCACACGCTCGCTGTCACTCGCGCACTCTAAATGATAACACTCGTGCGTATATAAAAGAGCAGGAACTTTATTATTGAAAAAACTCGTAAGACAATCCGTAAGAATCCCGTAAAACGATTAGAGCGATTCGTAGCTCGTCCAGCTGTCACCGTAGCTGAGCTTCATCTCCTCGCTTGTCTTGTTACTTCGTTACTCGGAGACCGAACCGTCTTCTTTCAATATTGATCTCTTGAAGCTGTTCCGTATACCGGATGCCACGCTCGGCACGGACCAGACACCGGATGCTACGCTCGGCACGGGCGCAACAATATTGTGGTAGGCACGTAGAAATTCGTCCTGAGCTCACTTGTTTGAGGTACGCCACCAGTTATTGACGTGCTTCTTGACTAGTTTATCTCATATACTATATAGGTCTTTTTCTACCAGTAGGTTATTTTATTTTGTTTTTATGTTAATTTTATAATACTTTTTTGTATCTTATATAGTTAAACATTGTTATAGTGCTCTTTATGTTTTTTTCAGAAAAAGACTTGAATTTTATTTTTTGTACACTTGAAAAGGGTCGGAATATCGACCGAAACGTCGTGTTAATTTAATTATATTTAATAAAGTGCTAGAGCAGTCGACACAGGAATTATTTCATTGTTATTTACCCTGGCGAGAAGATTGTAATTCTTAAATAAATAAAAAGGTCAAAGCAGAAAGATGCTCAATTGGAAAGAAAGCATGTCGAACATAAACCATCTCATTCAAAGTTCTTTTCTGCTTATCCTGAAGTGAAACTAAATAATAAGTTAGTCACCAAGAACGTGAAACGCTATTTATTAAAAAATGCTACTTCTTGTGGAATTTATATAATTGTTGGAAAAAGATATTTCTTAAGAAATACTTGTCCTTTCGACTCTATTGCACAAATTGTTTTCACCTGTGTCTTGGATGATTCTGCATATTATTCCATTGCCAAAAATTTTGATGACGCATTCTTCAAGTTTACTTTTAAATTTATGAACAATGGTCCAACTCAGGAAGTGTATAAGGAGAGGTTTATTTTATTAAAATCCTTGTATGAAGATACCAAAGTTATTACAAAAACAGAACATCACAAGATTATAGCTTTATATGATGCAGTCGATAGTCCGGCTGAAGTTTGGATGAAACTGTTAAAATCAATACCAAGTTCTCTTCAAATCGAGAAGTGTGATAAGTGTGGCGAGCATAAAACAGAGCAATTAACGTTAATACCTAATCATAAAACAATTACAAAGAAAGGCTTTCGTGCTCTGAATAAAGCATTACAGTTTCATGAAATCACTTACAATAAACGATGTTAATGTGGTGGCTGCTCTATTCTAGCAACCGAAACTAATTGCCACATCTTCATAGAATTAGATATCAGAGATAATCTTCATTCTGATTCAAAGTCTTGTAAACTGGAAGAATTACCACCAATGCTGGCAAAACAATATAGGTATAATTGTTTTACATTATTTTGTTTTAAATTACATTCATATTTTTGAGAACAATATGCGTTATTTCATTGTTTCAGGCTGGTAGGTGTTGTTGTAGGATATCCAAGTCATTTTGTTGCCTATTGCAGACGACTTTTAGGATTATGGGAACAGTATAATGATTTAAGCACTAAAGTGAAGTCTTATACACTAAAGGAAACAATTTCTCCTATCGCCGCAATTTATATAATTCATAAAGGTAATTAAATGTGCTTTATAGACACAATTACATGTAATGCTGATGATAGAATTTTAATAGTGATTAATTCAATTTTGTAGAAACACAAAAAACATAGCTACAGAGACTATGGATTCAGATAATTTAGAAATTGCCAAGTTGCAAGAGCAATTGAGTTTTACAACTTAAAAATAATGTTTTAATGTTAAGAGAAAGTTTAAAAGAACTTGAAAACAAGGTGTCTCACATTACGCAAAACACGTCACAACTGAAATCACCTAATGTTGGTCGTTGTCGTTATAAAGGAAATTGTGCATCAAGGATATGCGGGTGTGTGAAGAAGGAGAATATATGCAATTCATCATGCAAATGTGATAACACAATGTGTCAAAATCAGGTAATGCTTGTAGTTTTACATCCTTATCTTTTCTTATGTACAGCATATTCAAAAAATTTTATCGATGATTTATAGGAAATGAAACACAGTGAGATAAATAAGGAAAATGTCGACAAAAATGATAGGAAAACTCCTTAGAAGCAAATTAAAAAAAACAAGAAAGAAGAAGGCTCTTGAAGAAATCGGACCTATCAAGTCACTTAGTCCAGACAGTTCAGTTAACCCAGAAGGATGCAAAACTTCCTAGGTAAGCCATCTGGTAGATGAGTACCATCTACCTTAGTCTCAATTCTCTATTTTATATAGGATATAGAAGAATTGGTGAAAAAAACTTGAAGGAACACATTTGGGCGTAAAAATAATGAAACAATTATATGACGTATAAAATAATTTACGTTTTGAGTTTTGAATATATATAGGCAATATTTGATCCAATGAAACCAAAATACCAATTGTCACGAACACCTCCAAACAAAAAAGTTGCAAATGAGATAATGAAGGATGATAATTTGCAGGATTTGGATGATCTGCAGGATGCAATTAAATCTCAATCTCAAAGGGGACCTTACGGCTACCGGGTCTTCGATTTTCTTCATACTAATAGGATTTGAAGATCAGTACCCGAACATCAATTTCCTAAAGCAGTACGATGCGCTTCTCAAAAACACTCAAGAAAATCGACTTGAAGATTTCCGAGCGCTGTAAGTAGAGAAAATTTGAAGCTATTGTCAGAGCCGCTCGTAGCCGAGCGCATAGCACTCTAGTCTCTTAAGCGCGGGGTCGCTGGTTCGATTCTCGCTAGCCGCAAATTGTTTTTATTAATTTTACTTGAATCCTATATCTAAAATTAACATTTATCAACTTGAAATGCTAATTAATAAATATGAAATCGTAATTTTTCCTATAAAACTATCTTTTTATTTTTAATTACGACTCGTTTGAAAATACGAATATTTATAATAAATTAAAATTTGGTACAAAAATGGAAAACGTCTTATTGTTAAATGCAAAAATAATATGTATCAATAATACTGTTCAGTTATTTTATCACTTATATTTTACCCTGTATCTTTGACACGTTAGTTGGTGTTTACAAGTCGAGTTTATTGTGAGTCGACCCTGGTCGATCCGCATTCTCTCGCATCTGGTCGTGAAAAGGCAGCCTCACAAAAAGTGGGTAAACTGAGGATTGCGAGAGAACAGATGCTGTTCAAAATTCGTATTTTACCGAACTAGATGCTGTGAAACATATTGTTTCACCTGCTTTTACGATGAATATCATCCTGGCTCGTGTAACGTTGACGAGTAAAATGTATTTATTGTTAATATATTTCATACCACATATAATTAATAATTCATAAAAATTAAAAAAATATTTTTATTAATATCATTTTTGTGTTTTTAATATTATTTTTGTTTTTAATATTATTTTTGTATTTACTCGTAATCTCTAGAAATAAAAAAGTATTTTATTTCTTATTTAATATTTTCCAGTTTTGTACCACATTTTAATTTATTATAAGTATTTGTATTTTCAAGATAGTGGTAATTAAAAATGATAATTTTTGCAAAAATTACGATTACATATTTATTAATTAGCATTTCAAGTTGATAAATGTTAATTTTAGATATAGGATTCAAGTAAAATTAATAAAAACAATTTGCGGCTAGCGAGAATCGAACCAGCGACCCCGCGCTTAAGAGACTAGAGTGCTATGCGCTCGGCTACGAGCGGCTCTGACAATAGCTTCAAATTTTCTCTACTTACAGCGCTCGGAAATCTTCAAGTCGATTTTCTTGAGTGTTTTTGAGAAGCGCATCGTACTGCTTTAGGAAATTGATGTTCGGGTACTGATCTTCAAATCCTATTAGTATGAAGAAAATCAAAGACCCGGTAGCCGTAAGGTCCCCTTTCAGTCCTAACTACATTGTGAGCCAATTGAAGAAACAAAAATTCTCGCACCATCTCCCACCACTCAAGGTATATTATTGTTTCCGAATGAGAGACTAAGGAAATTGAGGAAAGAATGAACTCTACTCTTTTTATTGATATTTTTCGAGTTATTAATTATTAATTATTTTTCGAATACTTTGTATGTTTTATTTTTTGTAGTTCAAGAAGAGGCTGTTGACTGGGAACAACATACTGCGCAACTAATACGTTGCAAAAAATGCAAAAGAACTTTCATACAAGATCGAATCCAGAAACACGAAACTTGTAAAAAGATCTAATACTGGAAAAAAATACATTTAAATTTCTTTATAACAAGACTTACAATTTTAGTAAAATAGATATAATTAACACGGTATAAATAGAATAGGCGGAACTATACGGTAAATCATTTTATGTTAGACGTTTTTTATAATCATTTTACATTCTTTGACATGAATTGAACAGTGAAATGAATTTAATTTGTGTAGAAAAGTCTGTCGTAGGGTTTTGCTCTTGACCAAAACTCGAATTTGTTGGTAATAAAAGAAGTAATAAACATGCGAGAAATGTATATATAAATGGCTTGATCTTGCGGAACTCTTCGCAGTGTTCAAGTATCAAGTTCATACCCTCCACCGTCAGAGAAACTATGTTCTCAACATGCAAAAGCACAAATCCTAGGACACGCTTCTCTCTCTGGCTGCTTGGTGTTCTTTGGCTTGATCTTGCGGAACTCTTTGCAGTGTTCAAGATATATAACGTAAATGACTGTATGATCTTAAAGAAATAATTTTACATATGTAAATTAGTATTTTGTATTATAATAAATACTGTAAAATATCGACGAACGATAATGTCAGCATTATTTTATCCTGCAAAATGTTTGAAACAAATTTATATGGAGACGATCTTCGATTCATCGCTTATGCGAAATGGCTGGAGGATCTTGATTTAAAAGAAAGACTAGTCGCTTTGGTGTGGTAATTAAAATATCTGAAACACAGATCTTAGAAAAAAACTATTTCCATTACAAAAACTTGACTTTCGCTGCACACTTACCGAATTTTTGAGAACTTGACGGTCCATATTTGGAGAGAGCCTGATTCACTTTGCTACTAATATGAATTCTAAAATCACAACCATCGCTCGATCTTAAGTATTCTCTATATTTTTGTTTGGCCAATTCTCTCGTAGGACTCAAAATAATAGCACAGAAGCGTTCCTTTTGTGGACCCTTTAAACTGTGAATTATCGGTAACAAAAATGCTGCAGACTTTCCTGATCCTGTCGGAACACAAGCCAATACTTGTCTATCCTATTAATCACAAAGATGAACAAAAATGAAGTATTTATAATTGTAATTATAAAGGTTTTTTATAAAAAAATTAATTTTAAAACTTTTATAAAAATTAACTTACTTCTAGCATAACTGGTATTGCCTGCATTTGTATTGGCGTTGGATACATACCCGCAATTTTTCATGTTATTCAACAAAATTTCTGGTACTTGACACTCAGTTCCTAGTTCGTCAAATTTTTTTTTAACGTTGTTTATTTAAACCTTTGTATCATTACATTTATACACAAATAATAAACAAAATTTCTTCTGTTACAAATGAATTTTGCTTCTGCGGGCATCCAAGGCACACTCGGAAGACGTACACTGTATATAATTTTAATAGCTCAGATCGTAAATGCATTAATGTGAGTACAATAACTGGGGCTGCGTAGTACAATAATCATCATTATGTTAATTGCCTCATTCTCTTTCTTTCTCTCTTGTGAATGCGTGCATGTGTATGTATGTGTGTGACATTAGAATTAAGCACAGAATAAGTTTAACTACATTTGTACACATAAGTATTTCAGCGAGTTGTTATGTAATTTAGAGTTTAAGGAAATTATTGTAATCTTTAGATTATTTAAATACTAAGACAATTTTTGATTCGGTTTAGCAGCGCCAAGTATTTTGAAAAGAACACTTATTTGTATTAATAAATATATTTCTATGTATTAAAATATTTATTCGTATAAAAATATCTGCTTAATATTATTATGTCCTTTATTTTTTAATATCAAAGGCTAGTATTCATAGTCCATTCTTATTTCCAGACGATCTGAAGTAATGTCTTAAGATGCTAATACGGCTGTGTAATTGGTTTCAAATATCTTATAATTGTACTTAAGATGGTCTTAAATCGGAATCAACAATGAATATCGGCCAAAGAGTAATAATAAAGTAATAGATTTTCTGGTTTGCATAAATACCCATTGTAGTTGGCACAATTTGTTCATATCATTAGTTTTGTAGAGTCCTTTTGTGAAAGAACTTCAGGCGTGTATACTTGGCACTTTTTTTCTACCTTTTTTTAAAAAGGTAATTTTGTTGTGATTTATGTACACGCTACCAGTAACTGATATACGATTCAAATTTCTTAAATGGTTTATCTAAAAAATAAGCATACTTAAGATATACAGGGTGTCCGGAAAATCGCCCGCAGTACTTCGGGAAGTGATTTGGGACCCAAAAAGAAGGAAAAAAATTTATATAAACATAGGTCCGGAAATAAGTCCCGAATTATAGACGTTTCCGAGTTATAGACACTTTTATATTAAATAAATCGTAATTTATAGTCCGCTTGGCATCCCTCTTTTTCAAATTTTTTTAATTTTTAATTTTAATTTTTTCATTTTTTATTTTTATTTAATTGTTTTTCACTTTTTCGATATTTGTAAATACGATTACATTATTTTTACAATCAAGGATAAACATAAAGAGATATTTATATCGAATTAAATAAAATGTTCAAAATGACCACCTTCAGCACAAAAAATTTAAAAAAGAGGGATGCCAAGCGGACTATAAATTACGATGGTTTTAATATAAAAGTGGCTATAACTCGGAAACGACTTATTTCCGGACTTATGTTTATATAGTCTTTTTTTCCTCCTTTTTGGGTCCCGAAGTACTGTGGGCGATTTTCCGGACACCCTGTATAAAAAGTATTTCTTTCTTCATATTTATATGATTAATTACTTATTACTTCTAAGTATTCATATATGTACATGATATTATTATAAATTTCATACCTTTTCTTATTTCATTTTTTATATTTTATCAGCAATCGCAACTTTTTTACGTTTCTTAACATTTCTATCTCTGGACAGACCATCCAGCAATGTTATTCCACGTTCTTCATTTTCACTTTCGTGTTTTCTTTTTAATCAGAAACAATTTTTTAGTATCGCCAGAAAAATAAATCAATAAAACCAAGTAATTCCTCTAATTGACCACAACTGGCAGTTTATTAATTAAAAATTACACAAAGCAGGAATCATACCCCTAGTCTAGGGATATGATTCCTGCTTTGTGTAATTTTTAATTAATAAACTTCCAGTTGTGGTCAATCAGAGAAATTACTTGGTTTTATTTTCTTTTTAGGTCATTTTTTACATCAAATTCAAATTCCTCATCCTTAATTTGTTCCTCCTTATTAATGTTTATCTTATTTTCAATTGGCTTTATCATCTGCATGAAAAATATGAACGGTACATAAACATATACAAACTAACCTCCAAGAACGAATGATTAATTACCCGAAATCTTTCTGCATCGAAAGCGTTTTGTATCAAATTTAGCGCTAATTTTCGGAACAGATCGTGATATATAGTATTAAGAGAAATAATAGGTGAAATATATAGTCACATGTAACCTCCGAACACACGTGTAGTTCAAAAAAATGTATTTCACATACAATATCTAAGCGCACAAAAATTCTACTCCTTAATTTAATTTATTTATACATACTTTGCAATTGTTTTACTTTACATGTATTATGCAATATAGTGTAATCAAAATAAAATTCTCATCTACACATTATGTGTGCCTTGAATGGAATCTTTGCGAGTCTAATTATGCACTTATCGTAATTTAATATTTCACAGGACGAATATCGTGTACGTAAAAGGCTTTTACATGCACGATATTCCTCTTACAATTTCACGCGCACGATATTTGTTCTGGAATGACGTGAACATTTCTTGTGGCTTAAATCATTCAATATCATAGAAGGGAAACTACCGATGGAATTTCGCCTCTTCTTTTAACAGGAGTAACTAAATTTCGGCTAACTACCGAGTTAAATTAAAAGTATTATGGATCACTCACAAACCTTTTTAATAACACTTCATCAGTGTTGAGT
This sequence comes from Ooceraea biroi, assembly GCF_003672135.1. Taxonomy (NCBI): domain Eukaryota; kingdom Metazoa; phylum Arthropoda; class Insecta; order Hymenoptera; family Formicidae; genus Ooceraea; species Ooceraea biroi. The sequence goes on along the minus strand of NC_039514.1, from coordinate 4,150,019 downwards.
AGTATCTAGATACATGTATCTAGATATATTTTGTGTATCTAAGCCTGTATCTGATATACATTCGAATTAAAATATCTGTATCTGTATCTAGATACAAAACATAGTATATGAACCGCTTTGTCAGATACATTTTCAGATACATTTTCACGTAATTTTTGTGTGTAGTGCAAAAACTTATGTTTCTTTTTTATCTGACTATGGCCTTACTGTCGTTGGTAGGGTAACATAATAGATTTGCGTATATATCGTATCCATAGATGTCTATACTATAGTATAGACCTCTGTGATCGTATCCCACTAAAGCTCATATAACTACCAATTGTAAAAGCTGATCCGACGACTGTCGATCACAACAGCCAATCAAATCATCTCTGCTACCAGCTGAGCTTTGATTGGCTGATGCGATTTGACATAAATTAAGGTTGATTCACACTATACGGCACGGACCGTCACGTTCCGGCAACGGCACGTACCGGCATCGACACGACAAATTTATGCATTTGTTCAGACTATTCCGGCAATCGTCCGTCAGTTAACGTTTAACAGTCGCGATGGATGAATCATTTAGTGAAGAGGAATTACTTCTTATAGCTTTATTTTTAGATGAAGATGAAGCCGAAATTAAAAAGATAAAGAAAAAAAATCGAAAATGGATCCAATATTAGAAGAAAGAAAACTTAAAGGAGAACATTGGACATTGTTCAAAGACTTATTGAAGTATGACGACAAGTTCTACCAATATTTTAGAATGCCGCAATGCAAATTTTATGACTTGTTAAAATTGATAGAACCTATGTTACAAAAACAAAATACATCATTCCGTGAAGCAATTTCACCGACAGAAAGACTAGCAGTTTGTTTAAGGTAAAGATTTTTTTATTGATTTTACATTTTCATATTGTCTGTACATTCTGTTTCTTCTGTGAGATGTGGTATTAAATTTGTAGTCGGAAAATCACAATATGATGGCGATGAAGTAAAAGTTGTTATTGACAGTGACGATGATGGTGTCAGTATAGGACGTGATACGTTATGTGGTTTAGTATAATATGATGGTGACGGTGATGGTGTCGGTATAGGACGTGATACATTATGCGATCCAGTAAAATATTGCATTTGTGCAGAATGTTGATGTTGTATGGTTCTATTAGGAACAAAAAGTGATTCTTGTTGCATAATTTGCTTCATTTCAAGGTCAGTGATGATGGAGAATATTTGCGATTTAGCTATATTTTGATAATATGGAGAAAAATGCTTTACAGTTACTGCAATACTTGAAAAGAACGTGTCTATTGCATTAGGTTGTTGAGTCGGTGGAATTACGCTCCAGCAGTTTTCTTATCTAGCAAATACTTCATCACCACTGCTGATGCCGTTTCTGGTTGTGTTTGATATTTATTTCCCTTCCTAGCGTTAGTAATAATTTTTCTGTTGATTTTTTTTGTTTCTTCTGTTTTTCCTCCTCAGCGTATGATTTCTCATCCATATCATCCATATCATTCTTGTCGTCCTTATCATTGTTTTGATCATCTTCTCTATCGTCGTTTCGATTATCTCTTGTATCATCCTTTCGATCATCTCTTATATCATTATTTTTATCATTATATTCATTTTCATTCGGTTCATATTCATCATCACTACCATCTTTAAAATTACTATATGTGTCCCTTTCTTGTATAAATGGTAGTAGAAATGACATCTCGTCTTCCAATTTCCATTTGTTTATTTTTGAGGCGGCCTGTCCACGTTTTGTTTTACGCCTTTTTTTCGGAGTTTTTCTAAAAGAGTCTCGAAGTTGCGTCCATGTTTTTTTACAAACAGTCTCTAGAAAAAGGTGAGAAATATTTGTGTAAAAATTGAGAGAGAGAGAGAGAGAGAGGGAGAGGGAGAGAGAAACAAAATATGGGTAAATATGCCGATTAGGGGAGCCAGCCCCGATGACCTTGACCTTGACATATATTGTCAAGGTCGCACTCCTGAGTGACCTTCAAAAGGTTTTAGCCGTCGCTCGTTGTTTATTAAAAAGTTATTAACAAAAGAAGTTTAATGATTTTGTAGGAATTTTCAGCTGTCCACACGAAGTAAGGACTTGAATTTGACATATATTACAAAGGTCACCTCCCCGAATAACCCGCACTAAGTTTCAATCGTGGATAGTTATTTATTAAAAAGTTGTTAACAAAAGAAGTTTCGAAAGTAAAGCAGTTATTTTGAATATTGAAAGCCCAAACAGTTAAATTCAACGTATTCTCTGCTTTAACTTAACCTAACCTGGTTAGGTTGTTTATTAAAAGTTATTAACAAAAGAATTTCGAAAGTATCGCTTGTTCGTTGAAATGCTCTCTTTGTGTGGAAACATTGCCGCTGTGGGCAAGACTACGATTACCGGAGCGCCAAGTTTTGACAGTGGATTCTTCCTCTACAGATCATTATAAACAAAACTTAAAGAGTGATAAAAGTGGCTATCTGGTTTAGTTTAGGACATATGGAGGTTTTTAGTCGGAATTTGCGAAATCGACAAAAACACTTTTTTGCTAGTTCCAGACTATAAAAGGTTTTAGCCGTCGCTCATTGTTTATTAAAAAGTTATTAACAAAAGAACTTTCGACAATATAGTAGTTATTTTGAATATTAAAAGACATAAACGACGAATATGAACGAAGGAAGGAAAGTCATTTAACGTAACCTAACCTTACTTAACCTAATCTGGTTAGCTTATATTTTCCGAAAGTGGAGCCCCGGACTTATACGCTCGTTTTCAGCCCGCTTCGCGGGAGAGCGGGGGGGAGGGGCGATGCTCCTCCCCCCCGCCGGGATCCGTGCCATAAACCAGATGATCAAAATCTGTATGGTGAAATCTGTTCCACCGGCTCCAGCGGGGGAGAGGAGTAAAGCCCCTTCCTCCCGCCCTCCCGCAAAGCTGGCTGAAAACGATCGTATGTGTCCGGGGTTCCAGTTTCGGAAAATATAACCTAACTCAAACTTATTTCTGATTTAATGCTAAAATTCCATCAAATATACTCTTTCGTAAACGTATATGGTATCGTAAAATTATGCTCTAGTCATTAAACTTTTTTGTTAAAAATTTTGTAACAAACAACGAGTGACAGGTGAAACCTAGTGCGAGTTATTCAGGAAGGTGACCTTGTAATATATGTCAAACTCAAGTCCTTACTTCGCGTGGACAGTTGAAAAGTCGTGCAAAATCATTAAATTTCTTTTTTTTTAATAACTTTTTAATAAACAACGAGCGACGGTTAAAACTTTTTGAAGATCACTCAGGAGGACCTCTATAATATACAGGGTGGGCCATTTTAATGTCCCACCCCAAATATTTCTTTTCTTACGCCTTTTACAAAAAACTGTTTCCTACAAAAGTTGTTTGATCTCGGGGGGGGGGGGACACAAAATAGTGATATCAATTTGTTCGCAGATGGCGCCACTTTCGAGATTTCTTCATGGCGGCGATTTTTTAAAATAGAAGTCGATTTTTTTCTCGAAATAAAAGTTGTAGCTGACAATGAAAGGAATACAACGGTTTTTTGTTTTTTGAAATTGGACCATTTTTCGCTGAGTTACAGTGTTTCAAAGTTTATAATGTAAGTAAAAAGCTTCCACGCCCATAAGTACAGTGTGCGTACTTTGTGACTCCAAATCTCCACCTGTGTGTGTGTGTGCGTGCGCGCGCGTATGCGTGTGTGCACGTGTGTTGTTTCTCTCCATTATCTGGACTAATGCTCTTCTGTTCAAACTTCCGTTTGATGGTTCTTCAGCTCGAGAGACGCATTCTCCAGTGCTTAGCATTATCCAGGATGAACGACGTGGACGTGGCGGGGCTTTTGTCCTTTGAGATGCTTGATTTACGTGAGTCCCCTTGCCTCTCACAATTGGGGTGCTTGTTTAACGTGAGTCCCCGTGCCTCTCACAATTTTAGGTGCTTGTTTATCGTGAGTCTCCGTGCCTCTCACAATTGGGGTGATTTTTTAATGTGAGTCCCCTTGCCTCTTACGTTTGGGATGCATTTTTAAAATGAGTCCCTTCACTATGTTACTGGATGTTTGTAATATTAGCACAAATGCTCAAACAAGTTTCCATTGACAGTGGCACAATTTATTAAACATAATTGAAAGCTTTCTTGGACTTTTTGCAATACACCAGGAGTAATTTCTGAGAATGCGTTTCTGATATGAATGTTCATGTTGTCAATTGATGTTGGTTTTGTCGCAAAAACTTTTTCTTTTACGTATCCCCACAAAAAAAATCTAGTGGCGTAAGATCAGGAGATCTTGGCGGCCACTCTTGTGTTTGACTACTGATGCCGATCCATTTGTTTTGAAAGAGATTATTTAAATACGTAACTACGTGGCGATGTCTATGGGGGAGGGGGGGAGCTCTGTCCTGTTGGAACCACGTATCACGACGAAGTTCCAAGATAACATTTTCCAAAAGACATGGTAAATGATTTTGAAGAAACATCAAATAAGTTTCACCATTTTAATTTTCCTCGAAAAAATAAGGTCCGATCACACAATTGCCTATAATTCCTGCCCAAACATTTAGAAACCATTGGTGTTGAAATTCTTCATTTCTCTGCCAATGAGAATTATTTTCGGACCAATAATGACAATTGTGACGGTTTACTCCTCCTCTGTTATTAAACGTCGATTCATCTGTGAAAAGAATCCTCGAGAAGAAAGATGGATCTTCAGCAAGTTGGTTCTGAGCCCAATCACATTTATCGATAAATGTGATCTCAGAATACAGACCAAAGCCCCGCCATGTCCACGTCGTTCATCCTGGATAATGCTAAGCACTGGAGAATGCGTCTCTCGAGCTGAAGAACCATCAAACGGAAGTTTGAACAGAAGAGCATTAGTCCAGATAATGGAGAGAAACAACACACGTGCACACACGCATACGCGCGCGCACGCACACACACACACAGGTGGAGATTTGGAGTCACAAAGTACGCACACTGTACTTATGGGCGTGGAAGCTTTTTACTTACATTATAAACTTTGAAACACTGTAACTCAGCGAAAAATGGTCCAATTTCAAAAAACAAAAAACCGTTGTATTCCTTTCATTGTCAGCTACAACTTTTATTTCGAGAAAAAAATCGACTTCTATTTTAAAAAATCGCCGCCATGAAGAAATCTCGAAAGTGGCGCCATCTGCGAACAAATTGATATCACTATTTTGTGTCCCCCCCCCCCGAGATCAAACAACTTTTGTAGGAAACAGTTTTTTGTAAAAGGCGTAAGAAAAGAAATATTTGGGGTGGGACATTAAAATGGCCCACCCTGTATGTCAAGGTCAAGGTCATCGGGACGGACTCCGTTATTGTCAATATTTACCCTATATTGTTCTGAATAACGCGAAAATAGTCTGCAACTGGCAAAAAAGCGTTTTTGTCGATTTCTCAAATTCCAACTAAAAACCTCCATATCTCCTAAACTAAACCAGATAGCCACTTTCACCACTCTTTAAGTTTTGGTTGTAATGACCTGTAGATAAAGAATCCACGGTCAAAACTTGGCGCTCCGGAAATCGTAGTATCTCCCCGCTGTGTTTACATACTACAGTTCTATATATACGGTGTCAATAAGATCTATAAGCTACATTTCAACGAACAAGCGATACTTTCGAAATTCTTTTGTTAATAACTTTTAATAAACAACCTAACCAGGTTAGGTTAAGTTAAAGCAGAGAATACGTTGAATTTAACTGTTTGGGCTTTTAATATTCAAAATAACTGCTATACTTTCGAAACTTCTTTTGTCAATAACTTTTTAATAAGCAACGAGCGACGGCTAAAACTTTTTGAAGGTCACTCAGGAGGGCGACCTTGACAATATATGTCAAGGTCAAGGTCATTGGGGCTGGCTCCCCTAATCGGCATATTTACCAAAGTTAAAATGAGTAAATAGTTTTCATTGTTTTTCGTAAATAATAAATGAGTAATATGTCATATTTTTATCTTCAATTTCTCAATGCAGTACATTTTTATGAAATATTAGAATATATTTATTTATATTTTAAAACTTATACTTTGCAGATTTTTGGCTACTGGTGATTCATTTAGAACAATAGCTAATAATCAGTTACCGACTCGGACATTCAACAGTACAATCAATTATTATCCAAGTATGCGAAGCGATAATAGAGAATTTGATGGCACTAACAATGCCACAACCTACAGCAGAGCAATGGAAAAAGATTACCGAAGAATTTTGGGATATTTGGAATTTTCCTAATTGTATAGGCGCTCTTGATGGGAAATATGTGATCATTTAAGCCCCCGCAAACAGTGGATCTCAATTTTTTAATTATAAAAAAACGTTTTCCATTGTCCTCTTAGCATTAGTGGAGGCACATTATAGATTTATTGCAATAGACATAGGCGGATAAGGCAAGAATAGCGATGGAGGCCTATTTGCCAATTCTAAATTGGGTAAAGCCCTTAAAAACAAGAAATTGGACGTTCCGGAGGACCATGCGCTTCCTAATACACAGAACATTATGCCTTATGTCATAGTTGGGGATGAGGCATTTCCATTAAAAAGATATCTATTGAGACCATATCCTGGTTCACAAATTCAGAGAGATAGATTAAAAAAAATTTTTAACTATCGTCTCTCACGCGCGCGAAAAGTTTCGGAAAATGCGTTTGGAATACTGAGCCAAACATTTCTGCTTTATAATCGAAGATTGAAGTTAAAACCAGAAAATGCCGATAAAATCATTTTGACTACATGCATTTTGCACTGTGGCGGCATCTAAGGAGTACAAGGCAGAACTAGCCCGACCAATGAGAGGGCAGCACGAATACCGAGATGGAGAGCCTTGGAAGGAATCAGAGAACAAAGAGAAGCTAATTGCTCGCGCTTTAAGTCACACGTGCATTAAGTAATCAGTTCTAGTCTGTATTAAATAAAGTCAGCATCTTTATATATTTTCACCTAAACCGAAATGTTGTAATAGTTTCTCGTGCGTTAAAACTGCCTTAAATGTAGCATAATAATCAAATAAATAATACGCTCGCTACAATTGGTGACCCCGACGTGATAACAAAGAAGAACGACCGGCAGCCGCTGGAAAGTGGTTCCAGTGAGTTCGAGGAACGTGACCGGGAGGAAATCATGCCGACGGAAAGATCGCCTTCTAGAACACGAACTGATGGCGGTGAGGCGGTGACGAGGCTCCTGGACGCCGAATTGGAAGCGGGGACATCTGTGCAAGGTGCAGGTTCTCTGCAGGTTAGAGACAGCAATTAAGTGCAGACGATCGTGAGTGCGACGAATGCGGTTCGTTTGCCTGCTTTCTGGAAGGACAACGCGGTTCTATGGTTCGCGCAAGTAGAGGCTACGTTCGCTATCAACCGAATAGCGAGTGACGAGTCTAAATTCCGTTATGTGATCTTGTATACGGATCAAACGGTCTTGCCCTTGGTAGCTGACCTTTTAGTAAACCCGCCAGCGTGTAACAAGTATCAAACACTGAAAGAACGTATTTGTTCTGTGCTTGGAGAGACAAATGCGACGAAAATAAGAAGGCTACTCGGATCACACGAACTAGGTGATGAAAAACCCTCAATATTTCTGCAGAGGTTACGAAATTTAGCGGTTGGACAGGTTACGGATGAAATACTGAAAACTATATTCATGGAACAACTCCCTGAGAATGTGCGTACTATTCTGGCTATCAGCGAGGTGCAGGATCTGCAAAAATTGGCCGCTCAAGCTGATAAAGTGATGGAGGTGACAAGGCCTACCGTGTCGGCGGTGCAAGTAGCCAGTGCTGAGCAAAAAGGACCTGACAGCCACATCTTGAACGAGATCGCTGAATTAAAAAAGCAAGTAAAAAAACTTATTTTGAGAGGTAGACAGCGTAGTTATTCACGTGGAATATCGAGGTTCGCTCGGAAACGCTCGCGAAGCCGAGGAGAGGACGATTGTAATAGCGAAGATAATAGTAACGAAACAGAATATTGTTATTATCATCGAAAGTTTGGTGATAAGTCTTGGAAATGCCGTCAGCCATGTTCCTGGAAAAAACCGATTAGAGAGTCGGAAAACTAGACGCGTCGCAGTGTCGGGAGACGGGACCGGGCGACGTAAAATCACCGCGTCTCATCGTTACGGACAAGAAGAACGGCACGAAGTTCCTTATTGACACGGGTGCAGATGTATCCATATTGCCGAAGAATTTTACAAAAGGAAGACTGACTCTAAGCAAATATCAGCTTTTCGCAGCAAATAATACTTTAATCAATACGTACGGTACAGAGCTCGTTAGCGTAGATTTAGGATTGCGTCGAGTCATGAAATGGAATTTCATTGTAGCAGGAGTGAAGCAGGCGATAATAGGCGCCGACTTCCTAGCTCATTTTGGCTTGCTAGTTGACCTAAAACGTCGAGTATTACTGGATGGAACGACGAGACTACAAGCGCCTGGCAGAGTAGTAACACGAAACGTCGGAGAAATTACCACATTTGATCCTACGAGTCCGTTTGCTGAGCTGTTGAAGGAATTTCACGAGGTGACCAAACCGGTGAGTTATAAAACAGTAAAACATAATGTTACACACCATATCGTTACCACAGGACCACCAGTGGCGGAGCCTGCTCGAAGATTATCAGGCGAAAGAACAAGAGTCGTACGCGAACAGATACAGTACATGTTAGATGCTGGAATCTGTAGACCCAGTAGTAGTCAATGGGCTAACCCGTTACACTTAGTCCCGAAGAAAAATGGAGATTGGAGGATCTGTGGAGACTATAGAAGGTTAAATAAAAGTACGCAGCCCGACAAGTATCCAATACCACATTTGTACGACTGCGCTCAGAATTTAGAAGGTTGTACGATATTTACAACATTAGACTTAGCACGAGCTTATCATCAAATACCGGTCGCGGAAGAGGATCGAAGAAAAACAGCGATAATAACACCATACGGCCTATACGAATATAACGTCATGCCTTTCGGATTGCGAAACGCGGCACAATCGTTTCAACGGTTTATGGATCTAACGTTGAAGGGTATCGATAGTTGTTATTGTTACATAGACGATATGATCATAGCTTCTAGGGATATCGAGACACACAAAGCACACTTGCGCCAAGTATTCGAACGTTTAAGAGCTAACGGATTGTGGATTAATGCGGCGAAATGCAGTTTTGGACAAAAAGAGGTTAGTTACCTAGGATATACAATTAACGGTCAAGGAATAATCCCGTTAACAGACAAGGTAAAAACGATCCAGGAAATGAAGAAACCTGTAAATATTAGAGAACTTAGACGATTTCTAGGAATAGTCAATTTTTACAGAAGATGTATTCCCGGAGCAGCGCATGTCCAAGCACCTCTGCACGAATACTTGGTTGGAGCAAGAAGAAACGACAAACGAGAAATAGTGTGGACGGCCAGAGCGGAAAAAGCTTTTCACGAATATAAGCAGCAAATTGTGGACGCAACGTTATTAGCTCATCCAAGGAGGGATGCAACACTAGCAATTAAGGCAGACGCGTCGGATACGGCGATGGGGGCAGTCTTGGAGCAGTACCACGAAGGAAAGTGGGAACCTCTGGGATTCTTTTCAAGGACTTTTAGTCCAGCTCAAAAGAATTATAGTACGTACGACAGAGAATTGCAAGCTCTTTATAGCGGTTTAAAATTTTTCCGCGCTTTAGTCGAAGGACGAAAATTAATATTGAAAACGGATCATAAAGCATTGACGTATGCTTTCATGCAAAAATTATCAAAGGCTTCACCCAGGCAGCTTAGACAATTGGATTATATAGGACAATTTAGTACCGAAATAATTTATATTAAGGGGAGCGACAATGTGGTAGCCGACGCACTATCACGGCTCGAAGCTATTGACATGCCCGTAATTGTTACCACGGAGGAACTGGCACAGGAGCAACAAACGGACGAAGAATTACAGAATCTCTTAAGAGACAGACCACACTTATTGCAGCTGAAACGAGTGAGATTAGACGATACGGATACTACCGTATATTGCGATTTATCTACGGACACAGTACGACCCTACGTACCGAAAAATTTAAGGAAACGATTATTCGATTCAACACACGGACTAGCTCATCCAAGCGCAAGGACCACGAAGAAATTAATAAACCGACAGTTCGTGTGGCCAGAAATGAATCGGAATATAGGTGAATGGGTAAAAACTTGTATACCCTGCCAGAGAAACAAAATTCACAGACACAATAGAGTTGTACCAGAGCACATTCCAATGCCGAAGGAACGGTTCGAGCATATACACATTGATATAATAGGACCACTGCCTGTAATAAAAAGTTATCGATATTGTGTTACAATAATCGATCGATTTACAAGATGGCCGGAAGCGGTTCCTGTTCAAGATATTTCAGCAGACACTGTAGCAGAAGCAATATTAAATGGTTGGATAGCACGTTTCGGAAGCCCTGCGACAATTACAACGGATCAAGGAAAACAATTTGAATCGCAACTGTTCAACTCGCTTATGAAATTAATAGGAAGCAAGCGAATGCGTACAGCAGCTTACCACCCAGAGTCTAATGGAATTATAGAAAGGTGGCATAGATCTCTAAAAAACGCCATTCGTTGTCATCAAGATAAAAACTGGATTCAAGCATTACCAATAGTACTCTTGGGTTTACGTACAAGTTTAAAAGAAGACATCAAGGCTACAGCAGCGGAATTAGTTTACGGTACAACGTTAAGATTGCCAGCAGAATATTTCATTAACGAAGAACCAAGAGCTCAAGACATACACGTTTTTGCCAAGAAACTCAGGGAACGGATGAAAGATGTGAGGGCAACGCCAACAGCACATCATGTAAAGAGAAGAGCATTTGTACATAAGGAATTGGACACGTGTACACATGTATTCCTACGAGTCGACAGAGCGAGAGGACCCCTGGAGTCGCCATATGAAGGACCTTATCAAATCCTTCGGAGAGTTTCTGATTCTTTGTTTCAGATTCGTTTAAGAGAGGAAGCTGTCAATATTCCAATCGAGAGGCTAAAACCAGCATTCACAGAGACATTGGCGGAATGTGAGACTGCATGGGATGATTCGGATAGACTCGACCAACCTTCCACCCCCAGGCCGGACCAGCCAAGAACGTACTCTCGGAAGCAGGTCAAATTTCGCGCCTAAAATGAGGACTTAGGCACTCGGGGAGGAGTATGTGGCGGCATCTAAGGAGTACAAGGCAGAACTAGCCCGACCAATGAGAGGGCAGCACGAATACCGAGATGGAGAGCCTTGGAAGGAATCAGAGAACAAAGAGAAGCTAATTGCTCGCGCTTTAAGTCACACGTGCATTAAGTAATCAGTTCTAGTCTGTATTAAATAAAGTCAGCATCTTTATATATTTTCACCTAAACCGAAATGTTGTAATAGTTCCTCGTGCGTTAAAACTGCCTTAAATGTAGCATAATAATCAAATAAATAATACGCTCGCTACAGCACAATTATCTCCGAGATTACAATATTAATGTACAAGATCATGAGTATAATCATAGTACTGACACTGGTTTACAAAGTTTACCACGACAAGGGGGAAATTGCTGCATTTATTATTCGAGACGTATTCAAAGAATTTTTTATGACAGAACACGGCCGTGTTGAATGGCAAGACACAATTAATTAAAAAACTATTTTATATATAGAATAAATTATTCATCTTACCTGGCTGGTTAATTTCTTTTCCAATTTCTCTCTAAGCATTTTCTTAATATACAGGGTAGACCATTTTAATCAATCCACGCGAATATCTCAAAAAGGAGTTTTTCAAAAAACTGTTTCAGACAAAAGTTTTATGGCTTCGAGGGAGAAAGATGAAGATATTATCAATTTAATTTTAGATGGCGCCACTTTAGAGATTTCATCATGGCGGCCATTTTTGTAAATGAAAGTCGATTTTTTTCATTAAATAAAAATTGTAGCTGACAACGAGATGAATATAACGGTTTTTTTTTAAATTGGATAATTTTTTATTGAGTTACAGTGTTTTAAAGTTTATAATTTAAGACTTAAGTAAAAAGCTTCGCCCATAAGTACAGTGTGCGCATTTTCTGACTCCAAACCGCCCTCCACCTCTTTGTGTGCGTACTCGGAGTATCCCGTACTCGAAGTACAAGTACTCGGAATATATGTACTCTGAAATTTTGTATTTTTCGATACCGATTTACTCACGTGAGAAATAACATCCATATACTCGAGAAATAACACCCGGGATACTCCGAGTACATTTTGATACCGACCCATCTCGAGTCGATCGTCTATCCTTGAAATAATACCCTTTATCGAAATTCACAAGGAAATTTATTTGTTACTACTTGGGGATCAATTGATTATGAGAATCTTTTTTATTGTTGATCAGTATCATACTTCATTATTTAGGAGTTTACGTCCACTGACAACACTCATGGCTGATTATACTCCTTCGGAGATTGTTGATATTTCTCCTTGTTCTCGGAGAATGTCAACGAAATTATCATAAAGCTTCGCAAATTTACCAGAATCGTTATCCCGAAAGAGAACACCCGAATCATTCCATAATCCGGAACCTTGAACGAAGAGCTCGCCAAGGCTATTTGAGGCGCCAAAGAGAACATCGTGAGTATAATGAAGACGATGTGCATGTGCTCGTTATCTTGGTAACTATTATTCATCTTAATCCTCAAGTAGTCGAGTTATGGCTAGAGAAATTGGTATACCGAAAACAACGATCTTGAGAATTTTGAAGAATGTGAAATACCATCCTTACCATATCACGTTAACACATGCTCTTAGTCAACAGGATATGCAATTGCGTGTACAATTTTGTCATTGGGTACAACAGATGATCAGAGCTGACCCGAATTTCTTCTATTATGTTATGTTCTCTGATGAATCGACGTTCAAAAATAATAATGAATTGAATAGACATAATTGTCACTATTGGTCGAATGTTAACCCTATTTGGCATAGACAAGTAGATAATCAGCATCAGTGAAGTATAAATGTTTGGTGTGGGATTATAAATGGTTACTTGATTGGTCCTTATTTCTTCAATGGAAATGTCACTAGAGAAAATTTTCTGGAACTTCTCAGAGATCATTTACCACAACTACTTGAAGATGATGATTTGAATACACGACAGAGAATGTGGATACAACTGGATGGGGCGCCACCTCATTATGCGATAATAGTAAGAGATTATCTAGATCAGGAGTACAATGATAGGTGGATTGGACGACGTGGACTCGTTGCATGGCCCCCACGATCTCCTGATATGACTCCACCCGACTTCTTTTTATGGGGGTATATAAAAAATGTCGTCTATGAGTATGCGCCTACAACCAGAGAAAATATGATAGAAAGAGTTCGAGTAGCTTGCAGGAACATACCGCGCGCTGTCTTACTCAAAACGGTCAAACATTTCCAAGATAGGTTGGTGTTATGTATTCGAGCCAACGGAGATAATTTCAAACAGTTCCTTCGATAAAAAGGTAAATTTGTAAATTTGTGAAAGGGGATGTGACTTCCGTTAATAAAGCACCCCGAATCGTGAGAGGCAAGGGGACTCACGTAAATCAAGCACCTCAAAGGGATAAATGCCCCGCCACGTCCACGTCGTTCATCCTGGGTAACGATAAGCACGGGGAAACGCGTCTTAATCGGTCTAGAATTGGTGGACCGTCAAACATAATAAGTCTAAATAATAGATAGAAACGCACGCACGCACGTACGCACGCCCATAAAGAGGTGGAGGGTGGTTTGGAGTCAGAAAATGCGCACACTGTACTTATGGGCGTGGAAGCGTTTTACTTAAATTATAACCTTTAAAACACTATAACTCAATGAAAAATTATCCAATTTAAAAAAAACCGTTGTATTTATCTCGTTGTCAGCAACAATTTTTAGTTAGTAAAAAAATCTACTTCCATTTAAAAAAATGGCCGCCATGATAAAATCTCTAAAGTGGCGCCATCTAAAATTAAATTGATAATATCTTCATCTTTCCCCCTCGAAGCCATAAAACTTTTGTCTGAAACATTTTTTTGCAAAACTCCTTTTCGAGATATTCGCGTGGATTGATTAAAATGGTCCACCCTGTATATTATTTTTCTAACATATTCTTTCTTTAGCTCTCATAATGTGATCAATTTACATGTGGATACAACACCAGAAAAAGAAAACAAACCATTTAAAAAGAAGCCAAAACAGTCGAAAACAAAAATTTACAGAAAAATGGCTCTCTCAGACAGAATTTAATATTTGGTTAAGTCGCGACCCAAAAATACAAAGCAAAATGTATTTATTGTTGTTATTCAATGAATGCAGATTTAATAGTAATTAAACGACATGGACAAAGTGCAAGACATATACAAAAACTGCAAGCAGCAACTGTGAAACAATTATCTATTTCAAACTTTATTGACAAAAAACAAAGTGCAGATAAAGATACTAGATCTAGCGAAATAAAATTAGTTGGATTCTTAATGGAACACAATCTGCCATTTCGTTTAACTGATCATTTAGTAAATTTATTTAAAGACATTTGTCATGACCATTCTGTAGTGAAGAACATTACAATGAGACGAATTAAGGCAACTAGTATCGCAGTAAACGTTATAGGTGCTTCTCATAAGGAGGAACTGGCTCAAATATTAAGGAACACTAAATTTAGTTTTCTCACAGACGAATCAACTGATATATCATGTATAAAAACTGCTTGTAATAAGATTTAATTATATTATTTTAAAAAAAATTGTCAGTGAATTTTGGGAATTATATAAGGTCTTTGATTCAACAAACGCCAATGAAGGTGTAACAGCAGAAAACTTATTTAAAGGAATAATTGCATCTTTAGAAGATAACTTAGTACCTCTTTCAAATATGATTGGATTTGGTGCAGATGGATGCAATGCAATGATGGGTCAGCATAACTCAGTAGCTAGTTGATTAAAAAAAAAATGTTCTGGTATATTTATTCTAATGTATAGTATAAAACAAATATGTTTTTAGGATTATTTATTTTATTTTAATTATTATTTATTTCTGTGGTATTTAATTTTAGAAATGGCTGAAGGATATTTAGTATGGAATTTACTGATTTTGGAAGAAAGAATTAGAATCATGGAAAGAAAAATTGAAAGAAGATTATTGCATGATGCGCAAAATCCTCTTGAGCTTCTTTACAATGAATTTCATGCAGCTTTCCGAGTTAATAAAGAATTACTTATGAATCTTACAAATATATTAAGACCACATTTACAACCAGAACGTAGAAGTGGTTTAGCTCTAGAAATTCAAGTATTGGTAGCAATTCAATTTTTCGCTAATGAAAATTACCAAAGACCAGCAGGAAATCAATGTGAATTTGCTCTAAGTCAGCCATCCACCAGCCGTTGCATACGAAAAGTAACACGATTAATAAATATATATTTATTACAACAATGGATAAAATTTCCAATAACACAACTAAAGAGAACTATTGTACAAGACAAATTTGTACGTGCTCTTCAACCTTTTCCTGGTGCCATTGGTGCTATAAATTGCACTTATATTAATAATCTGGTCCCACGTATACATGAAGAAGCATATGTTAATCACCATGGAAATCATTCTCTAAATGTACAAACAGTAAGTATTACAAAATCTTTCTCTTATAAATAATACTATATACAATATTTATTGTATTTACTTATTTCAGAATTTTTTAAACATGTGATTGACAGTTTTTATTTATTTGTTGCAATGTTAATAATAATCATTACCATTAATAATAACAATAATAACTGTTCGGAATCAGCTCGAATAGAATCGAGTTTCCGTCAATTCGCAGAGCTCTGACAAGAGCGAGCGACGTGTGTTGCGCGATCCCGCAGGATCACTGAGAGGTAGTGTCAGCAATGAAACTGTCAGAGGTTGTGATTAACAAAAAACACTTTAATGATCACTTTTCAATACAATGATTCGTGGTGCAAGGGCTGACTAACTGCTGTCGGGTGGAGGAGTCGCGGAGATCTTCTGTTCCGTTCGCTTCCGGTCCGCCGCTTGACCCGGAAATCTTGGCACGAGTTGCGAAGACTGGCTGACGGAGATCTTGTTTGCGAAGCCGGCTGACGGATATCTTGCGCGCGACCGACGGATATCTTGCTGCGGGTAGCGGAGTCGTGAGCGACGGATATCTTGCCGCGGACTGCGGACCGGCGCGCTTCGGAAGGACAATTGTAACCCGATCAGCCCTTGATCACTCGTACACTCATACACGGAGTCGTGACAATTAAGTCGTAACAAACCACCTAACAATACTCTGTAGATGTAGAACGAAGAACGAATTCGAACACAAAACGTTCGTCGCGGGTTTCGACACTCGATAGTCGATGCACAGTGTGAACCTTTGCACTAGTCGCGACGCGAGCCAAATGCACAAACTGCTGGGTCCTTTTCGAGGCGACTGACACGATTTACAAGGGATTCGCGGTTGGTGAAACTCGACCGAGGCTTGTCGGGTGTCTCAAGACCAAGTCCGTTACTTCGCAACGTGTCAGTCGAGGTTGACGTACAGACTTGAACTGCTGGAGACAAAGCGTTCTTAGTCCCGCGGAACGAGCGAGCGGCTGTCCGTTGGCGAGAAGAAAAACTTATTTGTCGATATAAGACACGGAACGATCGGTCGAAATGGACATCCATCTCACTTGGTTGAACGGGACCATAACTTGTTGATTCGCTTCGGATCCTTGAATCGCGAATAGCTCGAAAACACGGTACCGAAAGCGATACACAGCGTGGTCGACGTGAGCCTATTAAGACGAAATTATTTTACGTAATAATTGTTCGGTTCCCGAACAATAACATATGTATGTATATATTTTTATAGATAGTCGATCCGAACCTAAAAATAGTAAATATTAATGCACGATATCCGGGAGCAAGAAATGATGCCTTTATATGGAACGTTTCTCCAATTAGACGTGTAATGGAATATTTTTATAACAACGGTGTAAGAAGAACTTATTTGATTGCTACGATTTATGACTTTATTTTCAAAAAGTGTACTTATATTTCAGTTTGTATTATGTTCTTATCTTATATATAACCTGAATATATTACATATAGGAGATGATGGATATCTTTTGCAACCTTGGATTATGACACCATTACCACATTTTCCTCAATGGAGTCGACAGTATCATTACAATGAAAAGCTGTGTAAAGCACGAAGTATTGTTGAAAGATTCTTCGGAGTATTTAAAGGAACATGGAGGTGTCTGTTATATCAACGTGTATTAAGGTATACATCTGAAATTGCTGGACAAATTGTAAATGCGTGTGCAGTGTTGCATAATATGCGTTTACATTATCGGCTACCAGTAGATATAAACGAAGATGAGATCGTAAATGCACCTGCAAATGTACATATAGAACAAGAAGCAGGAGAAGAAGCAGTGATTCGTAAAGGACCCAGAGCTATTGCGCAGCGTATTCAAAATCAAATAATGCAAGAGTGGTTTCCCAATTATCGTTCTGCACGAGATAATGAAAATAACTGAGAATTTATAAATAAAAAATTATATGTATTTTTTCATTTTTATTACATTTATAAATAAATATTAATGTGTAAAAATACTTTATATCTTTATATCTTAAATATTTTATATAAATATAAAAATACTTCATACCTTATATTTTTTTATAACAAAATAAATAATAGTAATATTATATTAAAACAATAAATCTTTGGAACATCTTTGGAAACACTATATAGAAGTGTTTGAGAACACGCGAGTTCGGCTGGTAGGATCGCGGTGAGATGGACGTCACAACGGGCAAAAGAACTGTGTCGCAGCGCGTGTAATTTTATGAGTTCGTCTTTATTGTATAAAACACAGAATGCACACTATTTACAGATCGACGCGAAATAACACACAGATCGCCGAAGCGGTTCACGCGGCACGTCACATCGTATGATAAGTCTAGAGTTTTACGAATGCTCTCGAAGGTTCGAGAAGCACCGAGATCGCGGCACACGTGCGGTGCACGTGGCCACCTGAGAAGCACACGGGCTCTACCGGTATTATTGACACGTCAAGCACCGCGAAAGAGTAGTCACTAAAGTCTGAGAAGTCCGAGTATTGCACTGAGCACAACCGAGAGTCGTACACAATGAGAAACTATCCCCTAAACTAGCCTAAATATCGAGCGCGCGTTTTCGTGGTTAGCCCATGGCCGGTGTAACGAACAGTGATCGGTAATCGCGAGGTAGCCCGACCGGGGGCGCGGTATGACGTACGTCGCCGCGTCGCGATCGCGATCGATATATGACGGCATCTCGCGGATCGATAATCGATTCCGCAACAAGAAGAGAAGAGAGAACTAAGAATAGAAAACTAAAGTAAACTAATATTCATTAGTAACGATATTATTACTACAAGTTGCTTTATTTGCTAATTTATCTATAGCTTGACCTAATTGAACAAGAGCTTCTGCTTGAAGCTTCATTGCTTCAGCTAACATCTAAAAAAAGATAATATTATAATATTAATATGGAAATTAAGATGTTTTATGTTTACATAAATAAAAGCACCAACCATCATCGCCTCAGCATTCTTTTCTGTAATCTTTTCAAAGGATTGTCGGGCATCATTTAATTGCACTCCCAAACGTGTGGAAGATTTCCCTGTAAATTTCGAAAGTAAAAAATAGTATGATATTGAATATAAACCAAAATTAATAAATTTAAGAGAATTTTAATTTGGTATATTTGAATTTTATATTTACGTCTTGTACGGATTGATTGCAAGATGGAAGACAGGTTTATAGATTGTGAAGTGGAAGATGTGTTTTGTAAGTTATCTTGCGCACTGGAAGGAATGTCTTGTTCTAGACTGGATTGCGAAATGGAAGGTATATGGAACTCGTGTGAGATTGTCGATACTAATGGCTGCACTGTTTGGTAATTTGATGGCACATCCAAACTGTCATCTTTATTCAGATTGTTCGTAGCAGCTACAAGAAAGAAATCTTTATGTATTTTTTATATTATTAAGAAAATTGTGATAAAAACATCATTTCTTTTATGTAATGATTAATGATTAATATTTTAGAGAAAAGGATGAAAAAAGGGAAAAGATTACATACATGAATCATTAGGTAACTCTGGGATTGTCACTGGGACTGGAATATTTGTCAAAAGAGTTTCATTGCCTGCAGCCAATTCTTCTACAGCATTCTAAAGATATATACAATATAAAATAATTTTCAATATATTCTATTCTAAAAAAGGCATGTTAACTTCTTGAAGTTCTTTTTTTATCGAAGAGTTGAGGCCGCCTTTCTGCGATGCTGATTGGTTCTCTCGCTTGGCTCGAACTGCGTGTTGCGAATGTCAGAATGTCATAGTGGCTGTCAGTGCGGTTATATTGATAAATTTCTGTTATTTATTTATACGTTTTCGCTCTTATAATCTGTCTAAAAAAAACATAACTTATACTATATATTCTTATCGATTATCGAATGGAATT
Source organism: Ooceraea biroi (assembly GCF_003672135.1). NCBI lineage: Eukaryota > Metazoa > Arthropoda > Insecta > Hymenoptera > Formicidae > Ooceraea > Ooceraea biroi. Next base: position 4,130,486 of record NC_039514.1, on the reverse strand, counting down.
TTAATGTGTATTAACTGTAATAATGAAAAACGCAGTAATAAGCTATTGATGATAATTCTAATGGCGGGCGATGTTCACTCGATGTTCGGAAAACCGATATTTTTCATCGCTACATCAGTTATTTTTATTCGGTTTTTGTAATAATCGAGGAATCGAGAAAAATCGAGGTTTTTCATAATAAAATCGATGTTTGAACTAACTTCACTTCATGACATATTGTGTTATTGTATTTACTAAATTTGTTAATTTTATTAGCGTACGCAATTAAGCTGCGTTCCGAAATACACTGCCAGTACTGAAAATCTATAGTTCACGTTGCGTATACTATACATTTTCAGTACTGGCAGTATGTTTCGGAACGCAGCTCTAGTAACGTTGTTCAACTATTGAGTCCGCTGAATGCAGCCAGGATAGTACTTGCTGCTCTTCGTTTCAGCAGTGTTTCAGTGTGTTATGCATTATCTGTTATAAATAAATTCTTCATTATGGGAGCACCGGACAGTTACCCTTAATTATCCATATGTTGTTTATTTTCGAATAAATGACCAGGAATCGTTTTGTGCTCGCAATCTCTCTTTATCCGACTATCTGTCATTAATACGTAAATAAACTACCATTATTATTGATTATTGATCGCTGTTTTGAATAGTACTTTTTAGATGTAATAGATCTGTTTTTTATTCCTACACTGCTGAACTGATGCAATAAGTGTGAGAAAAAATATACTTGTCTCACTTTAACATATTGCACCAGTTCAGCAGTGCAGGAATAAAAACAGACCTTATATACCTTGTATGGATATAATTCTACAGATGACGATCAACACACAATAAATTATATTCGAGGCCTGATCACATCGGGCGTGATAAACACTTTCTTTGTGTAGGTATATATTTGCAAGCAGACATAACTTTGGAATTACAAAAATGAAATTGGAATTGTAAATCATCATACGACATTCAAATCATCACTAGGAACATCAACATCTCTTGCTCAATTTTGTATATGAATAAAAAGAATACTACTTAAGATATGCATACTAGTTTGAAATTAGTTTTATTTTAGTTTTTCTTTATCAAAATTTAATCGCTTTTTATTAGATTCTTGACGGTTTCTTTTCCCTTTTAGTTGTAACTATTCAAATCAGGTGCGCTTTATTCTCGTAAAAACGAATCGATTAATATCAATATATTTGGCAAAATATCTATTTCCCAGCATCGGGTTTGTTTTGCATCGGTTATTTCCGAGTTACTGGTTTTTTTAAACATCGCTCACCACTAGATAATTCGCACATAGATTTGTCGCACACGAGAAAAAGCCGCGGAGGCGAGCGAGCGGTGTGACATCGGCATCAGCTGATAACGTCAACTGTGTTTTAGCTGTCAGCTCGCCGATCAATAAGAATTGACAACTCGGTTTTTCGAGATCTTCACCGTTTTCACGTTCCTAAAATATAATAAATAAAATTGTTTATTGATAAAACAGAGGTCTCTAGAAACCGAGCAGTTTATATAAAGGGACCGAGCCGTGGGTCCACGAGTCGTCGTTCGGAGTCGTTAGTAATTATATTGTGTTTCAAAAGTGAAAATAGTTCAGTTTCGCGTTCGGAGTCGTTAGTGATTGTGATTATATTGTGTTTGTGATTGTGAATTTATTAGAAAATATATACATTTTATTTCAAGGATTTGTGTGCTGATTGTGCGCGTTCGTGTGTTCGCGAGTGAGTCGCAAATCTTCTTCAGTCAGACAACAGTCAGAATAAAGAAAAGGAAAGGAAAGATAAGGTAACTTAAGCTTATAATAATAATAATAATAAATAATAGTGAAATTGTATGTTTTCTTTTTAAAAACAACTTCTTTTATTTTTTTTATTTTCTCTCATGAGAAAGAATAATAAATTTACAAAGTAAATGAAATAAAATAAAATGAATAATAATGAATAAATAATTTCTTTTTTTTTACATTTTCATTAAAATCGCTTTTCCAAGTAAAAATAAATAAATGCAACATTTTATAATTATTATTGGCAATATATTCACCTTAAATGACGAGTTGAAAACACCAGTTGAGAACACCTTTTAGAATATGTATATTTATTATGAATTAAAGTCACGCGTGATATAGATGTACATGTTTAACATCTTTAAAAAAATGAAAAGAAAAAGATGAATAAAGATTGAAAAATTTAACATAATTTGGACATTAGTATATTTATAAAAAGAATGAAAAAGAATAACAAAGTCTGAAATACATTATTTTTAATTGTAATTATAATATTAAAAATATTAATATTTAAAATATTATAATAGAATTTAAATCCGTATTTTAAATCGCGATACACTGACAATATCTGATGGTCGGATAAATTTTTTTAACTGCATGCCAACAAATTTGTTAGACTAATTGTAAGAGAATATCAACAATTTCGTTCCCTGTGTAGTCTGGCATTGCAGAAGTTACAAAATAAACGAAGAAGAACGTGCGTGCGTGCCTTCAAAACACTATAATAAAGTATGTTTTCATTAAATACTTTAGGAGTTACAAGACTTAAAAGTTACAGTACCGCCGGCATTAGCATTATCCAAGGTGTGCCACGTGGAGGTTGTCCAACCGGATTTACATCTCTTTGTGCGTGTGCGTGTGTGTGTCACAGAAACTATAAGAACATGGTACATCACACACACGCACGCACATGCTGATGGTAAACAATAAAATACTAAAAAAAACTTTTGTGTCTGTTATAAAGCGAATATTATCTTTGGTCCGCCAAAGGTTGAACCTGAGTTTTCGGGATAAGGAGAGCGTTTTTTAAAAAACTGTTTCAGGCAATAGGTACTTACTTTTCTACGGAGAATCAGAATTTGCAATAAAAAGTATGGGGTTCCGTTTAAAAAAACAAAATTGAACTCCATATGACCTTGGCACGTTCACTCAAGGTCAAACCAATGACGCCGTCTTATATCCCCCTTCGAACCATACAACTTTTGTCTGAAACATTTTTGCTAAAAATTTTTCATTGAAGAATTATCAAGGTGCATTTTTTTTAATGGGACACCCTGTATATATGTGTGTGTATATATATATATATATACAGGGCGGTCCACTTAAATCGATCATCTTAGATATTTCACTTGTTTTTGATGATACGAAAAAATGTCTAAGAAAAAAGTTGCACCGTTCGAAGGGGCTATCATGATGACAGAACAAAAATTTTTTCAAGGCAATTTTTTTCGGAGATTCAAAGGTCAAGATAATTTTTTTAAATGGAGCTACATATTTTTGTTTGCCCAATTTTATAGCCAACATCGAGAGGAGTTCAGCGACCTATGACAACATGATCTTTAAATGATCTTGAACGCGGGAAACAGAAAAATCAAACTTTATGCTCTTCAACACAAAAATTTATTTAAGGAGGTGTTTGAAATGATGTCCTCCGACTTCAATACATTTTCTAAGGCTCCATGGACGTTCTACTTATCGAAGCCACCTTAGATTTTCGACGGTCCAATAGTTTATATTTCTTCTATTTACTTGTCCATGGTTAGTGAACATTGATTCATCGGTAAACACTCTCATGTTCTGGAATTCAATGGAATGTAAGATTAAAATAATTCCATACATGTATTGTGTGCGTGTGTGTATGTGTATGTAAATATTTATGATCGTGAAATGCTTTTGCAGTTCAGTTCATTTCCTGAGCTTCTCAATATCAGAGTTTAAATATGACTGATTATACGAAAGAGGAAAGAAATGCTTCTTATTTGCGGTAAAAGCGGAAGAAGCTCTACAGAGGCGCAGAGAATGTACGGCCAAAGATACCCTGAAAAGCGTTTACCGTCTCGCGCTGCTTTTGACCGTCTTATTAAAACATTTCGTGAAACTGGAAGTGTTTGTTCACGTAAGAAACTACGACCTCGTTTGCAAACTAATGAATCAGCAGAAGTTACTGTTTTGGCTGCAGTGGCAAATAATCCACATACCAGTTCTCGACAAATACAAAGAAATACTGGTATTTCCAAGACAAGTGTTTTACGCATTCTTAAACGCCACTCATTTCATCCATATCACATTGCATTGCATCAAGAACTTCATGGAAATGATTTTATTAATCGAATAGAATTTTGTCAATGGGCGCTACAACAGTTGGAGGTCAATGAATTCTTCTTCAACAGAATATTGTTTACCGATGAATCAACTTTTACTAACCATGGACAAGTAAATAGAAGAAATATGCACTATTGGTCCGTTGAAAATCCAAGGTGGCTTCGACAAGTAGAACGTCAACGTCCATGGAGTCTTAATGTATGGTGTGGTGTTTTACACAATCGAATCATTGGCCCTTTCTTTATTGATGGTACATTAAATGGTCAAAAATATACTAATTTTTTGTCCCAACAATTACCAAACTTATTGGAAGAGGTGCCGTTAGAAACTCGTTTACAAATGTGGTATCAGCATGATGGTTGTCCGGCTCATAACGCACGTGTTGCACGTACAGTTTTACACGAAATGTTTCCGGAACGCTGGATAGGAAGAGGAGGACATATCAGTTGGCCAGCACGTTCTCCTGATTTGAATCCTTTAGACTTTTTTGTGGGGAATGTTAAAGAACACTGTTTACAATGATGTACCAACTACACAAGAGAACATGAGAGAGCGCATTTTGAATGCATGTGTTAGTATAAATTCAGAAATTATAGAAAGGGTAAGAGTATCATTTGTGCATCGTATTAGAATATGTATTGAAGTCGGAGGACATCATTTCGAACACCTCCTTAAATAAATTTTTGTGTTGAAGAGCATAAAGTTTGATTTTTCTGTTTCCCGCGTTCAAGATCATTTAAAGGTCATGTTGTCATAGGTCGCTGAACTCCTCTCGATGTTGGCTATAAAATTGCGCAAACAAAAATATGTAGTTCCATTTAAAAAAATTAACTTGACCTTTGAATCTCCGAAAAAAATAGCCTTGAAAAAATTGTTGTTCTGTCATCATGATAGTCACTTCGAACGGTGCAACTTTTTTCTTAGACATTTTTGCAGCGCACCAGATTAGACACAAAGAATTTAAGTTACCGTGTGTGAGGGAAATCGCACTGGACGACAGCGTTGATAATGTGTCTGTTGATTCTAACATCAGAGTCTGATGAAACTTGTGTATCCCAGCACTTAACAAGTGAAACATCTAGGGAGTTAGTTTCTAGAAGTGCTGCTGAAACATGTATGCGATCGACATCTACATGTGCAACACAACAGCAATACACAGCCAGTGCTCACACGGGGGAGCAACGTCGTCTTTACAGACCAATTCAGGACCAGGTTTTACCAAGTATGCCTACAGATGTAGATACATGACATATATTTTATAATATTTTCTTTTTTCTCAAAAACTGTATTATTATTTTATATTATTTTATTAATGTATTATCTTATTTTACATATATATATTTATATGTGTGTGTGTATATACACACACACACACACACACTTACTAGAATGCGCACTGCTCTCTTCATTAGCGAAGCCGTCAGCCGTGCCGGTACCAGTGATGGTATATTCGGGCCGCTGCCAGCACGGAATAGGAGTGGAGGGGGTATGTCACGTGATGCTGCGTGACGCACACATCTATCGTATCGTGTCCGTGAGCGCTCGGGATCTCGAGCAACTTCGGCCGACTTCGGGGCTCGTTCAGGCTCGCTCGCGACGACGCGACCAACCATAGAACATGTTTCTATATATAGAAATATGTTATATACGTTTATATATGATGATGTATGAAATATTATCTCACAATTATGTCACAATTATATAAAATCACAATTTTACAAAAAGACAATGCGCAAATTATTTTTCTACTTATTTTTCAATTATTTTTCTTATTATTTGTTCTACATATATGTGATCAGAAATTACACAAGAGAAAGGAAATATGTATGGACATGTATGGACATATTTGATACATAATTTTATATATTTCTATATAATTATGTACAGTTTTACTAGCAACACAGGCGCGCGCTACACGCGCTATTTCATTTTTCAATATTAATAATTTTTTCGAATAATAATATTCATCTATTATTTATTATATAATAAATAACACAAACCCTATTCTAAAAAAGCGTTAAAGGTGTTATTTATTTCATCGTGTTTCATCGATACGAATTTGACAGAATTGACAGCTGCCGTATTGTACGGCACATCAGCTGATCAGCGAGCAGCGAGCCGCGAGCCACAAGCGTTGGTCGCGTCGTCGCGAGCGAGCCTGAACGAGCCCCGAAGTCGGCCGAAGTTGCCCAAGATCCCGAGCGCTCACGGACACGAGACGATAGATGTGTGCGTCACGCAGCGTCACGTGACATACCTCCTCCACTCCTATTCCGTGCTGGCAGCGGCCCGAATATATCATCACTGGCCGGCATAGAGACCCTCAAGTAAGAGACATGCGAACCGGTTGTCACGTCGGGATTAGTTGATGGTTGCCTTTGCAAGAATATGGCGGAACCAATGAAATAAACGAATTTTCTGCCTACTGACAAAGTAAAGATGCGATAGAATTACAGTCAATAAAGTTAATTTGGAGAATACATATTGTTATGTCCGGGTTGGCCACCCGGCATAACGAAGAGCCGGTCAGCTGCCGATCAGCTCAGCGTCATCGGATAGGCCGTCGGAAAGAAGACGCGAGCCTCCTGGCGACGGGTCGCCAGGAGAATAAATAAACAACAGCGAAGAGACAGATTCGGACGTGGTCTGAGAAGTGACGGACGTGTATTGCATCTCGCTCTCATTGCAATAAATCTTTATCGTTATTCTATAAAAGTGTCGTTTCATTTCGTGCGCGAGTGTCTCGGCGAGTGTGTGAGCGAGTGCGAGTGGTGCGTCGAGCGGAATCCGCCGCCCGGACGTAACAATATATATAGGATATAGAGCAAGAATGAATACATGAAATATAATAGATATTATTTCGCACATATCATTTTATTGAAAGGATACATGAATAAAAGGTTAATCTGAAAAAAAAAGATATTCAATTATATGCACTAAAGAAAAGAAAAAATGAAAGAAAATAATTGCATTAAAATTGTAAGAAAGTAAAGAAGGAAAAAAGAAAGCGGAGAAAATTAAAGAAAGAACAAACTATTTATTAAATTAAATTATTTACCGTTTAGTAAACATATTGGATTTTCGTTAAAAAACCGGAACAAATACATATGCAACGCGATACATAACTAAAAGTGCATTGTTTTTTTCGATTTCAAATTGAATGTCATATCTTATAAATATATATTATATAAAATCTATAAACGTAATAACAATTAATTATTTACTTGACTCCTAGATGCATTGCCATAGATTTGCTACTATAATAATTGTCATTATTACTATATTTTTTATTGCACATTTTCATACGAAAAATGATAAATCGATCCATTATTTTTGATGATAAAGTATTGCAGTTTTAACTTAACCACACAAACACCACGCGTCATGAAGGCCGCCATATTCTTGCAAACGATCACAGTTCGCATGTCTCTTACTTGAGGGTCTCTAACCGGCACTGCCGTAAACGCCGTCTAGTGGTTAAAAGGATAATAAGCACTAAATTCAAATCCACGGTTTTGCGGACGCATCGGAGAGAGCGTACGGCGCCGTCTTGTATTTAAGAACCGAGGATTCTGAAGGCATCCGAGTGAGACTGTTCACTGCCAAAACCCGAGTAGCGCCCATCAAGCAGATAACTTTGCCCCGGTTGGAGTTATGCGCTGCAACACTTCTCGTTCGACTCGCTTCGCATGTTCGCCAAGTTCTTCAATTGGAAGAGGTGCCCATCCATTTGTGGTTGGATTCAACTGTTGCGCTAGGATGGATCCAGGGTCACCCATCTTCCTGGAAAACTTTCGTCGCCAATCGGGTGAGCTCGATTCAGACGTCCTTGCCAGAAGCTCTTTGGCATCACGTTCCCGGAATAGATAATCCAGCCAATTGTGCATCAAGAGGAATTTCGCCAAAGGATCTGGTGACGCATCCACTCTGGTGGCATGGCCCTTCATGGTTGCAAAATCAGTCGGACTCCTGGCCATCTTTCTCTGAAGACGCTTCTTTTTGTGAACTGCCTGAGCGACGTTCCCAACCTACCTCGCGCTTTCGACGACTCAGAAGAACGAAGACTACTCTGTGATCAAGAGATTTTCTTCATTAACGAAGTTGATTCGGGTTGCCTCGTGGTGTCGTCGCTGGCTGCGCTTCTCGTCTCAACGGAATTCTGAGATGCATGATTCCGACACTTCATTTATTCTTCAAGTCTCAGAACTAGCTGCTGCACGTCTCGGCTTGATTCGGCTGGTACAAAATGCTTGTTACAAGGAGGAAATCGAAGCAATCGGAAAACGAATTCCTCTCTCCGCACGCAGCTCTATCGTGAAACTAACTCCGTTCTTGGACGAAACCGGCATTCTCCGTGTCGGGGGTCGTTTCAAACATTCCGTGTTATCTGAAGATCAAAAACATCCTATCATCCTGCCTGGGGATTCTCATCTGGCGCGTCTTGTAATTGAGGCTGCGCATCGCCGCGTTCTTCATGGAGGAGTACAACTGACTCTCAGCGTAATTCGTCAAGAGTACTGGGTGCCCCGCGGACGGATGTTCACAAAGAAGTGGATCCACCGATGCTCCACATGTGTCCGTTGGCGGGCGGCGACACCTCAGCCACTCATGGGCGATCTTCCTGCTCCGCGAGTAACACCAACGAGACCATTTTTTAACACAGGTGTCGACTACGCGGGTCCGCTCTGGCTGCGAACGTCAAAAGGCCGAGGACACCGAGCAACGAAAGCTTTCATCTCCGTTTTCGTGTGTCTTGCTACCAGAGCAGTGCATTTAGATGTTGTCTCCGACTATACGGCTGAAGCTTTTCTCGCTGCACTGCGCCGCTTCGTCGCTCGTCGAGAACTGTGTCGCACGATTTTTAGCGACTGCGGGACTAATTTCGTCGGCGCCGACTCTCAACTCCGTGCTCTTTTTTCGGCAAGTAACTCAGAGGGTCGACTCATCTCTGCGCAATTGGCAGACGAGAAGATTAGTTGGCGGTTTAATCCACCTGCGGGCCCGAATTTTGGCAGAATTTGGGAAGCCGCCGTCAAATCGCTGAAACACCATCTACTCCGTGTGGTCGGGGACACGAAGCTGACCTACGAAGAAATGGCTACACTTCTTGCTCAAGTCGAAGCCTGTCTTAATTCTCGTCCTCTTCAAGCTATCTCCGACGATCCCGAAGATTTAGTTGCTCTCACTCCGGGTCATTTCCTTATCGGCGCTCCGCTCAATGTCATCCCTGAACCTTCGCTCGCTGAGGAACGCATAGATCGTCTGAGTCATTGGAAACGGATACAAGCAATGCGAGATCACTTCTGGAGCCGTTGGTCCAAGGAATATCTCCATTCTCTTGCGCAGCGTCCGAAATGGCAAAAACCTGGAGAGAAGATTTGTGTTGGCCGACTTTGTCTCCTGCGAAACGAAACGATGCCGCCGAACAAGTGGCCCCTCGCCAGGATCGTGAAACTGCATTCTGGAAAGGACGGACACTCGCAGTCTGCATGCCCGGAAACAAGAGAAGTCTGACACAAAGCGCAACCGATGTGTTCTCTGCCACAAGGATCATTTCGTAATGTTGTGTGAGGATTATAAGAACAAGAGTGCTCAAGACCGAAAGCAGTTAGTGGATGTTAACGGACTCTGTTTCAATTGTTTCGGTTGACACAAGCTGAGCGATTGTGCCTCGAAGAAGGTGTGTTCCGCCTGCGGCTCCCGTCACCATTCTTCTCTACACGACGCCTGTCGCGAAGAAAGTAGTAAGACGTCTCTCGTCACTCGAAAAGGACCTGTGAAGTCTACTGTCGTCCTTCTGGCTACGACTCGGGTACTTGTCGCCGATCGTTATGGAGACTGGCATCAGGCATGAGCACTTGTTGACTCGGGTTCCGAAACTTCAATCGTCTCAGAAGAGCTCTCACAGACGCTGAAACTACCTTGATCGGCTTCTTCGGTTACAATTTTCGGTGTTGGCGGATCTAAGGCCGCTGTCTCTAAGGGGCGCATTACGCTGACAATTTCACCACGCTTTCCTGGTCCTTCCCTGGCGATATCTGCGCTCATCCTACCCCGGCTGACCGCTTACGCTGGAGGATTCAAGGTTGAGGCGAAGGACTGGCTGCATCTTCGAGACTTGGAGCTTGCAGACCCTGAGTTCCACAAATCGGACTCAGTGGATATAATTCTCGGAGCGGATATTTACGTCTGCATTATCGTCAACGGGCTTCGACGAGGTGACGTAACTCAGCCTGTGGCTCAGAATACATCCCTGGGATGGTTACTGTCTGGTGCCGTTGGCTCATCCGATTCGCCGCCCTCTTATGATTCTTCGCTTGGTTCGTGTCATTGCTCCTTTAGTTTTCGATGTCGAATCGAAGAAGATCTGAACAATATTGTGCACCGTTTCTGGGAACAAGAGGAGGTTCTTTCAGCTGCTCCCTCTCTAACCAATGAAGAGCGTGAATGCGAAGAACATTATGCACGTACACACTTCCGTCAGGCTGATGGATGTTACGTCGTTCGACTTCCCCTGGTCTCCTCGCAGTTGCCGGATTTCTCAAGTACTCGTCGTGCCGCCAAGCGATTACTACGACAGATGGAAAGTCGCTTTAAACGAGATGGTCGTTTTCATTCTGGTACGTTGAGTTTCTTCAACAGTATCAAGACCTTGGATACATGACCCGAGTTCCTGTAGCCGGTTCAGATTTAGAAAGGGTCTGTTACTTGCCACATCACGGAGTTCTGCGTGAATCAAGTCTTAGCACGAAACTGAGAGTTGTATTCAACGGATCGTCCAGCTTGCCCTCTGGAACGTCGTTAAATCAACTTTTGCACGCCGGACCCAGTTTGCTTCCTGCTCTGTTTGATATTCTTTTGCAGTGACGCCGTTATCGTTACGTCGTAGTTACTGATGTGGAAAAGATGTATCGTCAGATCGTTGTCCATCTTGAAGATCGCGATTTACAGCGAATCCTTTGGCGTTTCTCTCCCGACGAAGAGATTCAAGAATTCCAACTGAACACTGTTACTTACGGTCTAGCCAGTGCTCCTTTTTTAGCCATTCGTACCGTTCATCAGCTTGCAGAGGACGAAGATTACCGGTTTCCTCTCGGAGCCGAAGCACTTCGCCGGAAAGTTTATATGGATGACGTCATGGCCGGTGAATCCACTCTTGCTGGCGCCCGCGAAGTTGTGCATTAACTGGATAGTATCTGCAAAGCGGGCGGGTTTCCGCTGAGGAAGTGGTCGGCTAATGATGCTACTATCTTAGAAGATCTTCCCGTAGAAGACCGCTTACAACAGGAATAGTGGTGGCAACCCGGAGAAAGTCAGTCAACGCTGGGGCTTCGATGGCATCCGTTTGATGACAGCTTTTCATTCAAGGTGGAGTTACCTTCGGTAGAAGTCATCACGAAACGAATTGCACTTTCGCTCTCCACTAAAATCTTTGATCCTCTGGGATGGCTCTGTCTGGCCACCGTTCGTGCGAAGATTTATTTCCAGTCGACGTGGCTGCTTGGAATCGACTGGGACACGCCGCTTACTGGTGATGACGCTCGTCGCGAACGCGCGGTATACGCAGAAAAACCGCGAGTGAACGAAAGCGAGTGAGCGGTGTGACGTCAGCATCAGCTGCGTTAACTGTCAGCTCGCCGATCGATAGAGTTGACAGCTAATTTGTTTTTAAAGATCTTCTGTTTGTTTGTATCTAATAGACTGTTTTATTGATTAAACGGAGATCGTTAGAAACTACACAGATTATAAAAGGACCGATTCGTGTGTTCGAGTCGAGTCGTCGTGAAGATTTCACACGTATCGCCCGGTCACCGACGTCTTCGTAATTTCACATTCCGCCGAATAATTATATAAAAGTTCAGTTCGCGTTCGGTTACGGAGTTATTGTGAATTATATTGTGCTGTGAAGATTTTATTCAAATATACACTTTTTAATGTTTAACGGATTTGTGGTTTATTATGTGCGCAAGTTTCACGAGCGAGCCACAAGCCTTCTTATAACATTCTATTGGATACAAACGAACAGAAGATCTTTAAAAACAAATCAGCTGTCAACTCTATCGATCGGCGAGCTGACAGTTAACGCAGCTGACGTCACACCGCTCACTCGCTTCCGCTCACTCGCGGTTTTTCTGCGTATACCGCGCGTTCGCGACAAAAGGTGAACTGTACGGTTTCCGTAACCAAGACGATGACGATAAGAGAGTTTCTTAATAAAATATTTCACGATGTGGACTTTGCATCGTAATATATTTTTAGTGGTTTTCCAATTTTTATGCATGTTTTTGTTTTTTCCATTTTTTTCATGTACAGTGCTGGCAAAAAGTTCCGGAACGGTTAAAAATCTTGGAAAATAATGATTTAGTGGAAAAATGTTTCAAACAAAAAGCATAGGGCTTAAAACAATCTATTAGATGATGATATCTATTTGACCTTGGTATGACCTTGGAAAGCCTGGTCATGGTCAACATAAAAATCTTAAATGGAAACCCCTATTTTTTATTACATATTCTTGTAGTTTAGCTCGAGAGCTTTTCGAAACGCTATAATAATTTTTTTTCTCTTACGTACTTTTTGACTTATAAGGCTTGAAGGTTACACAGTACCGCCGGCATTAGAATTACTCAAGGTGTACTGCATGGAGGTTGCACGGTCGGATTTATACCTCTTTTGTGTGTGTGTGTATGTGTGCGCGCGCGCGCGTGCGTGTGTGTGTAATGTCGTTGTTCGTACATACGAGTATAAACTATTTTTGTGAAGTTAGTTTTATGAAGAACACACACACACACACTCATACACGCACGCGCGTGCACGCACGCACACGCACACACACACACACACTCCTGCACGCCCTCATACACGCATGCACACACACACACACACACTCCTGCACGCCCTCATACACGCATGCACACACACACGCACACACAAACGCACATACACGAACGCGCACACTCATACACGCGCGCGCGCGCGCACATACACACACACACACGCACAAAAGAGGTGTAAATTCGACCGTGCAACCTCCACGCGGTACACCTTGGGTAATTCTACCGGCGGTACTGTGTAACCTTCAAGCCTTATAAGTCAAAAAGTACGTAAGAGAAAAAAAGTTATTATAGCGTTTCGAAAAGCTCTCGAGCTAAGCTACAAGAATATGTAATAAAAAATAGGGGTTTCCATTTAAGATTTTTATATTGACCATGACCGGGCTTTTCAAGGTCATACCAAGGTCAAATAGATATCATCTAATAGATTTTTTTAAGCCCTATGCCTTTTGTTTGAAACATTTTTCTACTAAATCATTATTTTCCAAGATTTTTAACCGTTCCGGAACTTTTTGCCAGCACTGTATATGAAAAAATAGAAAAAACAAAAACATGCATAAAAATTGGGAAATCACTAAAAAGTCATTGTAGCGCGTTATGATACATTAATTACAATAATTTTCGGATATTTTATAACGTTAGCTATTAGACATACTATACAGGGTGGGGCAAGAACTATTACCACCTTAAATATCTTCGAATTTATAAGGTCCAGAGGAAAATTTATCTAATCAAAATTATATCGCCGGATGAAATATCACCTAGAAAAAAATTAGTACAATGGAAAATGTTTATTTTGTCATCGCAATATACAAAACATACCTTGTGATTTAGTATTTCCACCCAAGAAATCTTTTCTTTATTTATTTAAATAACATAATAACAACTAATAACATAATAACAAGAACACATAACACAGCATAATACCGCATCACGAAATTTATATGTATATATTTTATATAGGGTGGGGCAATACTATTACCACCTTAAATATCTTCGAATTTATAAGGTCCAGAGGAAAATTTATGTAATCAAAATTATACGGTACGAAGGGGGCTAACATATGGCGATAATAATTTTTGTGCTGGTGGAGACGCTTCGAAGATATCAAGGTCACCTTCATTTTTTTAATGGGTTCGGTATGTTGTTTTTTCATAATTTCATAGAGGAGCTTAAAACAAGTACGAAACTCATGACACAAAATTATTGAACAAGATTAAATGTAAATGAAAACGATAAAAAATACATTTTTATGTTAAATGAAATTTACATATAAAAGATGTACGAAATGACGCTTTATTAATATGTTTTGTCGGAATGTTTTGATTTTGACATTCCTCATAAATGAGGATCAACTTGTTCTTCAAACGGATACATCGATGAAAATAAATAGTGACGTAAACTTATTTCAATGAAAACAAAGACCCTTTAAAGGCCATCTTAATAAGTTCACAAGATAAGATAAACATGAAAAGTAGTATCGATAGATAAGTCAATCGTGCAAGATGTATTCATTTGAAGAACAAGTCGACATGATCCTCATTTATGGAGAATGTCAAAAAAATTCAGTGAGAGCGCAAAATTTATACGCTGAACGATATCCTAATCGCACTCAGCCTTCGCGTCGAACATTTAAAAATGTGTGTGATAAACTTAGACAAACCGGTAGCTTAAATACACGTAATAGTGAGCGTAAAAAGCGAAAAACTAATGAAGGGAATGAAATTAGAGTTCTCACAATGGTGGCTCAAAATCCGCACATTAGTTCGCGACAAATTGAACGAGAATCTGGTATTAATCGGAGGAGCGTACTCCGCATCTTGCATCGTCACAAATTCCATCCATATCACCTCAGCCTTCACCAAGCATTACATGGAATGGACTTTGTAAATCGTGTTGAATTTTGCCAATGGGCTCAACAACAGATTCGAATCAATGACTCATTTTGTGATACAGTGTTATTTACTGATGAGGCAACATTTACTAATCACAGGAATGTTAATTTACATAATATGCATTTCTGGGCAGTGGAAAATCCTCATTGGCTGCGGCAGATTGAACACCAGAGACAATAGTCTTTGAATGTATGGTGTGGTATCATAGATAACAAAATTATTGGTCCTTATTTTATCGACGGACATCTAAATGGCAACAGCTACGCCAATTTTCTACAGCATAACTTGGTTCATTTATTAGAAGACCTGCCTTTAATCACACGACAAACAATGTGGTACCAGCATGATGAATGCCCTGCTCATTTTTCATTAGTTGCGAGAAATAAACTTAATGAAAAATTTGCAAATCGCTGGATTGGACGTGGAGGTCCTGTAGGGTGGCCAGCTCGTTCACCAGACTTGACACCACTGGATTTCTTTTTATGGGGAACCCTAAAAGACATGGTCTACACCTCAAATCATGCGACAACGGATCATTGAAGCCTGTGCGTCAATAGCTCCCGACGTTATTAGAAGAGCAAGCCAATCAGTGATCAGAAGAATCCAGTGTTGTATTGGTAGTAATGGCCATCACTTCGAACACCTTTTATAAACATTAATAATAAAATAAGAGATAAAACGTCACGTAATAAAATAACATAGTTTCATTTAAAAAAATGTATTTTTTATCGTTTTCATTTACATTTAATCTTGTTCAATAATTTTATGTCATGAGTTCCGTACTTGTTATAAGCTCCTCTATGAAATTATGAAAAAAAAACATACCGAACCCATTAAAAAAAATGAAGGTGACCTTGATATCTTCGAAGCGCCTCCACCAGCACAAAAATTATTTTCGCCATATGTTAGCCCCCTTCGTACCGTATAATTTTGATTACATAAATTTTCCTCTGAACCTTATAAATTAGAAGATATTTAAGATGGTAATAGTTATTGCCCCACCCTGTATATACATAAATAATTAAAGGTGTCCTTATAACAATATATTTTATGTACACCGTTGCATTAAGGAGATCAATTAAATATAGGAACATTTAAAAATTTTTGAATACAATAAACTTTCGTCATAAACAAATGAATTTTGTAATAACAATTAAATTTATGATATATTTAATTATACGATTATATAGTCATTTGTGAGTATAACAAAAATGCATAGAACATTTGAGGGCATTTGTTATGAAAAAACCATAAGTCATTGTTTATAACAATTGAAGGAATAAGGTTAGATGAATAAGTATATAATAATGGTCCATGTACCATATCAAAGGACCGTAGGAATTTGAAATTTCAAAATTGTCGAAATTTTTATTTTTTAAGTAAGCGATGAAAATCTTAACCGTTGAGAAATAATTTTTTATAACTATATAGGGTTTTAGTGGGTGATAAGAGGAACTCAACGGTACCATAAAATTTATGAAAAACCCATTAATTTAGAAATGACCAACAACTTTCGTTGAGCACCATTTTTCGCCAGTCTGATGGTACCTGTGCAAAAATTTTCGTTCTAGCATTATTACTTCATGGGATATTGCAAAAAATGAAAAGTCACTATTTATTAAACAAATATACATTATTTTTTTATACGTTTGGTGTAAAAGATTTTAATAAATTATCAGTAGTTCAAAAGTTATATAGATTTAAACAAATAAGGTTAAAATTAATTAATAAATAAATAATTAATCAAGAATAACGAAAAACCAATTGCGAAAAACGAATAAATTGTTTAATATAAGCATTTAGTTATTATACTGTTAGTTATTAGCTCGCTGTTGCATTATAGTTCATTATTCATTTAATAACAGTAATTATTTAAATATACCATAATTAATATTCATATAACATTTAGTTAATCAGTTAAAATATATGAATGATTATTAATTTGTAGAATGAAGAACATTATAATAATGCGTTAAATTGTAAATTTAAGCATTTAGTTATTTCATATGGATTGTTGCGTTTAAAACATTTCGAACGCTTTGTAACGTTTTGAACACTTCGTAATGTTTTGAACAATTCGTAACGTTTTGAACACTTTAAAGCGGTTAGGGGACTTCATACACTTTGTAATATTAAGTTGCTAATTTGTGAAGTAAGAAACATTTATAATGCATTAAATTGCAATGCTATGAATTACTTTAATATTACTTGTACTAGATCATTATTGAATTATTGATTCATTATTTTATTTAGTGGAAGGTATTATAATGACTAGCATTTATATAACATCTAATCAATAGGTTAAGGTATATGAATAATTATTAATAGGAAACGTTATAATAGTGTGTTAAGGTATAATACACAGGGTTACCTTAATATTAATTAACTGAATGCATTACATTATTATCCAGAGGTACAAGAGACCTTATAAATAACTAATGCATAAGATTATAAAAATTTAGGTTAAATTAATAATTTTAATATTTCATTTGTTGAGATTGAATAATACTACAGTGGACTAAGTGTTAATTAAAGATTATTTTATTGACAGGAAATGTCATTTATAACTTAATATCGGTAATTACTATTGGTTGATTCGTACTACTACCATTTAAGGTTTTACTTCTTTACTTGTTATGTGCTCCTGTTACTAATACTTTATATTTTTTCATATTTTCAATATTAATCATGCAATATTCGTTTTTTAAAATAGATATATTATTTTTATCGGTTTTTTTAAAGATTTTTAAATATTAAAATTTAAAATAAAAATAAAAAAATAATTAACAGGACGCGAACCATGACATATTAAATTTTTGAATCGGCGACTTATTGACGCCAGATTAAAATAATAATCGGTGTCCACTGTCTTAATCAAAAGACATAACAGTCTCTTCGATAAATTTAATCGTTAAATTTTAGTTGACTGAAAGTCACACTGGAAACTTTGATTATTCAGTACGGAGAAATTTCTGTTGACCATAAGTCCCAACAGCTCATGCGATAAATTCGTACTGAGAATTTTATGTTGAGCATTGAGAGAAAAATAATTTTATCTAACCAAAGCACTGAGCTCATCGTCCCCACCAGACTTTTCAAGGTCTCAATCCCACCATTAATAATTTTAAGAGCGGGGAACCAATCACCGATCAAGGTGTAGCCTCCCTACTATTGTAACTTTGCATTTAATTATAAGGTCCCCACTTTTTGTAACCCCTCTCGAGCGACAGGGACTCCGTCCCTGCTCATTTAAAAATTTTAGTATAAGACTTGGCGCAGCAGCAAGAGAGCGTCACTTATTACTTGATCATTACTTTCTTCACTTCGCTTTATAGCATTACGTCGCTAATAAAGCGTCAACCTAAATCAGTCACTTTTATTACTACTACTTCTTTTTGGACTCACTTCTTGAACACTCTTACTTCTTGATTCGCTTTGTAGCGTTAAGTCGCTAATAAAGCGTCAACCTAACTCAGTTACTTTTTACTTGTCAGTCACTTATTACTTGTGACTTTTTCAATTCGCTTTATAGCGTTAAGTCGCTTATAAGGCGTCACCATAATTTAGAATCAGTGAGGTTTCGTTATTTTGACTTTATTCCTTTGTCGCTGCTTATTAAGTGCTTCCTGGCCTGAGGTCCAGATTCCTGCGAACACTTGTGAGTAGATTTGTACTAAGTTTGAATTTTTATTATATACCCACTACTCTTAATTATTGTCAGACAATTTATACGACTTTATTCTATATTCATACGACATTTGTATTCAACTTTTGTGTAGCACAATTATATTATATCCACGTTCAGTGACAGACTTACTTATTAATTCATCGTTTTGATTTATAATTTTGCAACCTTTGTACTTTCCTACCTTAATTTAGTCGCTTGTATAGCGTCTAAGTCGCTTATACGGCGTTATCAATCTTTAAGTACTTTAATTATTCATTCACATGTTTTTTAAAATATTTTTTAAAAGATTTATACTATATATACTTATACTACTTAGCGTTTATCCGCTTGTGGTACGACTTCTTTTATTTTCATACTACTTACAGTTATACTACTAGGCGTTGTGACGTGACGCTCGCGCGTCCGTCACAAGGGTTCGCCCGATCGAGGTGGCACAGTTTTAGTGGGATTGTTCCCTCAAACGAGGGAGCGTCGACCTTGTGTCTCGATTGCGATTGCCGTGGTTACTTGTGCCGCGCGGAGAGCGCGCGAGTTTATTAATGTTCGCAGAGTGTGAGATCATCGTCTGGACTATGTAATCCACTGGACATCGAGGGAAACTCAGGAGGCTACGGAGCCTGGAGAGGCGGAGCACGAGTTCCGGGGTCGTCTGGGAGGATCCGCGCCGTCCCGAAGCCGCCCCAACACGAAAATCCTCGCACAAGGAAGGGCCAAGGGAGAGTAACCACAGCTGTACAAGGATTACCCAGCCGTCAGCAAGGAGGAAATAAAACCTGCGCCCAGGACCAGGACTCCTGAGCATATCGTCGCCTCCTTCCGCGTCCCGGACAAGGGCATGGCCAGCCGGCGTCCGGAGGCAGCGGAACAGGAGCGGAGCACACGGCAAGGGGATCCAGGAGTTTCGAACTTGGCGCCTGCCGCACGGCAAACCGCCGAGCCGACGGTAGCGGCGACGGTGGCGATAATACGGCGATCGCGAGGGGCGGATCGATGCGTGGATCGATGCGCGAAGGGCAAGGACCTCCAGACGAGCCCCGGTAACGACGACTTTGAGCTTGGCTGCCGTGCGAGGACGACGTTTGAGGACGAGAACGATCTTGCCGTGGGCCAGACATCCGGACTGCGAGGGACGAGCCAACTTTGTAAGATCTCCACTCTGCGACCATAGTCCGCGTAACCGGATAAGCGGACCCTCGCGGCATCTCGACGTTTTGTTAATTGCGCGTTGTAGGCACGATCTTGAGCCACGTGTGGCGACTTTATGCCGTTCTGCCGTTGTCGAGATGTACCGAGGCGAGGTCCGTCGGCCCCGGTTAATTTCGCGTAATAAGGGACGCTCCTAAATAGTCACAGCCAGCTCTCGTCCATTTGTAACTGCGAGTTGTATCTTGTCGAATTGTAATTGTCGCGATCCGGGTTACGTGCGGGGAACTTGCGATTGCGGGCTGCCGTTCCGTATGCCGTGCTGGATCGTTGTCGCGTAATGTATCGTTGGTCGTCGTGATTTGTTAATTGTGTCGCGTTTCGTAATTGCGAGTTATACGTGGCGAAATGAGGGTCGCGATCCGAATTACTTGCGGGGACCTTTGCTGTTCTATCGAAGGTTGCGTCATGCCGTGTAGGATCGCGTTCGCGTAACGTATCGCTTTTGTAGTTGTCGCGTACATGATCGTTTGTCGCCGTGTTCGCGTAACGTATCGCTTTTGTAGTTTTGGCGTACATTCTCGTTGTCGCCGTGTCGCGTGACGTATCGTTTGCCGTCGTAGTCTGTCTGCGTCGTGTTTCGCGTGGTAATGCGCGGTTGAAGATTCGATAATCGGGCGGCGGCGGAGGTCGTTGAGAGTAGACCCGTTCGAACGGGACCAGAGTGAGCCGTAGCTCGAGGTGGTGCCCGTCGGGGGCCGTTGCCGTGCAGCCGTAATCGACTCCCGGGGAGATCGACACGTCGAGTTCCGTGTGGTCTATCGTATCGTATCGTATCGCAGCGTGTCGCGGAGGCGGGTTGAGCGCGTCTCGGGGCCTGAACTATATCGCACGGCGATTTAGCGGGTCTCAGAGCTACGTGCGCGGGTCGGCCTGCCACAGAGCGTATCGGGGTCGGAATCGTATCGGAATCGCGGGACCCGGGAAGATTCCGCCGAAGTGTGGCGTTTCTTCGGAGGTCTCCGGGTTCATCTGGATTTCCGACCCGTTTGCCGAGCGAACGTCGAGAATCGATCCCGGGTAGTTTCGGGTAGCGGTGCGGCCGCCGTAAAGAGATTCGCCTCCCGACCGTTCCGAGTTACGCGTAATCTGCGCGATCACCTTGAGAATCCCGGCGGACGAGAATTCGTCCGGCCGATGTACTAGTGAACCAAATATACGAACTATTTGTTATTTACGTGTGTGGAGCCTTATTGTTGCATGATTGCCATTCCAGCGGTCCTCGCTTATTATCCTACGCCCGATTTTGAGAGCTAGTCGCATTTCGTGCAGATTTCGAATGGTGCGCGGAGACGCACCCGGCGCCCAATCTTCCGATCGTATCGAGAGGTTGGAGTTTATCGTAACTCCGGGTTTGTGACGTCGATAGCGCGTGCAAGGCGGGCAGCGCTAATAACGGTTAAGTAAACGGCGTCGCAGCGTTTAATTCGCTTGTAGTACGACTTTTTATTAAATTCAAATCATTTATATATTGTTACTTACAGTTATACTATTAGGCGTTTAATTCACTTATGGTACAACTCTTTAATACTTATACTACCACTTATAGCTATACTACTAGGCGTTTAACCCGTTAGTGGTACAGTTGTTTTATTGACTCATACTACTTACATCTATATTACTTAGCTTTGGCGATATTACTAACAAGTAACACTACCCAAGTGCCACTCGCCGATTTTCTTGAAACTTTGCACACATGTAGTACATCGAAAAACATCATACACGTGTCTTTTTATTTGTGCTAACAATGCATTTTAAGGTTAGAAAACGCATTCGAAAAGGAGGATGTTAAAAAAGTGCCGATTTCTGCCCAAAAAGGTGTAAGTAAAAGGGATAGTGTTTTTTTTAAATAGATTTTGACCTCCTGAATACTATAAAACAATTGAAAGGTGCGTGAGCGTTAGGGAACACCTTGAAAATTGAGTTTAAACATGGTATATTTAGAAATTCGGATGATATATAGAGCCACGACAAAATACATCCGTGTGAGTTTTTTTGGGAGGAATGAGGCAGAGGGAAATAAAAATATGTTTTGTATGCATTTGTGAGCGAAAGCGTAACTGAGTGCGGGGAAAGAAGGGATAATCTCATTCTCTGCCGAACCTGGAACCGCAAGGAGGATGCGACGAGATGTTGGGTCCATTTTTCTATTTTTTTTTTGTACTTTCACTGATCACTGATTACTGATTATTACAAACACATCTCCTTTTCCCCCGTCCCCTTTCCTCAAAAACCTCACATGGATGTATTTTGTTGTGACTCCATACATCATCCGAATGTTTGAATACATCATCTTCAAGCTCAATTTTCAAGGTGTTCCCTAACGCCCACACACTTTTCAATTGTTTTATCGTATTCAGGAGGTCAAAAATCTATAAAAAAATACTATCCCTTTTACTTACACCTTTTTGGGCAGAAATCGGCACTTTTTTAACATCCTCCTTTAACACTCTATAACACAATGGTAACTAACGCTACTCCTGAGCGTTATTCTCTTACAGCTTTTACGACATTATTCTATTATGATTTCATTGTCTGAATGTTTGGCATTAATTTTACGAGATTCGGAATGGCAGATTCAAAATCGCGGACTGAAATCGCAGAATTTTCAAAACTTTTATTCAAAATCAGTTTCGAAGAAGTGTTTTAGACCCGTGATTACGATTTTGGTAACAGTTATATCAATCTAGAGGAATTTGTCAAACTACTATTAACATTGTAAACAGTAACCTCGAAAACCACCACAAAAATGGTCTTTGAAACTAATTTAAAACAATTGGAATTTGGGTCCGCCATTTTGGATGCACCATATTGAATTTGCCATTTTTCATATAGAGGTCACCCTTCTGAGTGACCTTCAAAAGGTTTTAGCCGTCGGTCGTTGTTTACTAAAAAGTTATTAACAAAAGAAGTTTAATGATTTTGCACGAATTTTCAGCCCTCCACGACAAGCAAAAGGTTATATTTTCCGAAACTGGAGCCCCGGACACATACGCTCGGTTTCAGCCCGCTTCGCGGGAGGGCGGGGGGCAGGGACTTCGCCCCCCCCCCCCGCCAGAACCAGCGTAACAGATTTGACCGTACAGATTTTGATCACCTGGTACACGGCACGGATCCCGGCGGGAGGGAGGGGGGTCGAAGCCCCTGCCCCCCCCTCTCCCGCGAAGCGGGCTGAAAACGAGCGTATGTGTCCGAGGCTCCAGTTTCGGAAAATATAACCTAACCAGGTTAGGTTAGGTTAAGTTAGGTTAAAGCAGAGAATACTTTGTATTTAACTGTTTATGCTTTTGGTTAAAGTGAAGAATACTTTGTACTTATATTAAAAGAAACTATTCTATATATTAACGATTCACTGCTTTAAATGACTTTCTTTCCTTCGTTCATACATGTACATATTCGTCGTTTATATCTTTCAATATTCAAAATAACTACTATATTTGCAAAATTTCTTTTGTTAATAACTTTTTCATAAACAACGATAGACGACTAAAACCTAGTGCGGGTTATTCGGAAAGGTGACCTTTGTAATATATGTCAATATTATGTTCTTAGTTCGCGTATACAGCTGAAAATTCGTGCAAAATCATTAAACTTCTTTTGTTAATAATTTTTTATTAAATAACGACCGACGGTTAAAACTTGCACAATGCTACTCAGAGAGGTGACCTCTATAATATATGTCAAGGACAAGGTGATAGGAGGTGGGTACGCTAATCGGTAGATTTACCCGGCTAGAAATTACGGACAATCGCGCGTCAAGATTTCCGAATCTCCATCCTGTGGAAAATCTATTGTATCGTCACGTAGAAGATCTCCGACCTGCTCTGATAAGCCGACGACTATTTTTGTCAAACTCTCATCAGTGATTTGGTTCTAAATAAATCAAGTATTGTTCACCGAATCAAAAGCTGTGACTCAACTGACATCCTATCTCTCATGTTCCTTCGGAATCACAAAGGATTCCGAGTGCACAATCTCGCGCTCAGCGCTGGGCGATCCCGGATCTCACACAACACTATACAATGTGTTCGAAAGTATCAATACAAGTATCGATATGTAGCTGACATCGATACGTACCGATAAGCCTTTTCTCACTGCTTGAGTATCGTTCGCAGTATCAATAGTGCACTGACATTACTTTGACGGAAATAGAGTGCTTTCCAGCAAAGAACATTGTGTGACATGTCATTTTTTGGCTACATATTATCTTGGAAGATGTTTTAGATAATATGAAGCCAATAAAATATTTTTTTGTAATAGTGTAACGCAGTTTCCTTGCTGGAAAACATTCATAATCTTTGACGCTTCTGATCAGCTATTCTGATTAGCGACAAACGTTGTGCCTGCGTCGCGCGTTTGAGGTTTTCTTTCTAAGTAAATCTCTGATATTTTATATTTAGAGGTACCAAGTTAATTGTTACGTTCCGACTGTCCGTGATTATAACTGCAGGTATGCTTAGATACGATACTTCCCGAGGATCGCGAAGCTAATTGTTTTCGGAGGCGAGGGAAAGAAATCCCGTCGACTCTTCTCGTGATCGAATTACTGTCGGGTCTGAAAGCTCAAAAATATCCTTTCCGGTTGAGTTTAATTGATCGAGCAACTCTAAATATCCGTCGGAGCAGATTTCGCAATTGTAAAACGGCGCGTACCCAGCAAGGTCTCTATTGCAAATTACGCACGTAGGAACGTACCGTCTCAACCCCACTATTAAATCGTGTTTTGATAGCAAAGTATAATTTTGTTTTTGTGAAGGAAAAATTCTATTAACGAAGCAGATGGTACAAAATAGAGAACCGTCTATAGGTCGGAGATACGCCGTATATCTCATGCACGCGACCACGCCGGATCGCCGTTGATACTAGTACTAAATCGGTACGCCGGGAAGGGTTCGATATTCCGCGACACTCACACGTTTGGTTTACGGTTTTATTCCGTTATGATTAGAACTTGTTTGTATATTAAAACTCTTGGATGGGTGGTAACACTGGATACGAACTCGGAATCTCGATTTCTTTACGGTTCAACCCGAACAACTCTCGTAATTTATAAACAACTCGACGAGGATCACCCTTACGAATGTTGCGGTAATCAGGATAATTGTGGTTCAATGTGAGTTCGCGGATTATGTACGGAATTTGTTTTGATAATGCTCGGTCTGCTTCTAGATTCGTTAATTTTTGGATGAGAGGAAACGGGTCCTGATTATTTGAGTAAGCAAGTCGGAAATGATAACGGAGCTTCTTTTCTTGGAATCTGCGCCCCTTTTTAGTAGGCATGGAAATGAATTGAATTATATTTATCCGCGGATTCCTGTAGGATTATGGTCGCAAATTAGGGCCACACTCTTCGGCAGCGCCAACCTGAATAACTAGGGCCACACTCTTCGGCAGCGCCAGTTGCAAATTCTCCAGGAAATCAGAATGAACAATTTGAACGAAAACAAGAAATATAGAGAAGAAGCTTCATTAATTTTCCGTAACTGTTCCTTTAAGTAAAGCTATTTATTGATACTATATGAGTGTGATGATCGGATTCGGAAACGCAGTGTCGCAAATAAATCTACCTTGTCGTGGCTCTGGAGTAAGAGCAGTCGCCACAGTCTCGCTAACACTAGATGCTCGGAATTTATTCTTAAACGTAGAGATCGGACTCGACACCCAAGACTACGAAAACGCTTAACGAAAATTATTACTTATTGCTGCACTTATTACTGAGTTCCCTGGCCTTCTGCAGGCCCTTTTATATTTTGGACGAAGAGGCGGGTGGTTGAAAATATCGATGGTGGGACTGATTTTCCACCAATAATGTTTAGGACAATCGAGCCCGCGTCTTCGTGTCGACGGTTATCTCGGTTCTGTGGAGGGAGGCCCTTCGCGTAAACATCCCTGTACAGAACCTTAATACCTAAGTTGATTAATTACGTAGTTCGCCTTATGATTATAATATTTTCCTCTCGATATTAATTTCCTGATTGCAAAATGGATCTTCTGGGATTTTGAATGGTTGTCGTATCTGTTTTTAATCCAAAGATATGTGTATTAAAAGAAATAATGCTTATTTTGAAGACTGTAATTGTATTAAATTCCGTCTATATGATCATTTGTATTCAGGAAAATAATAATATAAATTTTCCTAAATTATAAATCACTATATACAGTGCTGGCAAAAAGTTCCGGAACGGTTAAAAATCTTGGAAAATAATGATTTAGTGGAAAAATGTTTCAAACAAAAAGTATAGGGCTTAAAACAATCTATTAGATAATGATATCTATTTGACCTTGGTATGACCTTGGAAAGCCTGGTCATGGTCAACATAAAAATCTTAAATGGAAACCCCTATTTTTTATTATATATTTTTGTAGCTTAGCTCGAGAGCTTTTCGAAACGCTATAATAATTTTTTTCTCTTACGTACCTTTTGACTTATAAGGCTTGAAGGTTACACAGTACCGCCGGCATTAGAATTACTCAAGGTGTACCGCGTGGAGATTGCACGGTCGGATTTATACCTCTTTTGTATGTGTGTATGTGCGCGCGCGTGCGTGCGTGTGTGTGTAATGTCGTTGTTCGTACATACGAGTATAAACTATTTTTGTGAAGTTAGTTTTATGAAGAACACACACACACACACTCATACACGCACGCGCGTGCACGCACGCACACGCACACACACGCACGCACACACACACACACACACACACACTCCTGCACGCCCTCATACACGCATGCACACACACACACACACACACGCACAAAAGAGGTGTAAATCCGACCGTGCAACCTCCACGCGGTACACCTTGGGTAATTCTAATGCCGGCGGTACTGTGTAACCTTCAAGCCTTATAAGTCAAAAGGTATGTAAGAGAAAAAAATTATTATAGCGTTTCGAAAAGCTCTCGAGCTAAGCTACAAAAATATATAATAAAAAATAGGGGTTTCCATTTAAGATTTTTATGTTGACCATGACCAGGCTTTCCAAGGTCATACCAAGGTCAAATAGATATCATTATCTAATAGATTGTTTTAACCCCTATACTTTTTGTTTGAAACATTTTTCCACTAAATCATTATTTTCCAAGATTTTTAACCGTTCCGGAACTTTTTGCCAGCACTGTATATACAGGGTGTCCCGGGTTTTAACCGACAAACTGCGGGAGCATATTCTACTAGTGGAAATAAGAAAAAATTCTTATATCGAGTTTGCTTAGAAATGCTTTATTACAAAGTTATAAACCAATATTGAAAAGAAATATGAGATAAGTAACAACGGAACATAGTGTAGAATTTTGAAGGTCGAAGATGTTTATGTTATGTGTATTCACATGTATTCATGTTCACTATGTTGAAACGATTCAGTATGATTGTTACTTTCACAACAGTAGCTGTTAGATTTCAATCGTCGTGTCAACTAGCAATTACTATCAGAATTCCAAAAGTGTTTTCAAATGAGGAATACACTGGTATTCATTTCGTGTACGGATTCTGTGACGGAAATGCACGAGCTGCCGTACGAGAGTATCAACGTAGATTTCCTAACAGGAGAGTACCAGATAGTTTTGTGTTTAGTAATACCCATTTGCAATTACGTAATCCGTTGTTACTTATCTCATATTTCTTTTCAATATTGGTTTATAACTTTGTAATAAAGCATTTCTAAGCAAACTCGATATAAAAATTTTTTCTTATTTCCACTAGTAGAATATGCTCCCGCAGTTTGTCGGTTAAAACCCGGGACACCCTGTATAGGGGCTTTCGAAAAGTAACGGACCCACCCCCTATCTCAGAATCTATGCATCACAGGGAAAAATGACCCGAACAAAAGTTTTATGGTTCATAAAGTTCTGTTTTTTTGTGACCTCAAATTTGACCTTGATCTCGACCTTGAAGGTTATTTGAAGGTCAATTTGTGTTTTTTAAATGGGGATTGCTATTTTTGACCCCGGATTTGGAAAGAGCGGGAAATTTTACGTTCAGATATGTAATCTTGTGATGGTCAAAATGACATCCAAGGCTGATCTTCAAGCCTTTTAACCTTTATCGAATCACAGTTGTTGGTTTCTCTCACTCTTAGTCTTATCCAGGGACAACGAACGTGGACGTGGTGAGAATCTGCCCCCTTGGGGTGCTTGATTATCGTGAGACCCCTTGCCTCTCACGATTTGGGGTGCTTGATTATCGTGAGTCCCCTTGCCTCTCACGATTTGGGGTGCTACTCGCGACTCATTATTTAGATTGATTGAAACATCTTACAACAAATGTTCGAATTTTTGCCCTTGAACTACTTGGCAATGTGCCAATCTATGATAAAAACTTGAAACCGAATTCCTGTAAGTTTCCTCTGGTATGGCGTCTATTTCACGGGTTATCCTATTCCGCAAATCATCTAAATCTTGAGGCTTCGTAGTATAGACCTTCCCTTTTAAGTACCCCCAAAAGAAATAATCTAGAGGATTCAGGTCTGGAGATCTAGCTGGCCATTCAATGGCACCCCTACGCCCGATCCATCTGTCAGGAAATGTTTCGTCCAAATATCGACGAACGTTAACTCCATAATGTGGAGGAGCCCCATCCTGTTGAAAGTAAATGTCATCAAAATTACCATCTGCTAAATTCCGTATGGCTGGTATAATTTGTTCTCGAAGCATGTTTTCATACATCTGAGCTGTTAAATTGCCCTCGATGAAAAATGGCCCAACTGGTCTACCTTTGAAAATACCAGCCCACACATTAACTTTTTGGGGATGTTGGGTGTGAGTATCTCTCATCCAATGAGGATTATCATCACTCCAATATCTGCTATTTTGTCTATTTACTTGTCCATTTAACTCAAATGTGGCCTCATCGGAGAAGATAATGTTGTTGAGGAGTAAAGGATCATCGTTAATCATCTGCATCATAATTTCACAAAACTCCACTCGTCTGTCAAAGTCATCTTCAGATAGTTCCTGAACCAAACGGATTTTATATGGATGCCATTTGTTGAGCTTTCGAATTTTATGTACAGATCCAACCCCAATTTCATGCTCTTGTGAAACGCGAGGTATGCAATAATGAGGATCTTCGACGAATGACTGTAAGACACTTAACGTTTTTTCATCATTCGTTGCTGACTTAGGTCTACCAGGTTTTTCACGATCTTTAACACTACCAGTTTCCTCAAAACGTTGAATTGTACTTATTATTTGAATAAATTTGGTTAATGAACTTATGTATAATTATATTTTTTAAATAATCATATACATACCAAAAGCCGCTTCATTGATGGATTTATCTCTAGCAGCCATTTTTCAAAAAGCCAACAAGCAAGATAAGATTTTTCAATATATTTATTGAATACAGATTTCACTGGGACAAAATCAATAGAATCCATCAAATTTACAACCTGTTGTCAACGATATAAATAATCTGTAAACAATGGAAACAAGCAATTGACAACAGATTATTTATATCGTTGACAACAGGTTGTCAATTTGATGGATTCTATTGATTTTGTCCCAGTGAAATCTGTATTCAATAAATATATTGAAAAATCTTATCTTGCTTGTCGGCTTTTTAAAAAATGGCTGTTAGAGATAAATCTATCAATGAAGCGGATTTTGGTATGTATATGATTATTTAAAAAATATAATTATACATAAGTTCATTAACCAAATTTATTCAAATAATAAGTAATTTTTGTAAACGTAGTGAGTTGCAGAATTCAATGGACCGATGCTATGACGAAATGCTGTTGGAGGAGATAAATACGTATATTAATTGTCATACACCTACTTTGAACAAACAAGCTTGGAAAACCATTGCTACAGCCATTAATGATAATGTTTATAATTTAACTACAGATAACTGTTACATCAAATGGAATAGCATGAAAAAACGATACAAAACGATCAGAGATACAAAGAATCATACTGGTGCAGCCAAACAAACATGGGAATATTTTGAAATAATGCATGATATGTTGAGGAAAAACCCAGAAGTTACACCACTGTCTATTGCATCGAGTACACGAGGTTTCGAAATAATCAATAATGAAGAGGAAAACGAAGAAAATGACTTAAATTTAACAGAATCAACCAATGTTTTAAAGAATCGACCAATAAGAAAAAGAAAATCTAAAATACCTTCCTGGATTGAAGAATTAAAAGCACAAAGAGAAAATCATCATAAAGAAAATTATAACCAAAAAGAACGTTTTTTGTCCTTATTAGAAAAGCATTAAAAAAAATAAAGATAAGTGTAAAAGAAGTGTTTAAAACAATATTTGAAAAATAAAAATAAAGTAAATCTTAATAAGCATTACTCATGTTGTTTTTAGATATTAGAAAATAAAAAATATTGTTAATAGTACATTATTTATTTAGCATTTAGTAAAATACTTAGAAATGTATTAATACATTTATTCATTAATTAAAATATTAAAATCACATTTAGCAGTACAATTGTAAACGTTATTTGTAATGTTATTTTATTATTTCACAAAATACGAGAAATAACATCTCTTTTTTCTGCACCGTCCATAAATGCAATTTCGTCATTATTTTCATCATTTTGCATTTCTATTGGATCAAATGCCATAGGTGCATCTTCATTTTCTATGCATATGTTATGCAAGATGCAACAAGTGATTATAACCAACGGTATCATTTCTGTATTGTACATATAAATATATCTTAATTTTCTGAATCTTCCTTTCAACATTCCAAAAGCACGTTCGATAACTACACGTGTTTTGGATAATTTTGTGTTAAAGTTTCTTTGTAGATGGTTCAAATGACCATTATCTCTATAAGGGGTTAACATAAAACTTGACAATGGATATGCTGAATCAGCTAGAAGATGGTACTAATTTTGAAAGTACCTATTTACGTCTTGCGTTATTAACTGCTTTATATCGCTCAAACGCCAAACTCTTGCATCGTGAACGCTACCACACATTCCCGTGAAACATCTATAAATCTTAATTTAGAATCGCAAATTCCTTGTAATATTATAGAATGATAGCCTTTGCGATTAATATAATTATCCGCATTTTCGACAGGTGCACTTATAGTGATATGAGAGCCATCAATTGCTCCAATTACCCCTGGAAAACCATTTAATTCACGAAATTCTCTTTCTGAGTTAACCATTTCATAGGGTTCAGGCCATTTAATATATGTATAAATATCTTGAGTTAATAACATTGCAACTTCAAACACGGAATTCCAAACGGTATCTTTACTTACTCCAAATCTATCTGCTATTGATCTGAAATAAAAATTATACGTTAAACGGCGAGAGAGATTTCATCATTTCTCTGGAGTTGTAAGACTCCAGTTGCTTGCTTGTTCAGGCAGTACAGTGACAACAATAACATATGTATATTAACATTTAATTACATGTAATTATTACCAGTCAGAATTTTTATACCAAGTTAAATGTATGTATATATATGTTTTACGTCCGTGTGTGTGGGGGGGAGGGTGAGTGTGGGTGTGGGTGTGTGTGTAAAATACATAATACACAATATACAAATACATAATATACAAATAACAATAATACATACAAATAATTTTGTCATTCTAAGAAAAAATGAGATCAACATAATAGAATGCACATACAGAGAAGTCTTTCATATGAAAATAAAAAAACATACCTGTAAACTTCCTGATTTCCAAGGTACCACAAGGTAATTGCTATTTGTTTAGCAGGAGGCATTTTCTCAGCACCGCGGTTGTGATGCAGACGTGCTCCAAGTTGTTGTATTAATATTTCCATTACGTGCTTTTCAAGCCGAAAGTGTGATTTGAAATCTATTTAAAGAATGTTAATGTTGTTCATTACAAATTAATATAATACAAAATCACTTATAGGAAGTTAAAACACTAAATTATAACATAGTCTTTTACCTGATAAAGAATATAGTAAGACGACATTTTCAAAAAAATTTTGAATTTTTAAATGAAACGCTCGTTGCTGCGGCAGAAAATCTTCGTCATCATCGTCATCATCAGAATCGAAAAATATATTCCATAGTGCCAGTAAATCCATTTTTATCTGAAACTATTTAATCATAATACAATATTAAAGTATGAACAAATAATATAATATGAAAAAATAATATACCCAAGGAGAACAGAATTTTTATGTAACACTATATGTATTTAATATAATATGACTTTTATGATTAAAGTTACGATTAAATAATTAATAATATTTATTTAGAATCGATTTTTAATCAATATTTGATATTACATTTTCAAATAATATCATTATGACAGAAACGTATATTTACTCCTTTTCTTTAGTTAATCTAATAACCTGAAAATATTCGATGAATGAATGTTTACTTTTTACTATTATTTGGAACAAAATTTCGTTTTTATTTACGTAATTAATATGAATAACTGTATCATGTATGATTTTCAATATTTTATTCTATACAGACTGCTCGTAATTCAAATAATCAATTTGTTTTATTTTGGACAATATTTTAAAAATATTTGATCGTTGTAAATAATTATAATTTTAATTAAGTAAATGTAATCTTGTTATAAATTAATGACAAATTGTTTTACAATTTAATAATGAAATATATCTCATACATTACCTCTTTGATAATCCCCTGGTGCTGCTAGTAACAACTTACTGAACTCGCGAAATGCTATATTAGACAGCAATGAGTTGTCATGAATCACGATGGTAGTAGATGATTGTGCCTATCTTATATTTCAGTCTTAGAGGAAATCACTCCGAAAGTTAATTATCGTAAACACCCATCGTAAGGCAGTTTTCAGGACTTATACAGGTTATACCGAATACAGTAATGTATGTCGTTCTCAATACTTTTTTCCTTTAGATATAACATGTAAGTAGTTTCCTATCAAATTTAGTCTTTAGTGAATTAAAATTTAGAAGATAGAATCTACTTTTTGCACATGTCCTGAATACTACCCTTCAGTCGACTAATAATCGGCAGAAAGGCATATTTCAGGTTCTTTGTATTTTACGTCTAAAACACGAAATAATTTTATTATTTGAACGTTTCCAAATCTGAACAGGAAGAAATGATCTTAATGAAGTTATTTTATGCTATGAGATATAACTAAACATCGTAACAATGAAAATATATACGAAAATCTCACGACCTGAAAACTGCCTTTCGAACGAATATAATATATATATGTATGGGCAGCTTCCAGGTCCCTCATTTTTTCATTTTGTAGTTACTTCACCTTTTCGTTTTTCGTGTGACTATATATAACCAACAAGAGATTTTATTTTCGTTTCTCTTTGCTTAAATCGTCGAAATATATAATTATTGTAGACAACTTAAGACACTATTTTAAAGACAACAATTAATAAATAAAGGCTGACTATTCCGTTCGCAAATGCATAAAAAGAACTAACACTAAAAACATTAATCGAAAATAACCATTCCGCATTAGACTTTTATGAAAACTTTATCTTCGATTTTTAAAGCGAGAGAGCGCGTCGAAGTCGTGACCCTATCGCTTTTTTATACTCGAAAACATTTTTCGCAGAAATCTCGGCAACCAGGAGAGATATCGACTTCATGTAAAAAGCACAATATTCTGCATAGTCTGTACTAGTGAGATAGTCGGATTAGAATTTTACGAAACCTATATCTTCGATTATTAAAGCGAGAGAGCGCGTCGAGTCGTGACGCTATCACTTTCCGCCTTTTTTATACTCAAATGCATTTTTTCCTGAACTATCGACAACCATTACAGATATCGACATCATTAACTAACCACAACATTATGCACTCTGGAATTCATTATACTCTGTAGTAATCGGATTGCAGTATTGGAATTTCCGAAACCTATATCTTCGATTATTAGAACGAGAGAGCGCGTCGAAGTCGTGACGTTATCGCTTTTTTATATTCGAATGCATTTTTTTCTGAAATCTCGGCAACCAGGAGAGGTATCGAGTTCATTCAAAAAGCACATCATTCTGCATACTCTGTAGTAATATGATAGCCGCATTAGAAAGTTGCGAAAATTATATCTTCGATTATTAAAGCGAGAGAGCGCGAAAAAGTCGAGACGCTATCGCTTTCCCGTCTTTTTATACTGCATTTTTTACCGAAATCTCGACAACCAGGAGTGGTATCGACTTTATTCGAAAAGCACAGCATTTTGCATACTCTGTAGTACTATGATAGACTCATTAGAATTTTGCGAAAAATATATCTTCGATTATTAAAGCGAGAGAGCGCGACGAAGTCGAGACGCTAATGGAAGATATATTTTTCGGAAATTTCTAATGCGGCTATCATATTACTACAGAGTATGCAGATTATTGTGCTTTTTAACTGAAATCGATATCTCTCCTGGTTGCCGAGATTTCAGCAAAAAATGCAGTAGATAAAGGCGGGAAAGCGATAGCGTCTCGACTTCGTCGCGCTCTCTCGCTTTAATAATCGAAGATATATATATATATATATATATATCTTCGATTATAAAAATTATAATTATAATTTAAAATTATAATTTTCGCAACTTTCTAATGCGGCTATCATAGGAACACAGAGTATCCGGAATATTTTGCTTTTTGATTGAAGTGGATACCTCTCCTGGTTGCCGAGATTAAATAAAAAAATGCCTTCGAGGTTTAAAAAGGAAAGCGTCACGACTCCGACGCTCTCTCTCGCTTTAATAAACAAACATACAGTAATTGTACAATTATAAAGCGGTTATGATCGGGTTATTGCATGAGCCAAATAAATCACGAGCGTTTACGATACTCTTTATACTCTTTATATACTTCGTATGTGGTTATACAACTTATTATAAGCAGAGGCGTATCTAGCGTAAACAGCGCCTAGGGCAAGCGCAAAAGTTGCGCCCCCTCCCCTACATGCATTGCATTCCAATTCCATTTATTCTTTTTTACTTCTTTGTTAAACACGATTTTGACTCTGGAGAAAAACAAAAAACAACTCATTATTCAAAACATTTTATTGTTTCCATCATGTACAAACAAATTACAATTTTATTTTTCTTGCTTTCATTGCTGCAACTTGTCTATGATGTCCTCAAAGTTAGCTTTTTCCACTTCTTCTCTCTCCACACTTAAGAGGGCAAAATCATTCAGTCTGTCTTGGCCCATAGATGCTCTTAAGTAGGAAAGAATCAGTTTTAACTTGCTGAATGATCTCTCACAGCTGGCAATGGAAACTGAAATGGTTAGCATTATTTGTGTCGCAATGCGCAGATTGGGGAAAACGCTCTCATCTCCATACTGTACGATGAAATCGAGAAGCTCTTCGGGTCTTGAAATTTTCGCAGTACGAGTCAAAAGCAACATTCTGCAATCTAAAATTTCTTCATAAAGCTGCTGCCCATCAATATCACAGCTGTAGCTTTCGCCCAAATTTCTGCACTTGTTTTTTAAGTCGCTATTGTCAACATCGTAACACAGTGCGTTGACGTCTAGAGGGAACCCGAACTTTGAATCGGCATCTTGCAACAGAGTGAACCTTTCGTCCATTTCCACGTGAAGACGGTCGAGTGATTCCTTCATGACTTTCTCCATTTCTTGTCTAGCGGTTAATCCGGCATCTCTCGAGCTCTCGTCGGGCATCCGTTTCTTTCGTCTTTGACGTCTCTCAACCTCAACATTCCATTTTTGACAGAGAGCGAATCCTTCATTCAGTGATTCAGTGACTAAAGCTTCTCTTTCGGCATAAAAATGATTTCTGAGACCTTTCAAATCCAGGGCGGCATCGTGGAAGTTCATTTTAGGGTCCTGTAGCCTCTTTTGAACTCGGTCAATTGAAATGAGGACTTTGTTCCAAAATCCTAACAAAGTTAGGACTCTGTAATTCAACAAGCTTGTGTAAAGCTGTCCTGCATCACTTCTTGTGTCACTGTTCTCGCTCTCATCATCTATCATGGCCTGAAGAACCGGAAGTATTTCTTCAATGTACTTACTGACGGGCTTCACAGCTTCTACCCTTGCACTCCACCTAGTTTTGGACTCCGACTTTAAAACCACAGGAACGGCATTTTTTAGTTTTTCCCAGCGCTGTGTGGAACGAGCGAAGAAGACATAGAGGGCTTCGATTGTTCCGAAAAACGTAACCATCAATGGATCCTGTTTTGTTGCATTACACCCACTAAGTTGAGTGAGTGATTGTCACAATTTACAAACATTGCCAGGTTGTTTTTCTCCTTAATTCTTTGACTAACACCGCTTTTGTGTCCTTCCATCACAGCAGCGTTATCGTAGCACTGGGACCGACAATCTCTTATGTCCATTTTGTCCGCCTCTAGTTGCTTCAAGATGACTTCAACAAAACTCTCCGCATCCTTCTGCTTTATATCAATAAAGCCAAGGAAAGACTCTCTAACACGTACTGTTTTTCTCTCAAAATCAACTTTCACGTACCTCACTACTTCAGACATCTGCTCTCGGTGTGCTTGATCAGGAGTTGAATCAAACATTAAGCCATAATACTTGGCTTTATGTATGCTTTTTAGTAACCACTGCCGAATACTGGATGCCATTAGGTGGATGAATTCGTTCTGAACACTTGGTGAAAGATAAGATGTTGATCCAGGATGTTTTTCTGCTTGAACTAGGTGCTCTTTCATGACAGGATCAAAAACGGAAAGCAGTTTCAGTAAGGCCAGGAAATTACCCACGTTAGAGTCATCGGACGTCTGAAATGACTCCCTGTGCCCCCGCAGAGGTAGGTTTTGTGTCGCCAGGAATTTTATGCAATGAAGGATTCTCCTCAAGATTTCACGCCACTTTTCCTTTTCTCTTACGATCTCTGCTTGAAGTTCTACATCAATTACTCCTCTATTTTCAACTAGATTTCTTTCCATTTCTTTCCATTCTGTGAAGGAAGCGTGGTGTGTCTTGGCATTTTCATGAACGGTCATCCTTTCAGGTGCTTTCCAATTGTTAAATCCTGTTTCCTGTTCCAATGCAGACTGATGGCTCGACAGGGAAAAGAGAAGGCAGCAAAAACAAAATGCCGATTTTTTAGACGGAGAATAAACCAGCCATGAGCGAATGACTTTCTCACCACGACCATCGCCTAATTTCCTTTTGAACCAATTTTTGTTCATAGAACGATTATTTGTCGGTGCGAAAGGTCCCTCGCTATTCTGAAAATACTTTGCACTCAGTCGTATTATTTTTGTCCTCAACGAGTCAGACAATAGTGGTTTTCCTGTGTTCTTGTCGAATTTAAGAAATCCAATGTCATGCTGTTCAATCACTTCTGGAATCACAGTTGTAGGCTTCAATTCACTAGGTTCAAGTTCGTCAATGTACTCACCGTCACTACTTCCACTTCTATCTGGTTCTTTTGTCGAGTCCTTTTCCTCATCATACTCGACTGACTTGACCTCCTCCTGTGACGCATTTGAACTTGATCCATCATCGTAATCCAACGTAGCTGGTTGCGACGCATCGGACATTGGACATGTCGAACTACTTGTTCCGGGCTCTTTAAAGAAGCTTCGAAAAAACTTGCTAGACTTTTCGGATTCCTTTGCCTCCAACTTTCGTCTCTTTCGCCCTTCAGCTCCACTTTCCTTCTTATGTTTCATTTTTTACACAAGTTTCTAAATTTAAAATAGAATCATATATAATTTAACAAACTTCACTTCACTTTCAAAAACTTCACGTTTGCTTGGGATGATCCCAGATGAGCACAGAATAAATCAAACACAGCCAATCAATTTGCTGGGTTGGTTAGTGTTTTATTGGCTGTGTCTGATTTATTCTGTGCGCATCTGGAACTCACCCCGTTTGCTTAACGCTAAACGATCACTAAATACAAAACAATATACCTCCTTCTTTCGTGCTCCTTCTTCCGTCTGTTTCAAATCGTTAACTGATGAGACCGAACTTGATAAAAGTATTTTTATATTATAATGGAAGCTACCAGAATATTCGCACACATAAAAGAAATTTGCTGATAAAGACAATTACTCGCAACTGCGACCGCGATTGCGTTTGTGACTGCGACTGCGACTGCGAGTAATTTCCTATTTGTTATTGGCGCGTGTCACTTATTTGTTAGTGTCATAGCAAACTGCGACTGCGACTGCGACTGCGGTTCCAGCTCACCAATCAAAAAGCAGCGATCAGCGATTGCGATCGTGAATCGCGATTATTGTTTTCGCGGGCCGTTTACGGTTTATTTCTTTTTCGAGTCCCAATCGCAGTCGCTATTTCCTCCGAAGTTTGGATGTGGAAGATCATAATATATTTGAAGATCTTGTTCATCAAGATAACATCTTTAATTCAAAGGCGTGATACACATCTCAAGGAAAGAATTTCATCTGCTGAGAGACTAGTAGTCTGTCACATATTGTCACTTAGCAATATGTTTCTTTCAGCTATTTATTTAAACATTTTCTTTTTTGAGGGATTTTAAGAAAACTTTGTTGCTTATTTCCTAGGTGAAACAATATATATAAATAGTTAATTTTAGGAATCTGACGACAGCCATTCAGAATCAACGTTTCTTTTCTTTTTTATTACGACTTTGCTTTTCTCAATTTCTTATTAAGTTTTCTCAAAATTAATTTTCTTCAACAAACATTATTTCTTACGGCTTTTTTGTGCCCCCCTGGCATTGGCGCCCAAGGCATGTGCCCTATCTGCCCCACCCTAGATACGCCTCTGATTATAAGTAAACTTAAACGTAACGACATAAACTGGAATAACAAACGTATTGTAAGGTACAACGGAAGTGAATCTAACACAAAAGGCGCGGAAAAGCGACCAGAGCAAACAAAGTCTTACCAACTTAAAAATAAAACTAAATTATACCAACATACAGTAACGCGCATCCGCATTACTACATAATGCTTGCTTACACTATTTATCCTAACACTCCCCCTTAAGCAAACATTATCGTAATCGCCTTAATCCTAACTGCTTTATATATTCATCGTGTTTAACATTCGACAAAGGTTTTGTTAATACATCCGCAGTCATGTTATGAGTCGGCCTATACTTAATATCAATTATTCCTTTATTTAACGCATCTCGAATAAAATGATGTCTCACATCTATGTGTTTCGTGCGATTATGGTACTGACAATTACTCACTATTTTCTGCGCACTTTGATTATCATTATACAAAACTATAGTTTTAACCTTATCAATATCCAACTCTTTCAACAAATTACGCAAAAATATAATTTCTTTCGTAGCCTCGCACATGCTCAAATATTCGGCCTCAGTACTCGATAAAGCTATCGTTTTTTGTTTCTTTGATTCCCAATTAATAGCACAGGAACCAAATTTTATCGCAAATCCTGTATACGACTTTCTATCAACAAGATTTCCTGCCCAATCGGCATCTGCAAACGCTTCTACATTATTCGTATTCTTACTAAATACTAGTCCATAATTAATTGTACCGGCAAGATATCTGAGCACCCTTTTAGCAGCACTCCAATGAGAATTATCATAACACGTGTTAAATTGACTTAACATACTAGCAGCATACGCTATGTCCGGTCGCGTAGTTACAGCTAAATACAATAATCCTCCAATTAACTGCTGATAAGGATAATTAAATTTATTTTTATCATCAGTCTTGTCAAGCTTTTCAGTTAAAGCTACCGGTGTCGCAACTGGTTTGGCTTCTGACATGCCAAATTTATTAAGTAAATCCTTAATAT
This sequence comes from Ooceraea biroi, assembly GCF_003672135.1. Classification (NCBI taxonomy): domain Eukaryota; kingdom Metazoa; phylum Arthropoda; class Insecta; order Hymenoptera; family Formicidae; genus Ooceraea; species Ooceraea biroi. The sequence continues at coordinate 4,091,098 of NC_039514.1, read as the reverse complement.
ACTGACTCTGACTTAAACTTAAAATACCTTTTTCTCTATCTCGCTCTATCTTCATCCCTAAACAATACTTTACAGGACCTAAATATCTTATATCATATTTCTCTTTTAACATATTAATAAGGATTTCCTTTTCTATCTTACAATTACTAACAAGTAACACTACCCAAGTGTCACTCGCCGATTTTCTTGAAACTTTGCACACACGTAGTACATCGAAAAACATTAGACACGTGTCTTTTTATTTGTGCTAACAATGCATTTTAAGGTTAGAAAACGCATTCGAAAATTTAACACTATAGCACAATGATAACTAACGCTACTCCTGAGCGTTATTCTCTTACAGCTTTTACGACATTACTCTATTATGATTTCATTGTCAATGTTTGGCATTACTTTTACGAAATTCGGAATGGCAGATTCAAAATCGCGGGCCGAAATCACAGAATTTTCAAAAATTTTATTCAAAGTCAGTTTCGAAGAAGTGTTTTAGACCCGTGATTACGATTTTGATAACAGTTATATCAATCTAGAGGTGGCGGATGAAAAATGGCAAATTCAATATGGTGCATCCAAAATAGCGGACCCAAATTCCAATTGTTTTAAATTAGTTGCAAAGACCATTTTTGTGGTGGTTTTCGAGGTTACTGTTTACAATGTTAATAGTAGTTTGACAAAATTCCTCTAGATTGATATAACTGTTATCAAAATCGTAATCACGGGTCTAAAACACTTCTTCGAAACTGACTTTGAATAAAATTTTTGAAAATTCTGCGATTTCGGCCCGCGATTTTGAATCTGCCATTCCGAATCTCGTAAAATTAATGCCAAACATTCAGACAATGAAATCATAATAAAGTAATGTCGTAAAAGCTGTAAGAGAATAACTCTCAGGAGTAGCGTTAGTTACCATTGTGCTATTGAGTGTTAAATTTTCGAATGCGTTTTCTAACCTTAAAATGCGTTGTTAGCACAAATAAAAAGACACGTGTGTAATGTTTTTCGATGTACTACGTGTGTGCAAAGTTTCAAGAAAATCGGCGAGTGACACTTGGGTAGTGTTACTTGTAAGTACAAACAAATCATCTACATAAATCCCAATTATCATTAACACTTTATCCGTTCTCTTAACATAAACGCAAGGTTCACACTTCGATTGAACATATCCTATGTTCGTAAGTGAAGAATGAATCGTTTGATTCCAAGCTCTACTTGACTGTTTTAGTCCGTATATGCTCTTCTTAAGCAAACATACTTTCGTATCTTTATCCACTTCGAATCCTAATGGTTGCTCCATATATATTTGTTCATCGAGGTCGCTGTTCAAAAAGGCTGTAGATACATCTAAATGATCAATATCCATATTATTTTCGTTACCAATCGCAAATAACAATCGCAAAGTTGAATATCTTATTACGGGCGCAAAAGTTTCATTGAAATCTATTCCTTGTACTTGACTGAAACCGCATGCAACTAAACGAGCTTTATATCTCTCAACGTTACCTAACGCGTCTCTTGTTAACTTATACACCCACTTACATTTCACTACATTAATTCCTTGTGGACGATCAACTAATTGCCAAACATTACTGTTTATTAGTGATTTATACTCACTATGCATTGCATTTACCCATTCCTTTTTATGCGCACAAGAAATTGCCTCTACATATGAACGTGGTTCGCTTGTACTTACATTAGTTCCCAATGATACAATAGGCATTACATAATCTTTTGTCCATTCTGGTCGACGACAATCCCGCTTTGATCTGCTTCTTCCTTGTGAATTGTCACCTATCGGTTCCTCTGCAGTTTCTACCTCTTCATCGCTTACACTGTCATCGCCAACGCTTTCATAAGTGCTAGAACTTTCCTCCGACTTTGACTCTTCTTCTTCTTCGCCTATATCATCACTTGCCATTTCTGTGCTATGCATCTCCGGAACCAGGTTTACTTCGTTGACGTTGTTCTCTTCCAGCATCTTGCTCACTTTCCGGTTGTCTTCCAGAAATACAACATCTCGCCCTTTGATTACCTTTCCAGGTTGCTGTGGATCTGCCAGTCTGTATCCTTTACTATATTTACAGTAGCCAACCATTATATATTCCTTCGATTTTGCATCAAGTTTTTTCCTCTGTTCTTTGGGCACGTGTACATATCCTCTACACCCAAAAACTCGTAGGTTACTAACATTCACTTTTGCTCCTGTCCATATTTCCTCTGGCGTTGCATCAAAAACAGCTACGGTTGGACTTCGATTTTTCACATAAATCGCCGTCATTACTGCCTCGCCCCAATACTTCTTCTCCAATCCAGCGTCTTGCAAGAGTGACCTAGTTTTCTCTATTACAGTACGATTTAGCCTTTCATCTACGCCATTTTGTTTGGGCGTATAGAGAATAGTAGTTTCGTGCACTATCCCATGTTCATTGAGAAAAGTTTCAAAGGCTTGATTGCAGTACTCCAGTCCATTATCCGTTCTTATCTTCTTTATCTTCAAATCTGATTTTCTACTAACGTTTAAAATTCAATAAATTTACTAGTTACCTCTCTTTTTGACTTAATCAGATAACCAAATGTTTTTCGAGAATAATCATCCGTGAACATCAACAAATAACGAGCTCCACCCCAAGTTGACTCGCTCATGGGACCGCAGAGATCCGAATGAATTAGTTCCAATATCTTCTTGGCCCTTCTTGCACTTCCTTTTGGAAATGTACGCCTCGTTTGTTTTCCTTGAATACACGCTATACAATCCTCCAAGTTTTCTTTATCAGAAAAATCTATTCCGGTTACAAGTCCATCTCTTGACCTTTGCATACTCTTCTGACTAATATGACCTAATCGCCTATGCCATATCTCCTTGGATACTTTTGCAGTAGTAAGTGTGGGTTCCTTACATACGTTGACATGAACAGTATCCTGCTGATCCAATTTATATAAGCCGTCAACCTTTGATGTAGTGACTTTATACCTGCCTTGGATCCTGCAGTCAAATTTGTTATAAATTCGACATTTCTTATCATCAAAAACAACAATTAGGCCTTTTTCCATCATTTTTCCAACAGATAACAAATTTACAGCAACTTCCGGTACATACATTACCTCAGTGATGGTCCTTTCATCATTGTTTCTTAATTTTACTTTGATCTCACCTGAACCTTTACCATGTAGTTTCTGGTTATTCGCAATCACCTCTTTCGACTTGTTACCTGAATACTTTGAAAACCAGTCCTTTCGCATACTCATGTGAGCCGTGCATCCAGAGTCAAGAAACCAGCTATTCTCATCGAAATCACCAGCTACAAAACTTGCTGCCAACAACAATTTGTCTTCAGTTTTATCACTGTCTGTCTTCTTTTGCATGTTCTTATTATTGAACTTTGTCTTCTTTTCCTTCTTCATTTGAGGACATTTTGCCTTAATGTGACCCTCTTTTCCACATTTATAACAGATTATTTTCTTCAAGTACGCGTTCTTATCTGTCTTCTTCAACGCTAATGCAGTTTCCTCACTATTACTCGTACTAGCAGTTATCTTTCGATAGTCTTCAGAAAGTAGTCTAACTTTTACCATTTCACTCGATAATTTGTCATGCGTTGCTTCAAGTCCCATTATTAACGGATCAAATTCAGCTGGGAGGCCACCCAACATTAACATCGCAACTTCCTCGTCATCCACCTTGTGACCAATATCTGCCAACTGTTGTACCAGCGAAATTAATCCACTGATATATCCATCCATCGAATTAAAATCTTCATATTTAGTGCGAAGCAGTCTACGTAACAAGCTCAGTCTCCGACATAACCCTTTGTCTTCGAACGCTGATTGTAAATTATTCCATGCTTCTTTTGACGCGTTTGCTTCTCGTACGTGTGCATAACATGAAGAGTGGACACTCAAGCAAATCTTCGCTAGAGCTTTTTGATCTCGACTCAAATCATTACCGGTGCCTTCGATGCAATTCCAAAGACCATCCATTATCAATGACATCTTCATCATGAACTTCCAATTGTTATAATTTTTGGTACCTTCCAGTTTTTCAAACGTATATCCGCCGCTACCGACAATCATTGGTGTTTGTGCCACAGTTGAACCACTCGGATTGGACTTAACCATGCTTATCTTTTTAGTCGACACTGTTAACCTCAAACTTTGAGCGTACAGTCAGATCGCGCCTCAGATCACACTTGGGCCCATAACCTGATCGGGTTATTGCATGAGCCAAATAAATCACGAGCGTGTTACGATACTCTTTATATACTTCGTATGTGGTTATACAACTTATTATAAGTAAACTTAAACGTAACGATATAAACTGGAATAACGAACGTATTGTAAGGTACAACGGAAGTGAATCTAAAGTGGTGTCTACAATGCGATTTTAAGGCGTAAGACTTTAGCTTTAAGCCGTAATTTTTGACGTCATTTCCGTCCGTAAGACTTTCCCGCGCTTACTTTAGCTGTATCCTTAAGCTTTAAGGAATTTGGCGAAATTTCATTTCTTACAGCTAAAAACTTACGGTTTACAGTCGACCGCGATCTGAAGTCAGGTTAAGTGAAAATACGTAGTGTCAAAGTGACAGGTTTGCGCAATGGATTTCAATGACGGTATTGATTACAGTGAGATATCACAGGAAAATATTAATGATGAAACTCTAATATCTATTGTAAGAAAGAATCGAATGTTATATGTGAAAACGTTAAAGGATTACAAAAATAAAGAACTAAAACATGAAGTGTGGAAAAATATTGGAGAGATGCTTGGCTGTACAGGTTAAGTATTGCTTTTTTAATTAATTGAATGAAATAGTAGCAAATAGTTTAATTTCGGTGACATTAGGTGAGCAAACAGAAGGACGCTGGATTGCCCTTCGTAATATATTCACCAAAAAATTACGAGAAGCAAAGACAGGTCAACCCAGTGGTTCAGGATCGAAAAAAACCAAAATATGGATCTATTTCAAACAAATGTCGTTCTTAATACCGCATATTTCTCATAGAATGCAAGTATAAGTTTTAAGATGATTTTTTGAGAATACGTTTGTATTTTGAAATTGTTACAATAAAATATCAACATTTTTATAGGTCACGCAGCTCAATAACAGCATCCCAGGAAGAAAAAAGCCTGGCATCACAGAACATTACAGGGTCCTCAATACTTATTGAAGACTCTACAGTAAGAACAATGTCAAGTCCATCAAATGATGTATGGAATTCTATGTATCTAGTGACTGGCTCAGATGATAATATTAGCAATCCTTCACTTGATGAGATCTTATCAGCTAGTACTGCCTCTAGTATTGCCTCACCAATAGCTTCAGATCACCAATCTGTTGTTACTTCAAACGACCTTGAAGACGATGTATCTGAATGTACGAATAATAGAGTGCAAAAAGAGATAGCTGCAAACGTCATTACTAAGACCAAGGATAACAAAGTTATCCAAAAAAAGAAAGTAGTGCCACCTCTAGATCAATTTGCAATAAAGAAGCAGAAGAGAACGGAAACACTGGAGAACGTATTATGTCAATCTTCTCATGCCTTGAATGTAATGGCATCGGCGTACTTACATCGTTCTACTGATGAAGAGAAGCCACAGCAACAGCAGCAGCAGCATCCATATATTACAGCAATAGCTGAAGCAATGAAACAAGTACCACATGAACAGCAATTGACTTGTTTCATGTCGATCATGCAAGTAATTTCAACGCAATGTGGAAAGGTCATGGAAAAGTAATTTCAACTCATTCATGAGACGAGTAATTCCAATATAATTAAGATATCCTATAGTTTTTGTACATCTCTCATAGTATAAAAAAACATAAGACTTTGTTTTATATCATTATAGTTTGACTTATGTATCACTTTTATTTTGCAATTCTGTTTAATAAATTTTTAGAATTTCTTCTTTTTCTTAATTATATTTAATTTTTGTTATCTTTAAAAAAGTGATAGTAGAGACTAAATTACTTTTGATTTTTGTACAAAGTATTGAGTACAAATTTGTTTTACTTCTAACAACACAGTTATAGTATATTAGTTTAATATTAAAGTTTAGTATATAATACAGAGTTCAAGAAAGATAGAATGCTAGTTGGAATATTAATTGTTACAACATTAATTCTTAAATTCTAATGTAAAACAAATAATCTAAATTCATAAACTAAGTATATCAGCGAAGAAACTCATGTAATATGTCATACAAATAGAAATAATTAAAAACAATTATGTAGCATACCTATATATATATTCCAACTAGCATTCTATCTTTCTTGAACTCTGTATTATATACTAAACTTTAATATTAAATTAATATACTATAACTATGTTGTTAGAAGTAAAACAAATTTGTACTCAATACTTTGTACAAAAATCAAAAGTAATTTAGCCTCTACTATCACTTTTTTAAAGATAACAAAAATTAAATATTGTTTGAGACTTGACCAAATAATTTCGTAAATTTTATTTGATCGAATTATATTTCGGAGAAAGATTTCACTCGATCGAAATTCGTGAGAGCGAGTCGCGGATAACATGTTTGTCGCGGAAACGAACAAATATTTTCATTGCCTCTCGACAAGATCGTTTAGCAAACGGCTCCGCTATTCCATATATGGAAAGTCTCGCCGATCGAGAGGCGTTCGAATGTCTTTGTTCGGTCCGCGTCGGAGACAAACAGCGGCTGTGTTGCTCGCTCATTGTGAGAATAGGGCAGAATCCGATCAGTCGTCAAGTCGTTAAGTCAAAAGTCGTGCTTTAGAATCGCTCCGAAAATCATCGTTTGAATTCAGACGCTCGTTTTCGCGTTCGGTCGACCGCAAGTGCCGTTGAGCCGTTTCCGCGTGCGAGTCCTCAAGTCACTTCGATTTCTCATCGGGCGTTTCCATCGCTTACTTGCACAACAATCAATTATGTTTATTTTTTTTATTGGTCATAACGAACGGTCCGAGAACATACCGACGCGATTCGCGTCAAGATTTCCGCCTGACTCTAGTCAGAGATACTCCGCGGCAAGATTTCCACCTGTCCAAGTGCAGAGAATTTGAAGGCCACGATAACGCGACGTAAACACCAACACTGCATCAGCTCTCGGCCGTGACCCAGGTTCTATAGCTAAATATACGCTATTTCCAAGAAACTGAGTGATTCCTTGCTTTCGCTTTCTTTCTCGCCTTCCTGTCCACTCCCGCTCGAGATTACTCAGAATCTCGAGAGCCCGAAATCTCGCGCTCAGCGCTGGGCGATCAGCACATCTCCAGATAAATATAATTAACAAAAAGAAGAAATTCTAAAAATTATTAAACAGAATTGCAAAATATATATATAATATGATATTATATATATATTTTGCAATTCTGTTTAATAATTTTTAGAATTTCTTCTTTTTGTTAATTATATTTATCTGGAGATGTGCTGATCGCCCAGCGCTGAGCGCGAGATTTCGGGCTCTCGAGATTCTGAGTATATATTTTAATTATATATATTTTAATTATATATATATAATATGATATTATATATATATTTTAAGGTTTTGGAACGTGCTAGAAGGTTCTAGAAAGATGCTGGTATGCGCGGATGTTTACACTATTTATTCCCGGGCTCGCGATAACGCTCGCTACGGCTAGCAGGCTTGCCTGCCGGAGCCTTCGAAGATCGTTCGAGAACCTTCCATCCGATGAAGGGTTACTGACGTAACATTAATATTATCAAATACCAATTTCTGTTTTAGTTTTTAAATTTTAAGTAAGAAAAGAATTGTTTATAATTGCAATGATTATACTAGGATTATATTAGATTGGATACGTAGGTTTGGATAACAGTCAACTTTTATTTATATGGGCAAGTGGCGAAATGTACAATTTGTTTATTCGCGTGAGACGCGAACGAAGCGCAATAAAACGGAATTGTCCCCGTAGATTTTACGAACGGTATACTGAAAGTACAACTTTCTAAACTATCTAAACAATTTATATAAAAATGTACGTATTGTGATGTAAATAAATGGGTTTAATATGAATTGTTTAATATGAATTGTTTTGTTATCAGTCAAAAGATTTCATAACACTAACATTGTGTTGGTTAAGTCTATCTTAATCAATAATTGTTATCCACTGGACTTTATTAATAAGTGTGTTACGAAAAGACTAAAAAATATTAAATTTAAAGACGCTGACAATAACAATAATGATAATGCTGATTTGGACAATAATAATAATAAGGATAAATGTTACATAAGTATTCCCTATATTAGGGGATTCAATGATAACATTGCCAGAATATTTAGACACTGTCATCGTAATGTTGTTTGCTTTATCAATAATAAGTTAGACTGCCTTATTAAATGTGGTAAAGACTTACTACCGAAAGGAAAAAAGACTGGTGTTGTTTACAGAATCAACTGCAATGATTGTAATGCATGGTACATAGGGCAATCAAAAAGATACTTAAGCACGAGAATTAATGAATATGAATTAAATACCAGGAAAGAGGATAGTTGTTTGTCAGTAGTTAGCAGACATAGAATGATAACAACCATGATTTTAACTGGGATAATGTCGAGGTTCTGCATGAAGAGAGACATTTGCGAAAAAGAAAGACAGAAATGATTTTTATCAAACAACATAAGAATGCTATCAATTTGCAGAAGGATACTGAGAACCCTCCAAACATGTACGATATTTTGACAACACAGTTCGTTTCACCTTTGCTTCATTTGTCTGTTTACCGTCGTCACTTGCGGACACGTCATCTCTTTAGTCTGTTTTATTTTATTTTATGTACAGTCAATTTATGTTTTTTTCTGGAAGTAAGTTTGTTTAAAAATATTTATAGTTTATCTTATGTATTGATCTGTTATAAATTTTTATGTTTCATGTTTTATTTTAGAAAATGACGTATTAATTGTCAATTACACTCGAAGAGGACCAGAAAGAATCTGGTCGAAACGTTGTGTTCTCCTTTATTAATAAATTGCCAATATTGGTCGTCTAAAGAGAGTTTTTCTTGTTAATATGAATTCATTAGAATGGAGTAGCAAATAGAGAGAATTAGAATTTAAGCTAAGAAGAAATTAATTAATCGATCATAACTGGCAAGCATTAGACAGATGGTCGGTCAAGATAAACGAATAGCTAGACTACTAGATGGTCAGTCTTTTTAATAAATAGAAGAATTATTTTCTCTCTAACACGAGTATTCTGCGCGCCAACATGATTTGTCAGTCTTAAAAACGCAGTAATTGCTGACAGGCAACCTCACTTATTGATAAAATTCATCCCGAACATTAACCACTTAATTAATTTAATTTGCGATTGTGAAAAAATACCACCTCAGCCAGGGATCGAACCTGGAGTCTCCTACTATCCAGGCAGGCGTCGTACCAATTCGACCACCAGGGCTAACGGTGACAGATCTCACAATCGACCGTGATAACCACCTTCTTTTCGCAAAAAAGGCTATTTTCACGAAAGTTTGTCATGTTATTAGCTATAATATGTGACGTGCTAGAGAAGTTTTATTACAATAAAAAATAAGTATGTTGTTAGGACTTTCAACCCTCAAAAGAATATTTTACTATCGAAAATTAAAATGAAATGTAACATGTCATTAAAAGTTCATTTCTTACATTCACATTTAAATTTTTTCTCGGAAAACTTAGGCGCTGTTAGCGATGAACACTGTGAAAGATTTCATCACGATCTTTCAGAATTTGAAAAAAGGTATAAAGGAAAAATAATACTACACATGCTTGCAGATTACTGCTGGAATGTAGTTCGAGATACGTCTGTGACATCCTATAAACGCAAATCATATTAAATGGAAAGATATACGCGCATATCTGCATTTACACACACATATATAAGTATAAAAGCACTTACTTTCCATATAACGCAGCATTATGAAGGAATAACTTTTCCATTCGCAAAAGAGCAATTTTCAATTGCTATAATTTGCTATATCTCGAAAACGAAAAATCACACTAAAACGAAACACGCGCGTTTTAATGCTAAAAGTTCACACTTTTACATGGCGTAAACGAAATTTAGAAAAAAATTTGTTGCCATTGTTACATTATAAAAATCCTGAAAATAGTCGTTTTTGGCATCTTTGACGCCATGTTTCTCAAAATTGTAACGTGATAGCCAAATTTGGACAACGGATTCGTGTTCGACAGACAAAAATACATAGGAAATAACTATTTAAACTCGTGTCACAAACAAAAAGTCAAATTTTGTCGGACAGTGTAATTAATAAAATGTATGCATCTAACAGAATACCTAAAATAACTAAAAAGGAGGAATTATTCATTGGGGAATGAGATGGAACATTTACAAATCACGTCATTGGTATTAATAAGCATTCATGAGGTACAATCTCATACAAAATTAAGAAAATCTGTGCATCTAACGACAGAACGTGATAATATAAAATGGAAAATTAATTATTAGAGGAGACGGATGAAACATTTAGAAAACATTATGTCACTGGTTTTAATAAGTATTCATGATGTAGTCTCATATAAGAAATATTAAATATGTATGAAAAATATTGAGAAAATGTATACATCTAATAAACGTGATAAACATAAAATTGAGAATAAGGTAACTCCTTAGAACGACCATTCACTGGCAAATTTATTCAATTAAAAAAGACATAACGTTTCAACCAATGTTCTGGTCCTTATCAAATGTCAAAATACAAAGGATCCCTTGTATTTTGACATTTGACATTTGATAAGGACCAAAACATTGGTTGAAACGTTATGTCTTTTTTAATTGAATAAATTTGCCAGTGAATATGGTCGTTCTAAGAAGTTACCTTATTATTAATATAATTACCTGGCGGAACAACAAGTTGGAATTATTTATATAAAATTGAGAATCAATATCCTGAAGACACAGATGATAAATTTACACAACATTGGCTGCGGTCCGAAATACGCTCACAGTGCTGAAAGCGTCTTCTATCTTTCTTCGATATATAATAAGCAACAAGGATAGAGGATGCTTTCAGCACTGTGAGCGCATTTCGGACCGCAGCCATTATGGCCGGTATTCATAGTCCGTTCTTATATTTAAGACTGTCTTAAGAACAGTCTTAAGACGCCCTCTAGATTCATAGTCGGAAACTAAGCAAGGACTTGGCCAAAATCTTAAGTTTTAACTTATCGAAGACGATCTTATTTTTGAATGCTTAATATGTTTCATAAACGTATCTTATTAGACGTAAGCACAAGCTTAATAATATGATCTTATTAGTTATGTATTCATAGTCATTCAAGATCGTCTTATTTGACATATGTTGTGAAATAAGACGATCTTCCTCAAGTCGTGGTCGAAGGTGACTTAAGCAAAGTAACTGAATGTTATCCAGAGTGTTAAAGTTCTTAAAAGTGAATTAATAATAATGGATTTACGAAATCTTGATATGCAAGATATTCAGTTTGCAAATGAAGAAGATGACGAAGAAATGCGTGCACCAAAACGATATATTCGTAATAGGGAAAATCCATTTGATTTCTTTAATGAGTAAGAATTCAAAAAAAGATTTCGCTTTTCGAAGAACGCTGGATGTTTGGTATTTTACCATTAATAGAAGAGGGACTGGCAAAAATTAATAACCGCGGTTTGCCAGTCTCTCCTGTTTTGCAATTATTTATCTGTGTAGCGGCTGGGCGCCTGCAGAACGGCAGCCGCCGCTACACACACGCTAGCCAGCATGCAGCGCGAGGCCGCTCACGCGGCGTAGTTCCGCGAGCGCCGCTAGGGGTCGCACGCCAGCTGTCCTTACTCGCGCGCAAGAGTCGGCCGGCGCGGTATATAAGACCGCGCGGCAGAACCCCGAGCATCTTCTTCAACTCGCCCTCCATCACGAGCACGAGTCGAAACGCTGCTACAAGCAGATAACGGAGCATAAACCTACGGGACCACGGAGGCCGATAGGCTCACCGCAGGCCAATTCAACCATCAACAGTAGCGGTCTCATCTCCTGTTGACAATTCGCCATCAGGGCGAAGCGTAGCGGCCTTATCCACTACACCACCAGCAGAGGCAGCGATAGCAGCACCACTTCGCCGCCGAGAGTCAATCATCAGGGCAATATCGACGGTGCAAGTCCCCCCCATCTCTACTGCTTCTACAACGGCAGCACATACCGGGGCAACAATCAACAGCGGTAGCAGCGGTTAAACCATCTGCGCCTGTAACCACCACCGAGGCGTCACCAGCACCCAAGTCCGCAGCCATCACTGACGCCGCAGCATCAGGTCCGACAGTCGCGGACGAAACCTCAACACCAGCGTCCCCAAGGGCTGGGACTTCCGGCAGCTCCTCCACAACCGTTGAAGAAGAGCCAAAGCCACAGGTTTGTGAAGACCTGCTACCGTAGGCTCTGCGAGAGATCCAGCTTTCTCCACCTCGACGGACGCGTTCGCCCAGGGACACCCTGGCCACTTGGGACGTCCGAGTGCGCCGTCTCACCAGTCCTCGAGCAGAAAGAAAGTCGGCAACACCACCGCCGATCATCCGGCCAACACCAGCCGGCAAGGAGAACATCGCGACTCAGACCAACATCTCGTGGGTCGACGTCTCAAGTGACGAGTCACTCTCCATCTCCACCAAGGGACAAGTGGGGTCCCATCCTTGTTACTATAACAAAGCCCCACATTGCCTACCGCGAGAAACGCCAAGAGTAACGCCGTTCTACTGAGGCTTCCATCACCTCCACCAGCCACCTAGCGGCCACTAAACTTCCACGACACCAGCGCCGCCACCAGCGTGGCCTCCTATAAAAAGAGGCATCACGGCAACTGGCTGCGGCAGTCAGCGGCAGCCGACGCTCCTGGCAACTCCAATTCAGCTCCAGCAAAAATACACGGCGCAGCTCGCCGTCGCGGCGTATACCACGTTCATCACCACAACGCGGAAGCATCGCAGACAACCTCATAACAACTGTATCAACTACTTCGAATATAATAATAAAGAAAGATTATATTCCTTGCCTCATTCTCTTCTCCGAGCGAACCAACCAACAACAACCCCACAATCTGTTTAAGATTCTATGCAACAGGAAGTTTTCAGGTTAGTTTACATATATACGTATCGATAAGTATTTTTTTACATTATTTATTTTCTGAAAAATATAAGAGTATAGTATAAAGTAATATAAAAAGTTTATTTTTACAGCTCGTTATGGGTGATGTTATACAAATTTCACATTCAACAATGTCAAGAATTATTTTTCAAGTTTCTTGTTTAATAGCAAGTCCTATAAACAGATATATAACAATGCCAACGTCTGATAAAGCACGATCTGAAAATAGCTCTAACTCGTGAAAAAGCAACATAAAGCTGTCCATGATTAAAAACGTCTTTGCGAAGATCTATTCCTATTCTGTCAAATGTCTCTGACCTTGTGACTTATTAATTGTCATAGCGAAAGCCAATTTTATTGGAAATTGTCTTCTTTTGAAATTAAAAGGATACACATTTTCGCAATACAATGTTATGCGATTTAGGAAAATAATATTTCCTACTTTATCACCCGTTAAGATTTTGCATTTTAATAAATGGTCCGCAAGTTCTATAATCATTAATCGAGTCCCGTTGCAAAGATCTTCATTGATACTAAGATTTCTAATCAACATAACGATACAATTCGGTCTTAAACGCAATTCGTAAGGAGGTAGAGATGATGGAGGCAAAGTATTTAAATATTCTGGAATAAAACTTCTCCAATGTCACCGTTATCACAGCAATTTTCAGTACTATCTGTACTTATATAAATTCGTTCTTCAGATATATCTAATAAATCGATAACTCGTTTATTAATTTCATCTACATCAGCATTTCTTGCAGAAAGTATCGCACACTTAGCCATTTTATTAAATTCTTTTTTTGTATTAGATCACCATATATATCTTTTACAATATCTGCATTAATAGGTGCAATACAACATTCTGGAAGCTGTATATAATCATTTGAATCATTTAATAAGCCATCTTCCATGTCTAATAAAAATTTTGCAAATTCAGTTTCCTCTGGAAGAACTCGCATGTTTTCCGTTAAAGAAAACCTTACAAAATGTTTCCAAGTATAACTAAACTTGATAGAAAGATTCACGATTTCACATCGAGTACCATGTATCATAATAGGAAGAAGTTGCCTGAAATCACCACCTAGTATGATAATTTTTCCACCAAAAGGTAACTCGTTATTCATAATGTCACGCAACGTTCGATCCATAAACTCTAATGCATATGGTGGTGCCATTGGCGCTTCATCCCAAATAAAAATATGTTTTTTTCAAATATTGCGCCTCTTTTGATTAGATTTTAATGCTGGATGATGAATCTACAAATAATGGAACTGGTAATCCAAAAGTTTTATGAACCGTTTTTCCCGCAGGAAGTAATGTCACTGCAATGCCGGTAAAAGCCATGGTACATACATGTTTATTTCGAATTTTGGTAATTATGTACTTTAACGGACCAACCTCCGATGACCTTGACCTTGATATATGTTGTCAAGGTCACCCTCCTGAGTGACCTTGAAGAGGTTTTAGCCGTCGCTCGTTGTTTATTAAAAAGTTATTAACAAAAGAAGTTTAATAATTTTGCAAGAATTTTCAGCTGTCCACGCAAAGCAAGGACTTGAGTTTGACATATATTACAAAGGTTACCTTCCTAAATAACCCGCACTAGGTTTCATCCTTCGCTCGTTGTTTGTTAAAAAGTTATTAACAAAAATGTTTAATGAATAAAGCATAATTTTACGATACCATATACGTTTACGAAAGAGTATATTTGATGGAATTTGAGCTTTAAATCAGAAATAGGTTTGGGTTAGGTTAGGTTAGGTTAAGTTAAAGCAGATAATACTTTGTATTTAACTGTTTGTACTTTTGGTTAAAGTGAAGAATACTTTGTACTTATATTAAAAGAAACTATTCTATATATTAACAATTCACTGCTTTAAATGACTTTCCTTTCTTCGTTCATATACATATTCGTCGTTTATATTTTTCAATATTCAATATTCTTTCAAAATAACTACTATATTTTCAAAATTTCTTTTGTTAATAACTTTTTCATAAACAACGATCGACGACTAAAACCTAGTGCGGGTTATTCGGGAAGGTAACCTTTGTAATATATGTCAGTATTATGTTCTTGCTTCACGTGGACAGCTAAAAATTCGTGCGAAATCATTAAACTTTCTTTGTTTATAACTTTTTAACAAACAACGAGCGACGGCTAAAACTTCTTCAAGGTCACTCAGGAGGGTGACCTTGACAACATATGTCAAGGTCAAGGTCATCGGGGCTGGGTCCATTAAAGTACATAATTACTTTAATTGATTGTATTGTCTGGTACCATTTTTCATAATTTGTTCTAATGTCATAAAATCTTCTTCTTCGTTATTTTCTTGCAATTGTTCCATTTGTGGAAAATCAGCTAGACTTTTGCTTTCAGCACACAACATAGCATTAATTTGTGCATATGCTTTCTTTTGTCCTTGTATCATTCCAAAATGTCTAAAATAATCTTCAGACATTGCTACTTTAAATCTTTCCCAAAGCTCTTCGGGGTGTAACGGTTGACAATGCAATAATATACGTACAAATAATCTACGAAGTTGTCTTGGCATCATCCATCCAACAGCTTCATTTATAGCTCGTTTCCATTCATCATCATCGTCAATTAAACCTAAAGCCAAACATGCTGCTGAAAATGATGGACAAATTTCTCCATTTACAGTTCTTAAATTCTCAAAACTCGTTTCTCCCTTTACAGTGAGTAATAACAATCGTAAATGATATAATTCTGTTTGTGTTGGGCTAACGGAATACATTCGTCCTATACAATTATAATGATATTTGCGGTTGTTCCAACGTAATACAGTTCTATTGTTAATTTTTTCTTTTTTAAACGTATAATATCGTAGAATTTCTATATACAAATATTCTGTTGCTTTTTCATCACGTGAATTTAATGCAAAATAATCTATTAACATAGTAACTTGATCTAAGGCAGAAGTTATTGTATCTTCATTGGATCCATTTTCAATTATAATATTTTGTTCATTAGGAAGATGAACAGGTAAACGTATTACAGTATGACTTTTATCTTGTAATTTTTTTTCAAGAATACGCCAGCTCGCTTCTACAGGTCCAACATAACGAGCTTCAATAAAATCACGTATTTCATCATGATCTATAATTATATGTTCTGTTACTGGCTCAATTCTAATGGCAGCAGCATCATGTCCTTTATAAATATATTTATACAGATATTTAACCGATTTGATACTTGAAACAACTTCTACATTGATATGACAATTAAATATTAATGATAAAACAGGACAATATGGAACTACATAACGATTATCAACTATATATCCTCCAGGGCGTTCAAAACTTTTACTATTATTTCGTCGACGATAATAGGGATAAGCATCTTCATCCATTCTGGTTTCTTCTAAATAACATTTTGGATATTTTTTGAATATTTTCCGTCTACCAAACACCAATCGCCACAGGGTCCGTGAATCATGTGTCTCATAACTATGTCATGTAAAGTACGATTTTCACAAGAATCGGGAATTTCAGCAGAAATATATTTATCAACGATCTGTGGAGTTGTTATTTTGAAAGTATGTTTTAAAGTAATCAATATGTGGACATGTGGCAAACCACATTTTTGAAATTCAATGACATAAACAAAGGCTGCTATCTTACAAAAAAATTTTGTTTTACAATCAAATCAATTAAATAATCTTTTTTAATATTAAATACACGTGCACAAATGTCAGGTCTATCAGAAGCTTGTTGACCATGCAAAAGATTTTCTTCAATTTCACGCCATTTTGGATTTCAAGTCATTGTAATAAAAAGATCTGGTTTCCCAAATTTACTAACAATTGCCATTGCATCTTGATAATTTTGTAACATATTTCGTGGTGATCCAATAAACAAAGAAGGAAGTTAATCATTTTTCTAATACGTCCATTTAAATTATTCGCCATAGTTTGCATATAATCTTTTAATCCTTGATATGTTTCAGTGCGTAATTCCTTTTGATGAGCTTTGCAATAATCTGTTCTATCCTTTTCAATTTTTACATAACTATCTACAAGCCACTGTTGAAATAAACGACGTCCTAATAAAAAAACATTAAATTCATCACTAATAGCCATACGATATTTAATATACTGTCCACGAGTTATTCGTTTATTACTATTTAATTTGGTTAACTGCCGATGCCATCCCTGAGTACCATATGGATAAAATAGTGGATATATCCATGGTTCAACATTTGGATCCATACTATTAACATTTTGTAAAGTTTTGGTATTTCTATTACGTATTGTTACGTATGATTCTGGAATTTCTCCATTAGCGGTTGTATGAAAAACAGCAGCAACTTCATTAGTTCTTTGAGGATTATATCGGCGTCGATCCATACCTGGTCGTAATGTAAATAATAATTGTAATTCTGGTAATAATTCTCCAGATTCTGTTTCTAATCGTCGTTGATTTTCTAATTCTTCACCCATCATTTGATAAGAAAGAGAAAATATATTCAATTCTCGCATTATATGTTCAAGATTTTGTATGATTTCAAAATCTAAATCTGAATTTGCATTAAGACGATAATTTATTACTTCATTAGAATCTACAATAAAAAGCTGGCCGTAAGTAGGATTTTCACTTTGAGCAGCATACAATGCTGTATTAATTTGATAATAAATCTGCCCATGTATTTTGAAACAATATGGACCTGGTCTCCTATTTTTAAAATTAACCAAATTAGCGTTAAATGACGCGAATGCAAATGAACTGTTGTAACCACGAATATGTTGGAAAAAATTATTTGATTTGTCATCGACAAAGCGCGCTTGCGAAGCAGAGTCAAAGAAACCCCGGATATTACCACTCGCGAGCTCGAGGAAGAATTCGGAGTATCTCACGGAACCATCATCAGCCTCCACCAACTTGGCTTTGTGTCAAAATTGAACAAGTGGGTACCGCATGCATTGAGCTAGAGGAATAAGCTTGATCGCATCTCCAAGTGCGTTACACTGCTCAACCGACATCGCAACGAACCTTTTCTTGATCGATTAATTACGTGCGACGAAAAATGGATCTTTTATGATAATGTGGTACGAAAACGAAGTTGGTGTGAGTCCGGAAGTTCAGCTCAGAGGACTCCAAAGCGGAATATCCACGGGCAGAAGATCATGTTAAGTGTGTGGTGGGATGTGCGCGGAATTGTCTACTATGAGCTCCTACCAAGAAATCAAACTATCAATACGGACCTCTACTGTCAGCAATTGGAAAGAGTTCAGACAAAACTCAAGGAACTCTGACCCCAACTTGTTAATCGTAAAGGTATCCTCTTCCACCAGGACAACGCTCGTCCTCAGGTGAGTGCACTCACGTTGAGAAAAATCGGAGAGCTTAATTGGGAACTTCTCGAGCACCCACCATACTCTCCTGACCTCGCGCCATCCGACTATATCATCTTTTTAGATCCCTGCAAAAGTTTCTTAACGGAAAAAAATCGCTTCGGCAGACAAAGTCCAAAGAGAGTTGAATCTTTTCTTTAATTCCAGGACTAGTGCCTTTTTCAAGGACGGAATTTTCAAGCTTGTAGATCGATGGGAGGAGGTCATTAGACGAGGCGGAGACTATATTGATGATTAAAATAAAAGTGCGTTTTGTGAAAAACAAGTGTTTCCTTTTTACATAAAATACGAAAAGACTTTTTGACCAACCTAATAAATGTAAGGTCAACGACTAATTATCAAACAAACAGCAAAAACAGTTTAATTTTGGAAACAGTTCAATCGAGCAGTGAGTTTTCTTACTGTAGAATGATGTAATTAGGATCGTCTTACGTAATTTCTACGTTTCATCATGTCAGGTTTTGTCAGGTTAAAAATAGGTCAGTTTAGAGATAAGTATGCGTAAAATTAATTTTAAATTAGTACTTTAATTGCAGATAATAAATGAATTACTATCACTATCTTTGTTAGTATTATGTTTCATATCCGTAAATGTATCGTCATTATCATCATTAACATTACCAACATCATCATTACCCTTATTAACAACATTATCAACATCATAATTATCATCATTTTCAACATTATCATAATTTTCAACATTAACATCATTTCCATCATTATCATCATTTTCATCATTATCATCATCATGTAGTCATCTTCATCATCATTATCATTATCATTATAAATATTATTTTCATTGCAATCGTAATTAATATTTCTAATTATATATTTATATTTATATTTAAATTTATATTTATAGTTATTATTTAATAATTTATTATTTAATACTTTATTATTTAATAATTGATAGATGAACAATTTAATTTTTGCAATGCTAAACTATTGTGCAAATATTAATAGTAATTTATTATTTTACGATTTTATAAACATACAAAAATTTCTTAAAGAAACAAAATATAATGAAACAAACAAATCTTTTAATGATTTGCATGAGGAAAGACTTAATTATATTTAACAAAAATCTTCTGTTTTCTATATAATTGTTGTGAAGTTATTTTTGTTATTTTATAGATGCATTGAGAGATTACATGTTTAGTTATATTTTTGGTTTTTAAGTTGTCGGCGTTATAAGACGTTATTACTATAAAGTTGGTAGCTCGTGGTTGAAGGGAGGGAACGCGTGAATGTTGCCATTACTGCTCGCACGTTATTGTCACGTTAAAAAGGAGTGTGCAAATATATCTCATTTAATTCACGTATTTAGAGTGTTTTATTGCATATTACCACCTCCACAAGTGGTAGCAGAGCGTGGTTAGGAGGTGCTAATAGAGTGAGAGAAAAGCGAGGAGCAGTAAAAAGAAAAATTACGAGTAAAGAATCGTATGAGACGCAACAACGATCGTAGACAAAGCCATGGCGGAGAGCTGGAATTTGGCAAGGGTGGAACCACTCGATGATATCAATTATTTTCTATGGAGTGAGAAGATTGAAGGGATATTGAGATCAAAGAAGCTTTGGAAGAAAGTGATAAATGTGGTGCCACCAGTGAAATCTGCGGAAGGTGAGATAGATTATCCGTTGAAATACAAGGTATGGAATGAATGGGATGATGATAATTACGCTGCAAGAACAGTAATGATAAATACAATGAGTAAAGCCCATTTATTAAAATATACAAGAGAGAAGAACGCGGATAGGTTATGGTCGTTGATCAAGCGTGATATGGCAGATGATACTGAACAATTACGAGTTAAATCGTTAAGTGAGTTGACAACTTTAAGAATGAAAAAGGATGAAAATGTAGATGCTTATTTAAACAGAGCTGAAGCTTTACGAAATCAATGCATGCAATTAGGAAAGAGAGTCGAGGATTATGAATTACGAATGTACATGTTAAGAGGATTAAGACCTGAATTCGAACAGAACGTATGAGTAATAGAAACAGAGAAGGAAGTGACTATTAATGATATTCGATATACTTTGAAACAGGAAGAACTGAGAAGAGAGAAGAAAATAGATGAAAAGGCGTCAAGAGATTATGAAAACGTAAGAAGAGCAAGAGAAAAATCGAAGAGTGATATTGTATGCTACAATTGTGGAAGCAAAGGGCATATATCGCATGAATGTCATAATAAATTGAAATGTTTTAATTGCCAGAAATTTAATCATATTGCAGCAGATTGTAAGGAACCAAAACGAAATGTAACATCGCGAGGAAGAGGATATAGAGGAAATTACCAGGGAAATACTAGAGGAAGAGGAAACGAACGAGGCCGAGGAAGAAATGAATCTACGTTGAAAGTTACTGATGAAGCCGTGTTAACAGTAAGTGACAGACCATATGTGAGTACAACACTGATTTTGAAAGCCGGAGAGGATTTTGGTGTACTAGATTGTGATAAAGACCGCATTTGGTTATTAGACTCAGGCGCAACGAGCCACATGACTTGCAAAAAAAAGTTTTTTATTAATAAAGAAGAAGATGAGAGATATATACATTTAGCGGTTAAAAGGGAAGAACATTAACTTCGAAAGGTATAGGAGAAGTAATAATGAAGCAGTCAGCATGTGAGAATAGAGTACGATTAAAAAATGTACTGTACGTCCCGGATATTAATACAAACTTATTGTCAGTGGCAAAAATTACTGACAGCGGATATAATGTGAAATTTGACAAGTATGGAACTGTTATTTATCAAGACGAAAAGGAAATAATAATGATGGCTGAACGCGAAGGAAATGCCTATCATGTGAGGTCGTCGAACATTTGTGATGAAACGTTAGTGATATCGGATGACATAGATATTTGGCACAAGAGGTTCGGGCATGCGAATAAAAGAATTATAGAAGAAATGAAGAAAGAAGATTTTGTTATAGGAATGACGGAAGCGATTAAAGAGAAGAAGCAGTGTGATTCATGCGTAGAAGGAAAGATGTGCAGAAAGAATCATCCTAGGATAGCAGTGAAGAAAACAAATAAAATAATGGATCTTTGGCATATTGATTTGATTGGTCCGATAAGTCCGCAGTCACGTGGTGGAAAGAAATATATTTTGACAGTAATTGATGATTATTCTAAGGTCATCTTTGTTGAATTGCTTGCAAAGAAGAGTGA
This sequence comes from Ooceraea biroi, assembly GCF_003672135.1. Taxonomy (NCBI): domain Eukaryota; kingdom Metazoa; phylum Arthropoda; class Insecta; order Hymenoptera; family Formicidae; genus Ooceraea; species Ooceraea biroi. The sequence goes on along the minus strand of NC_039514.1, from coordinate 4,069,456 downwards.
GACATCAAAACACCTGAAGAAACTTATCGTATTAAAGGAAAACCAGACTGGATTGAAATTAAAAGCTATACGATCAGACAACGGAGGTGAGTTTACTGGCGATTATTTAAAAAATTGGTTGAGTATTAAAGGAATAAAACATGAATTAAGTCCACCAAGAACACCGCAGTGTAATGGAGTAGTTGAGCGGGCAAATAAATCTATAATTGAAATGACAAGAACGATGATTTCTGATTCCAAGATACCGATGGATTTTTGGGCCGAAGCAGTGTGTACAGCCGCATATATACGGAATAGAATTAAATCTACATCACACGGATAAACTCCTTACGAAATGTGGAATAATAGGAAACCGAACATAAAATGTATGAGAAAATTTGGCTGTTTAGCATACTTGCTCAATAAAGAAAACAAAAAGAAGAAATTTGAGCCAAAGTGTATAAAAGGAATATTTGTAGGATATTCTGCAAATAATACATATCGAGTTTATATTCCTGAAATTGGAAAAATACGAAGTGACTGCGATGTTAAATTCGATGAAGGCAAAAATGGACAGGAACTATTGCACAGATGGGAAGAGAATCATCTGGCAAATAAGAAGAATTTAATAGTTGTAGGCTTGGACGAAGATATCAAGGAGAACGTTTCAAAAGAGCAGCTTGAAGAGAATGAAGACATGCAGGAAGATGGAAGATCAGAAACTGAAGAAAGTAGTAATGATGAATACGAGAGTACGGAGGATTTCGAAGATTTTAATCGAAACAATTATAATGAAGAAAATCAATTTTACAAGAAGAGAGAGCAAGAAATAAAGGTAGACCGGATAGGGACGACAAAAGATGTGATGGAAGTACGAAGTCACATACAACGAGAAGAAAATAGACGAAGAGATTTAGAACAAAACGTTAGACGATCGGAGAGAATTAAAAATCAACAGGCAGCAATGTTATCCATGGATGAAGAAATACTGAAGAATATGAAAGAAGCAAAAGAATCAAACTATTCAAAGTATTGGAAGCAAGCTATAGACAAGGAATTGGCATCAATGAAGAAACATGAGGTGTGGACAATAGTGCCCCGCCCACAAGGAAAAAGAGTAATAAAAAATAAATGGGTATTTAACATCAAGGAGGATCCGGATACTGGAGAACGACAATTCAAGGCCAGACTTGTTGCAATGGGATGTAGACAACGCCCTGGACAAGACTACGAAGAAACATTTGCTCCAGTGGTGAGAACTGAAACTATTCGATTATTGCTTAGTATCGGTGCACAAAAAGGCAGAAAAATTAAAATTTATGACGTAGAGACTGCATTTTACACGGAACCCTCAGAGAAGAATTATTTATGGAATTACCGGAAGAGAGCAGCGAAAACAAGAAAAGTGACGTATGCAAGTTAAAGAAGAGCATTTACGGATTCAAGTAAGCCGGAAGATGCTGGAATGATTTTTTGACGAAAGTATTGATTGAAAGCGGATTACAACAATCTAAGGAGGATCCATGTTTATTTTACGTTACAGATAAAAACGGTTTTTTATTTTGTGGAGTTCACGTAGACGACATGTCAGTGGTGTCAAGTGATGATACATTTGAAAAATTTTTTATGGACAAGATTAAGCAACGAATAAATATAAAAGATATTGGAGAAGCGAAAACTATTTTGGGAATGCAGATAGAACAAACAGAGAAGAAAATATATGTACATCAGGAGAATTATATTAGAAGATTATTGGAGTTATACGGAATGGAAGAATGCAATGGAGTGAAATCACCAATTGATATCAATCAGAAGATGGATGAATGTGATGAAAGTCCCAAATGTGATGTAAGAACATATTAAGAATTAATGGGGCGACTTATGTACTTGAGCGTGTACACAAGACCGGATATATCATTCGCGTTGAGCTGTTTATCTCAATTTAATCAGGATCCAAGAATTATGCATATGTAAGCTTTAAAACGAATTTTGCGATATTTAAAAACAACCATTGATTATTGTTTGGAGTTCGGAAAGAGAGAAAATTCCAACGGAATTGAATGCGAGACTGATGCTTCGTGGGATCGTACAAGGGATGCAAAATCATTTACTGGATTATTGTTATATTGGAATGGAGACTTGATCCATTGGAAGAGTAAGAAGCAACATACGGTAGCGTTATCATCGACCGAGAGCGAACTTGAAGCAATGCTGGAAGGGCTAAAAGAAGTGATGACTAACCGACTATTGAAAGAAATAGGCCTGGAAAAGGAGTTGAGGATAGAAATAAAATGCGACAGTTTAAATGCGGTTAGGCTGGCTAATGGAGGTAACTTTAAGACTAAATCAAAATTGTTGAATAGAAAATGTTATTATATTCGCGAAGAAGTTAAAAGAGAAAACGTTAATATAAAACATGTTTCAAATGAGTTAATGACGGCGGATTGTTTAACGAAACCATTGAATGGAAATGTTTTGTTTAAAAATGTTAATATGTTTATGAATACGTTTAATCAACAAAAACAAGGGGGCCGAATGTGAAGTTCTTTTTGTTATTTTATAGATGCATTGAGAGATTACATGTTTAGTTATATTTTTGGTTTTTAAGTTGTCGGCGTTATAAGACGTTATTACTATAAAGTTAGTAGCTCGTGGTTGAAGGGAGGGAACGCGCGAATGTCGCCATTCTGCTCGCACGTTATTGTCACGTTAAAAAGGAGTATGTAAATATATCTCATTTAATTCACGTATTTAGAGTGTTTTATTGCATATTACCACCTCCACAATCGTTACCTCTATATAATTGTTGTATATTTTCTCTTAACGGACTAAAAAGAATCCGCTTTTCCGCCTTTTTTTCTTTTTGAATAACCTGTAATAAGAATATATATTTATATTTTTACATACATACACACATACATACATTATCTATTCACTCACTCATTCATTCTATTTTCATTGAAGAATGTTGTTTCGATATTACTACAATTTCACTATTATCTATTATTATTATTATTATGTTAAGTTACCTTATCTCTCCTTTCCTTTTCTTTCAATATCTTTTCTTATTCCTTTTCTTTCAAGATCTTTTCTTTATTCTGATTGTTGTCTGATTGAAGAAGACTTGCGACTCACTCGCGAACACACGGACGCGCACAATCAGCACACAAATCCTTGAAATGAAATTTATATATTTTCTAATAAATTCACAATCACAAACACAATATAAGTACAATCACTAACGATTCCGATCGCGAAACTGAAGTATTTAACGTAGTTAACGATTCTGTCATTTTTATAATTCGGCCGCGGCAATGAGCGTCGTAACGTCAGCATCAGCTGACAACGTCAGTTGCCAGCCCGCGATCGATAAAGATTTGACAGATTGTTTTCTGGAGATCGTCCGTCGTTCTCTCGTCTCTTAGATATAAAATAAAAGTATCATATCGATTTAACGGTGGTCCTCGGAAACCGCGCTCAAATAAAAGGACCGATGCTCGAGGCCTCAGGTTTCAGTCGCGCAAAAGCTCACACGATCTGCACGGTTGCCGACGCGTACGAATCTCCGTGTATCCGTGTATCTGTTTTCAAAGTCTTTCGTTCTTTTGTGTTCAGTGTTTGTGATATTAATTCTGTGATTAAACATTCTGTGTTTCCTTGTGTGCGCGCGCAAGAGCCCGCGAGTGAAATCCAGCTATAGTCGTGCCGTCTTAGCAACTGCTTTGAATTTCTTTAATTGTCCTATTTGAGGTAAGTTCTAAAGCTACAATATTTGCTAAATTAGATTTGCTAAAATATATTACATAATTCTTTATTATATCCAGTCAGAAATACTTCGTCGATCTACATTAATTTTTTACTTTGCTTCATTTCTGAACGTCGTTTTCGAAATTGAATTTATCAATGTTGAATATACAATTACATAAGTAAACCGTTTGTTCATGTATCTCATACATATTTCTTACGTACAAATACGATGTTCATTACGAAAAAAGGGTGTAAGTGTTTAAGTGTTTAAGTGTTTTTCTTTTAACAATGATTTTTAAAACATACGCAAAATGTCTCAAGATCAATCTGATAATCTGATGCAAGAGAATAGTGAGGAGCAAAATTTACAGGAATTATTTACCTCCAATGACATTTTGGATAATATCCAAATATATGATTCCACTGTGTAAGTATATGTCACATATTCATTTTTCATTTTCATAAATCCAAACTAATAACTAATAAACGATAAACGTTTTGTTTTTTTGGTTAATTATATTATATAGTTTTCATCTATTATATATACATTATACATTATATATATTATATATTATATTATATATTACATACATATATATAGAAACATAGAAAGAGAAACATATATAACAGTCGAATTTTTTTCTTATAGCGAAGTAATTGGCTATATTGATGGGCTTGATTCACCTCGTATTGTTGGAAGCAACCAACAATATAAAATTTTTAAATTTTATTTAAATAATGGAAGCGGAAGGCGTATTCAAATTGTTGTTTGGAACGACGATATTGAAAATATTTTACCGTATATAATTCCAAATAAAGTAAATATTTATTATTTTATTAATCTCTTCTTTATCATTATGCATCCATAATTGCTCAAAAGTTTCTGTCGTTTATATTTTAGTATTGTTATTTTACTCATTATCTTTTAGTAAAATCCTAAACAATAAACAAGATATAATATATAAACAATAAACAGTAATAAAATAATAATAATAATAAATCTAAAATAATATAATAATAATGTAATTAAATAGTAAGATAAGCATAAGCATTGAATACTTTTCATCCAGATTATTCATTTGGATGGTGTGCAAGCAAGAATTCCTAAAATATCCAATTTTATTAACGGAAATGTGCAATACGACCTTTTGATTAGAAGTAATACTGTCATATCAAATTTAGGCGACTACGAGCCAAATCAAATATTAAGTACACCTATTAGAATCAAAATAAATGAAATTTTAAATGTTTCAGGAAATATTAGTAAGTTATTATCTTCAACATTCCAACCTATAATTACATATATATGTATATACAGTATATATACATTATATATTATTATTACATTATATATTATATTATATATTACATACATATATAAATATATATATATTCTAATTTCTACTGTAAACTGTTATATATTTATATATACAGGGTGTCCCGGGTTTTAACCGACAAACTGCGGGAGCATATTCTACTAGTGGAAATAAGAAAAAATTCTTATATCGAGTTTGCTTAGAAATGCTTCATTACAAAGTTATAAACCAATATTGAAAAGAAATATGAGATAAATAACAACGGAACATAGTGTAGAATTTGCAAGGTCGAAGATGTTTATGTTACGTGTATTCACATGTATTCATGTTCACTATGGTGAACCGATTCAGTATGATTGTTACTTTCACAACAGTAGCTGTTAGATTTCAATCGTCGTGTGAACTAGCAATTACTATCAGAATGCCAAAAGTGTTTTCAAACGAGGAATACACCGATATTCATTTCGTGTACGGATTCTGTGACGGAAATGCACGAGCTGCCGTACGAGAGTATCAACGTAGATTTCCTAACAGGAGAGTACCAGACAGTTCTGTGTTTAGTAATACCCATTTGCAATTACGTAATTTGGGTTCATTTCGACCTATGAATGAATATGATGATGTTCGTTCAGCTCTAAGGCACCGACGACGCTCGGAAAGAATCTTAAATCTTTTTGATAATACTCCTACACAAAGTGTTCGACGTGCTTCAGCTCAACTGCAGATATCACGAAACACTATTTGGAGAACATTGCGTGCTGATGACAGATTCGCATATCATTACACACCTGTACAAGAATGACTTCCAATCGATTATCAGAAACGAGTCGAATTTTGTAACCGGTATGTGAACGCAGTAGAAAGGGACAATCTTTTCTCATCAATGATATTATGGACAGATGAAGCGACCTTTACAAGACGAGGCATATTCAATTCTCATAATAGCCATGTATGGGCTCATAATAATCCACATACTACCAGACAAAGAAACTTTTAACACGAATTTCGATGTAATGTTTGGATGGGTATGCTTCATGACCGGCTTATTGGTCCGTTCTTTTTACCTGACCGATTGAACGGAGAATCTTTTCGAAGATTCCTATCAAACGATTTACCAATTTTGATGGAAAATGTGCCACTGCAGTTTCGCCAAAACAGCTGGATACAGTTAGACGGTTGTCCATCGCACTATGCTAGACAAGTTAGAAACTGGTTAGACGAACATTACGCTCATAGGTGGATTGGTCGAGGAGGAGCGGTTTTCTGGCCTCCAAGATCGCCCGATTTAACGCCTCTTGATTTTTTTATGGGCAACTTTAAAAAATAAAGTTTACAGTACAGAAGTAATCTCGCTTGAAGATTTAAAGCAACGAATTACTAATTCAGTTACTGAGATGCAACCAAATTTTCAGGAATGTCGTATGTAACAAATTCTGTACTACGTCGATGTCCAGCTTGTATCGATGCGCAAGGACAACATTTTGAAATGCGTCACTAAATCATTGCGTAGATAATTTTTATTTTTGTGAAAAAATCCGTTGTTACTTATCTCATATTTCTTTTCAATATTGGTTTATAACTTTGTAATGAAGCATTTCTAAGCAAACTCGATATAAGAACTTTTTCTTATTTCCACTAGTAGAATATGCTCCCGCAGTTTGTCGGTTAAAACCCGGGACACCCTGTATATATATATTACATATTTTGTATTAAATATTTCTGCTAATTTCCGTATATAAAATGTTACTTTCGAGTATATTTTGAAACTATTTATTTATGTGAAACAATATTAATTTATTAACATTTTTTATTTCATTTATAAATTTTGTTTTTGCAAATCAGACATATCTATAATATATTACTTGATTCTATTAAACAATTTCTACTGTAAACTGTTTTTTCTATTTTTAATAATTAATAGAATTAAGCTTATTAAGTAATTCATTTTATATGTTTTAATAACCTATATATATATTAAATATTTTACAGTAGTAGAAGGATACATCAAATCGAATTTTGGAGAAGTTCATGATAATAAATTAAATAAATTAATTGGATATGGATCAATTACAGATGGTACTTACAAATTAGAAATACATATAGTAAATTTTTATATTGATGAATATTGTGCAATGGGTATATCTAAAGGCGATAAAATTGAAATTACAGGTACAATGCAAACAAGTAATATATATGTTTATACTTTTATAATAAAAATTAGAATATATAGTACATTTTGTAATTTATAACAAAACATTTTTAAAATAATAGTCTAAAACAATATAAAATATGTTAAAAAATTTAATGATTTTTTATTATAATCTTTTTATTATTGTCTTTATTATTATTGTATATTTTATTTTATTACAGCCAATCCAATATATCTTCTTGTCAATAATATACAAAATATTGAAAAATTAGATGGACGTATGACCTTAAAGGAATTATTGAAAGGTATACGTACGTACTCCAAATAAAAGAAAGACAGAAGATGAGTCTTCTCAAGAAGTAAATTAAACTGTTTAAATTACTCTTAATTAATTTACTCTTTTACTTATTTTTAGAAAAGTACATAATTTGAATTGAGTTTGTAATTTAAACCTATTTCTATTACAGAAAAAAAAATAAAAGGAATTTTGTATGAAGTGAAAGTAGAGAAACACATATATGTATATTTAATATAAATATAAATTTCGTTTTGTTTGTGTTTTTATTATTAGTTATTAGTTTGGATTTATGTTATTAGTTATACAATTATATATTTAAAAGAAATTAATAAAAGTTAAAATTAAGAAGATTTGAAAGATATTTATTTAGAATAAGAAAGATTAGAGCAAACCTGTTTCTATTACAGAAAAAAATAAAAGGAATTCTGTAAGATTAAACTATTTAAATATTAATTTAATCTTTTATTTATTTTGAAAAATATTTTAAATTATTAAAAATTATTAAAAATTAGAAAAATATAAATAATACATAAAATTATACATTTAAAATAAACTTTTTTACAGAAAAAAAGGAAGTCTATATAAAATGAAAGCGGTGTTATGCTGTGTTATGTGTTCTTGTTATTATATTATCAGTTAGTATTATGTTATTATGTTATTATGTTATATGTTATTAGTTGTTATTATGTTATTATGTTATATGTTATTAGTTGTTATTATGTTATTTAAATAAAGAAAAGATTTTAAATTATTTCATATTGCACATCGATTGATTTATTATGTCAATATTTATAATTCTATATTGCTATATACTTTAATTGCTACGTACTATATACAGAGATAGCAGTTTTGCTGAACATATTAAACTTCGCAATATTACATTGATTTTAACGAATCGCATATCAATAGTCTTCCTTTAGCAATTAAATTATGTACTACTACACTATATTTCAATCCCATCAACAAAGCCTAAATAGTCGCGTTAACAATTTTGAGTAAATCTAAAATAAGCTTTACCATTTATCGGGCAATGTATGAATAAAAATAATTATAAGAAAATTATTATAATTGAAGCTAATAAAAGCATGAGAAACCTCTGCTTATGGAAATTGCTCTGCTTATGGAAATTATTTCAGTATAATTTATTTGTTTGATATACTGTCTGATTATTTCGATAAACGCAGAATTTCATTTCCAACTTCCTATAATTTTCACAAATCAGTAAGTTTGTTTTAACAAGTCTGTCTCACATTATACATTCTAAATACAGTACATTCGACATAAATCAATTGATAACAATTAAACTCATTGTATTCAATTTGAAATATTTATTTCTCAAACAAATTTAGATAACAGAACATTAAATTGAAGCAAATTAAATTGGCTCAAATAATGTGATAGATTAATTTTCAAGATTTAGTTAGGGGTCAAGTTTGATTAAACGTGCGAAATGATACGCTTTACGATTGTTCTGGTAGAAGCGATAGATAAAAGAGTTAAATATAGATTTCGCTATTCGCGCAAGAGTCAGTGTCGATGCCGCGGCACCTCATCGAGCGGGGGAGAGGCTTTGCTTCCGGCACAGCACCCACACGTCTTCGGCAGGATGAATCAGACATGGCCGAATCAGTCCACCAGACTGCGCCACATCACCAATTTATACGTCCCTGCATTTCATGTATCATCATATTAAAACAAGTTTGTAAACAGATTTAATATTTTAGATAAAATTCAAATGACTGTTGAAAAACAATGAACGTACCTGAAGCAAGGAATAAGATGGACACTCATGTTGCGATGACGTTTTTCAAACCGATTAATTAGACGTGTAATTATAAGAGGCTTACCTCACGAGGGAAACTATTGAGACCTCTCTACGCGAACTTCTTACCGTTCTTCGTACATGGTTGTTTGAGTTTTGCTTCTAGACGTGATGAATACTCTTGCTACTCTCACAAATTTGCTTCTTGCGAACTATAACTGTGGATGTTCTCTTCAATTATCGTTAACCATGAACTTCAAGGTCTAGTAACACCAATATTCAAAAAAAGTATTTTTAAGAAGATCGTGGGTTGCTTTTGGAACGCGCGTACACTCTGTAAACAAAATTATACAGAAAAATCTATCTATTATTTTCTGCTGCATCGAATATGTTGCATACGAGCAAGTTAACCACGTAAACATAAACACGTTACGTTACGTAACGTTACGTTTGATCGTAGACGTAACTTCTTGACTACAAACTTGCTTTAGGCGTGCGTTTACTTTAAAAATCAACTATCGCGGAACGGCAAAAATAATACTATCACGTACGAGAAAAATCAATTTATTATTGATCAGAGAATCACACACGTACCCGAAAGAGCGATGCGAGCGCAACGAGGAAGAGTGAGCACCAACATAATCGTCGCACAATAAACCAACATAATCGTCACACAATGCACGCGAAGACAACCGCCCGTAAATATAACAGAATAAAATCCAGTTATATTTTAATTTTAATTTTTATTATTGCTTGTAACCTCCATGCGATGACAGCCGCGCGATGGTAATATTGCTTGTAACATCCACGCGAAGACAGCCGCGCGATGATAATCTAAACTGAACATAACGCGCAATGCGAATTGAGATAAGCAATCAGCGTCGCGGAAAAGAGGCCTCAACTTTTCGATAAAAGAGAACTTCACGAAGTTAACACACCTTTTTTAGAGTGGACTAGCACACAGGCGCGCGCTACGCGCGCTATAAGTAAAATAAAAAATAAAAAAAAAAATAAAAATGAAAATAATATAATAAATAAAATTGTCAATATAACCACACTGACAGCCACTATGACATTCTGACATTCGCAACACGAAGTTCAAGTCACACGAAGTTCGAGCCAAGCGAGAGAACCAATCAGCGTCGCGGAAAAGAGGCCTCAATATTCGATAAAAAAGAACTTCACGATGTTAACACGCCTTTTTTAGAATAGGATAATTAGACGATTCTATAATTTTATTCATTTCTTGTGAATCAGAAATTCCTATATGTATAATATATATAGGTGTATAAAATATGTGTGTATATACAGGGTGGGGCAGTTAAGGTGTTACAGACTTATATCTCGGAAACGAAGCATTTTAGAGAAAAATGTTTCAGACAAAAGTTGCAGGGTTGGAAGGGAGCCACTCAGTGGAGGTAACAGAGTGGTCATTCGTGGTCATTTTCAAGGTCATTTAAAGGTCAAGTCCAATTTTTTAAACAGAAACTCATACTTTTTATTGCAGATTCTGATTCTCCGTCGAAAAGTAAGTAACTTTTGTTGGAAACATTTTTTTTTAAATGCCCTCCTCATCCCGAAAACACAGGTTCAACCTTTGGTGGACCAATGATAATAACTCGCTTTATAACGGACACTGAAGTTTTTTTTTTTTTATTTTACTGTTTACCGTCAGCATTAGCGTTACCCAGTGTGCACCACGTGGAGGTTGCTGATCGGATTTGCACACCTTGTGGCCCTGAAAAGGGCCGATACGCGACGGGTGTGCCTAATTGTTCGCTGGGCGTGGTATCGTAGCCGCGGTCGTGTACACCTGCCCAATCGCTTCGTGATATCCGCAAATTCTGGGAAGGTGTGTGGACTGAGAATGGATCGGCCGGTAAAGTAGAACGATGCGGAGGGTGCATCGTTACAAAATGAAATAAATCACGCGTCTTAAACCCGAAAACCAATCCTAATATGGATGTAGCAGGCAATGGATTATTTTGGGGTACTTGATTTCCCCTTGCCTCTCACGTTTACGGTACATTTTCATCAGAATTCTTCAATTCAATAGATGTTCAAACTGTTTACCTTCTTGTTGTAAACACAGTTGCAACCTTGTTTGAAACGCTCGACGAACTTTTGCCAATTGTTCTACCGTAATTTCATAACAAGCTTGTCGGATTCTGCATTTCATATCTTCGCTTGTCGTTGGAGCAGTTGCCATTACTCGACTTTTAATAAAACCTCATAAAAAAAAATCAAGTGGCGTTAAATCTGGAGAACGAGGAGGCCAGTGTACTGTACCCCCTCGTCCTATCCACTTCTCAGGAAAAATCTCGTTCATTTTCAACCGAGAAATCCGTGCAATCTGCAGACGCAGTCTCTTCGTGCGCCAAGCTTCGCGCAGTAGACGAGAGTTACCCCGAGAGTTAGAAAGGGCAAAGTGAGATCGGCAGACTGGGAAATCGACGAGGCATCTGATACTTCGGGCGAGTCGCGTCCTCATTCTGACAACTCTGATTACGAGCACTAAGGATCATTATCGTAATGGATCGGCCGTATCAGGAATATTTCGATATGTTCATTGTATTAGGAGAGTGTAGAAGGAACTATCGCCAAGCAGCAAACATGTATGCTGAACGTTATCCTCATCGCGAAAAAAAATCGCATATGGCATTTAAACGGCTTTCCGAACGTTTTATTAGGTATGGCACAATAAAGGGGGAAAAAAGAACACGCAGAAAAACAGCTACTAATGATGAAAATACAGTGAACATACTCGCTGCTGTTCAATTGAATCCTACAATTAGTTGTAGGCAATTAGAAACAGAATGTGCAATTAGTAGAAGGTCAATATTGAGAATTTTACATGAAAATAAATTGCATCCATATCACATTCACTTGCACCAAAATTTAGAACAACCTGATTTCGTAAGTCGGATTAATTTTTGCAACATTATGTTACGCATGTTGAACGAAGACCAAACTTTGCTTTCGCGTATCCTATTCACCGATGAAGCTAATTTTAGTAATAATGGACAAGTGAACAGACACAACATGCACTATTAGGCGATAGAAAATCCTCATTGGATACGAACTATTCCTTTTCAACGCCCTTGGTCTCTCAATGTCTGGTGTGGTATTGTAGGTGATCATATTATCGGACCACATTTTTTTGAAACACCTTTGAATGGCGAAGTATACAGTGATTTTCTAGAGAACATACTTCCGCAACTATTAGAGAACGTACCAATAGGTATACGCATAAACATGTGGATGCAACACGATGGAGCACCAGCTGATTATGCACGGATTTCTCGGTTGAAAATGAACGAGATTTTTCCTGAGAAGTGGATAGGACGAGGGGGTACAGTACACTGGCCTCCTCGTTCTCCAGATTTAACGCCACTTGATTTTTTTTTATGAGGTTTTATTAAAAGTCGAGTAATGGCAACTGCTCCAACGACAAGCGAAGATATGAAATGCAGAATCCGACAAGCTTGTTATGAAATTACGGTAGAACAATTGGCAAAAGTTCGTCGAGCGTTTCAAACAAGGTTGCAACTGTGTTTACAACAAGAAGGTAAACAGTTTGAACATCTATTGAATTGAAGAATTCTGATGAAAATGTACCGTAAACGTGAGAGGCAAGGGGAAATCAAGTACCCCAAAATAATCCATTGCCTGCTACATCCATATTAGGATTGGTTTTCGGGTTTAAGACGCGTGATTTATTTCATTTTGTAACGATGCACCCTCCGCATCGTTCTACTTTACCGGCCGATCCATTCTCAGTCCACACACCTTCCCAGAATTTGCGGATATCACGAAGCGATTGGGCAGGTGTACACGACCGCGGCTACGATACCACGCCCAGCGAACAATTAGGCACACCCGTCGCGTATCGGCCCTTTTCAGGGCCACAAGGTGTGCAAATCCGATCAGCAACCTCCACGTGGTGCACACTGGGTAACGCTAATGCTGACGGTAAACAGTAAAATAAAAAAAAAAAAACTTCAGTGTCCGTTATAAAGCGAGTTATTATCATTGGTCCACCAAAGGTTGAACCTGTGTTTTCGGGATGAGGAGGGCATTTAAAAAAAAATGTTTCCAACAAAAGTTACTTACTTTTCGACGGAGAATCAGAATCTGCAATAAAAAGTATGAGTTTCTGTTTAAAAAATTGGACTTGACCTTTAAATGACCTTGAAAATGACCACGAATGACCACTCTGTTACCTCCACTGAGTGGCTCCCTTCCAACCCTGCAACTTTTGTCTGAAACATTTTTCTCTAAAATGCTTCGTTTCCGAGATATAAGTCTGTAACACCTTAACTGCCCCACCCTGTATATTAGTTTCTTTACAGTTACAATATAATCCATGGGAGAACTAGACGCATTGTCGTGAGAACTTTCGGCATTTGGAAACGCAGATTTCCGTGCTTATCAAAAGAACTGACTACAAAACTATTAACATCCACAACAATTGTTATGGCATGTGCTGTTTTGCACAATTTGTCATTGATTTTGAACGATAAGTTAGAAGAAGAAGAAGCAGAAAATATAAATGATGAAGTCCCTGTGCCTCAGCCTCATCGGCAACCTGGAGATGGATTTATAATGCGAAATGTTCTAATTGAACGGTTTATTAATTTCTTGTGCATCAGAAATGCCTATGTCGCTCTCACTTATAAAAGTCGAAAACGCTAATAGTTAATTTTTTTATTTAGGTATAAGGTATCTAGGCTTAGGGTAATTAGGAATAGTAGGTATATTAAGATAAATGAAAACAATAGTATATTACATATCTTTTAGTTCTTTTGACCTGTTACATATTTTCTAAAGATAATTGATAAATTGTAATTTTGATATACTAATTAATTTTTTTCAGAACATGTGTAATAAATAAATAAAGAAATAAATAAAATGTGTATTGTTTGAAACAGTTTATGGGGGGGTCCCGTTTGCCTACATTTCCAATTGCCTACAGTTTCGTTTGCCTACAACATTTTGCCGACAGCTCCGATTGCTGACATTCCCAATTGCCTACAGAGCGATTGCCTACAAGCGCTATTGTACACATGTAATAATTAAAAATACGAATGTACGTTTGCGCACATGACATTATTGCGTACATACATATTGCACACATGACTTTATTGTACACATACATATTGCACACATGACTTTATTGCACACAAGAAATAAGAAAATTGCATTATCATTTTGTACACATGACTTCATTGCGCCCATGCATATTGCGCACATGGCATATTGCGTACATACACATTGCACACATGGCTTTATTGCGCACATACACATTGCACACATGGCTTTATTGCGCACATACACATTGCACACATGGCTTTATTGCGCACATACACATTGCACATATAACTTTATTGCGCACATACACATTTCACACATGACTTTATTGTATACATGAAATAAGGGATAAAGTTCCGAAAACCTCCGATTTCGATGAAACTTGGTACAAACCTTCCTTTTTGGTCAAAATGAAAGCCCTCAAAAAGATTTTGTCCGACTAATATGGAAAGACCATTTTTCACCATCAAATACCAGAAACTGGAATTTGACTGTTATATACTCATATTATTATGTTATATGAAAGAAGTTATGAATTGAGTTAGATTATATGAAAGGAGGGTAATTATTTAGATACAATAAAAGATGAACAAGACGAAGGACGATTTTAAATAAAAAATCGGGGTTGGGTTGGGTTAGGTTATTTTTAACAGTAGTGGAGCCCTCCCGTAGGGGGGGCGGAACACACGGTATCCACGCATGTACTTTGCAAGACGAAGGACGACCTTAAATAAAAAAATCGGGGTTGGGTTGGGTTAGGTTATTTTTAACTTAATCTTCTCATAATCTAAATAAAAGAATCCTACTTTGCATAGAAATATTCAATTTTGTATAGAAATCTGTCATACCTCGTTTAGGGCGCCTCGTATACTCTTTCTGGTATTTGATGGTGAAAAGTGATCTTTCCATATTAGTCGCACAAAATCCTTTTAAGGGCTTTCATTTTGACCAAAAAGGAAGGTTTGTACCAAGTTTCATCGAAATCGGAGGTAAGTCGTTTTCGGAACTTTATCCCTTATTTCATGTATGCAATAAAGTCATGTGTGCAATGTGTATGTGCACAATAAAGCCATGTGTGCAATGTGTATGTGCGCAATAAAGCCATGTGTGCAGTGTATATGTGCGCAATGAAGTCATGTGTACAAAATGATAATGCAACTTTTTTATTTCTTGTGTGCAATAAAGTCATATGTGCAATATGTATGTGCGCAAACGTACATTCGTTTTTAATTATTACATGTGTGCAATAGCGCTTGTAGGCAATCGGGAATGTCGGCAATCGGAGCTGTCGGCAAAATGTTGTAGGCAAATGAAGCTGTAGGCAATTGGGAATATAGGCAAACGGAGCCCTCTCACAATTTATTCATAGTATATTTACTATATAAACCTGCGTAAAATAAAATAATGAATTGCACGAAAAACTTTTTCAATCTATGCTAACATAAATCTTAAACTAATTCTGTAATTAAAACAGTCTTTTGTAGTGTTGTAATAATTTTCACATATCACATATGCAATGAAAGAATATAAATAAACAAATAAAATATATGAAAATAAAACAATAATTGAATCATGCTTTACAATCTTAAATTAATATTTTCTTTGTTTAAATATTGATTCTCCAAAATTTTAAGTTTAGTCTTACTAATATTCACTTCAAGCTTATGTATCTCGTTTTTGTGCTGTATTTCCATTTAATTTAACTCTTTCAAATGGTTTTCTTTCATTTTAGCCAGATTTTCCTCATGTCTTTGTTTAACAATCGCTAACTGTTGCTCTTGATCCATCACTTGTCTTATACGTTGTATTCATACGTTTTCTTCTGTCTCTGATAAATTCAATAATTCTTGATTTGTGCATTTCCTCTTTTTTATTTGTTTATCTGTAGCACCAGACGATATTGATTGTTTGTTATATTTTTTTAACGTACATGTATCAATAACTTTTTGATTGCTCTCATTATTGGTAGTTGTATCTATTACTGTATTATGGTCTTTGTTTTTGTCAGATATTTTTGCAATGGCATTAGTACATATAGTGAATGTAAGCTTGGGTTTATCTGAAATGCATAAATAAAAGTTAATAAAGTAAAACAATAACAGATAATCATAAAATAAGATAAAAATGAAAAATATGTATAATAAAAGTGCCGTTAGATTTTTGATATCGGTTTTAGTTCTTGAAATATTTTAATCATAAGTTTATGTGACCTGTCAAATGACATGAATTCCAGATAAGCTTTACGGTAGCGCTCGACGTTTATGCAATGAATTTGACAACACTCGACGTATATGCAGTGATGCTCATTGCTTAGAACCTTATTTTTTATGTACTTGGCGTCGCGACGCTACCGCGTCGCTTGATAATACAAATGTGACTATGAAATTGATGCTTAAATTAATAATCGGTTGACTAGGACTCTTCGGGGTCCGCAGTGTTGGCCGAAGGTGGAGGGGTCATAGGTGGTGGGTCCGAAAGGAAAGGTGGCAAGTGTGAGAATAATGGATAATCAGCCGGGGAAATGTTATTACTAGGGTGGTCAGCGAAAGTTTCTATGTCCTCCAACGGGATTGGAGAAGGAGACCGTGAATTATTACGCACGGGGGAGTGTTGAGCTAGTTGATCTAATGGGATAGGCGAATATGATAGAGATGAAGGTGGAGGGAAAATATTTGTATCGGTCAAAAATGCTTCTATTTCTTGCAGAAAATCCTCAACTTCTTCATAGATGGTCACCTCTGGTTTTAGTTGAGGGAGTGATAGCCGATGCGACGGAATGTTAGTTTCGCGGGGTGGTACTAAATGAGTCAAAGAGTGGCAATGTATAATTAAAAGGGAAAAAGACAAAGGGAAAGGCAAAATAAAAGACAATGACAACCAGTCGCAAAAAGAAAGGAAACCAACAATATAATCAATAAAAAAAACTTACTGCTGAATAGTTCGACAACAGGAAATGAATATGCGGTGCTCAGAAGTTGCTCCAATTCAAGGTGGAACGAGAGTGGTTGTAGGCTGGATCGCACTGATTATAATTGCTGACTTATAATGGAAATGCACGAAATTTCAACTTGCGACTAGTACATTCGGACGATTAGACTGAAGACTAAGGAATGCCTCGGGCGGTTTCGCTGCCCTTTTTATAATATAGGAAAAGTCGTGTAGGAGGGAATTCTTCGAGAACATTCGATGAGGGAAATGCCCTTATTAGGCAATGGGAAAACGCCCGAAGTTAGGTAACGGGAGGACACGTATAGTTGAAATCGAAGGGCCACCTTTGGACCTTGATAAGTGGCCGAGAGCGTGATCATGGTCATGGTGAAAAAATGCACGTGTTCACGGCCAAGGTGACCCACAACAGTCGTAGTGATAAGGTAGACGATGCGCTAACGTTCAGGGTTGCTGCAAGAAATGTTTGTTTAACGATCACGCGATGGGCACATGTACTGCGTGCCTTACGGTCCCCGTGAGGTTCCCGCTTGATACTGTGTGTCGAATATATAGGGTGGTTCACTTAAATCGATCATCTTAGATATTTCACTTGTTTTTGATGATACGAAAAAATGTCTAAGGAAAAAGTTGCACCGTTCGAAGGGGCTATCATGATGACAGAACAACAATTTTTTCAAGGCTATTTTTTTCGGAGATTCAAAGGTCAAGATAATTTTTTTAAATGGAACTACATATTTTTGTTTGCGCAATTTTATAGCCAACATCGAGAGAAGTTCAGCGACCTATGACAACATGACCTTTAAATGATCTTGAACGCGGGAAACAGAAAAATCAAACTTTATGCTCTTCAACACAAAAATTTATTTAAGGAGGTGTTCGAAATGATGTCCTCCGACTTCAATACATATTCTAATACGATACACAAATGATACTCTTACCCTTTCTATAATTTCTGAATTTATACTAGCACATGCATTCAAAATGCGCTCTCTCATGTTCTCTTGTGTAGTTGGTACATCATTGTAAACAGTGTTCTTTAACATTCCCCACAAAAAAGTCTAAAGGATTCAAATCAGGAGAACGTGCTGGCCAACTGATATGTCCTCCTCTTCCTACCCAGCGTTCCGGAAACATTTCGTGTAAAACTGTACGTGCAACACGTCGTTATGAGCCGGACAACCATCATGCTGATACCACATTTGTAAACGAGTTTCTAACGGCACCTCTTCCAATAAGTTTGATAATTGTTGGGACAAAAAATCAGCATATTTTTGACCATTTAATGTACCATCAATAAAGAAAGGGTCAATGATTCGATTGTGTAAAACACCACACCATACATTAAGACCATGGACGTTGACGTTCTACTTGTCGAAGCCACCTTGGATTTTCAACGGACCAATAGTGCATATTTCTTTTATTTACTTGTCCATGGTTAGTGAAAGTTGATTCATCGGTAAACAATATTCTGTTGAAGAAGAATTCATTGACCTCCAACTGTTGTAGCGCCCATTGACAAAATTCTATTCGATTAATAAAATCATTTCCATGAAGTTCTTGATGCAATGCAATGTGATATGGATGAAATGAGTGGCGTTTAAGAATGCGTAAAACACTTGTCTTGGAAATACCAGTATTTCTTTGTATTTGTCGAGAACTGGTATGTGGATTATTTGCCACTGCAGCCAAAACAGTAACTTCTGCTGGTTCATTAGTTTGCAAACGAGGTCGCATTTTCTTACGTGAACAAACACTTCCAGTTTCACGAAATGTTTTAATAAGACGGTCAAAAGCAGCGCGAGACGGTAAACGCTTTTCAGGGTATCTTTGGCCGTACATTCTCTGCGCCTCTGTAGAGCTTCTTCCGCTTTCACCGTAAATAAGAAGCATTTCTATTCTTTCCTCTTTCGTATAATCAGTCATATTTAAACTCTGATATCGAGAAGCTCAGGAAATGAACTGAACTGCGAAAGCATTTCACGATCATAAATATTTACATACACATACACACACGCACACAATACATGTATGGAATTATTTCAATCTTACATTTCATTGAATTCCAGAACATGAGAGTGTTTACCGATGAATCAATGTTCACTAACCATGGACAAGTAAATAGAAGAAATATGAACTATTGGACCGTCGAAAATCTAAGGTGGCTTCGATAAGTAGAACGTCTATGGAGCCTTAGAAAATGTATTGAAGTCGGAGGACATCATTTCGAACACCTCCTTAAATAAATTTTTGTGTTGAAGAGCATAAAGTTTGATTTTTCCGTTTCCCGCGTTCAAGATCATTTAAAGGTCATGTTGTCATAGGTCGCTGAACTTCTCTCGATGTTGGCTATAAAATTGCGGAAACAAAAATATGTAGTTTCATTTAAAAAAATTATCTTGACCTTTGAATCTCCGAAAAAAATAGCCTTGAAAAAATTGTTGTTCTGTCATCATGATAGCCCCTTCGAACGGTGCAACTTTTTCCTTAGACATTTTTTCGTATCATCAAAAACAAGTGAAATATCTAAGATGATCGATTTAAGTGGACCACCCTGTATATAAGAAAATAAAATTCAATTGAAATTGTGCAACAACCGTGAGTGTCTTGGCTCAATAATGCGTGGATGATAATTAGCACGCGGTAATTATTAAAACGAATGTAATTCTATTATCTATTTCTTACAAAAGCAAGGGACCGTGGAGTCTGGACGTAACAGAAGATTGAGGATATATTGTTGAGTCGGAATGTTTTTTCTTCATTGGGCAAGACTACAGCGGCTCCTGCTCCTTCAGTAGTTTTGGATCCATCGGTATAAATTGGTAGATATTCTTGGTATTTAGCACTAATTTCGTTAAAAAGAATTTGGTATGTTTCTGAATTGGTAGATTGTTGAGTGTGGCGAGCGATAGGTCGATTTTTGGAGGTTGTCGTAACCATGGAGGTTCTGGAGAAGGATGTTTCTGGAAAACTTTCGGGAATTTTTCGAAAATGTTTTGGTTAAAGTTATTGATTCGACGGTAAAGGGATTTGGAAAGGATGGTCGTGAATCATATAATTTGGAAAATTTATTAGCAAAAGTGTTTTGATGTACTGGATTTGATGGGGTAGAGGCAACTTTGGAGGCAAAACAAAGACTTAATTTTTCTCTTCTGAGTGATAAAGGTGTTTCATTAGACTCAGCTAGTATGCTAGTTATGGGACTAGTCCGAAATGCTCCCAAGGCCAGCCTGAGGCTTGTGTTGTGTACTGGATTTAACGTATTTAGGAGGTTGGGTTTGGCCGAATTGTATACTATTGCTCCATAGTCTAGTTTGGATCGTATGAGTGCTTGATAGGTGTTTTGAATTATATTTTTGTTAACTCCCCACTTAGTGGATGCTATTGCTTTTAGTATATTTATCCTTCGCATACATTCTGTTTTGATATTTTTAATATGTGGGGCCCATGAAAGTTTTTCGTCGAAAGTAAGGCCTAGTATTTTGACTTGATTTGATCTTTTTAATTCTTGTTGGCCAAGTTTTAGATGTATATTTGGAAGTTTTTTGTTGGTTTTGTTGAATATTATATACTCGGATTTTGTAGGTGAAAATTTGAATCCTGTGTTGTTGCAATATTCTTGTAAAATGTTTAATGAATTTTGAAGAATTTCTTGAGTTGTCTTAATATTTTTGCCACTGCAAAGAATGGTTAGGTCGTCTGCAAATATATAATTCTTAACTGGTATTGGTATTAAAGAAGTTAATGCGTTGATTGCGATTAAAAATAATGTGACGCTTATGACGCTTATGAGCCTTGGAGAACACCATTTTCAATAAAATGATTGTCGGAGAGGATATCGTTAATTTTAACCCGAATAGATCTGTTCTGTAAAAAATTTGCTAGAAAGGTGAGCATCGGATCGTTTATTTTAATGTCATGGAGGATTTTTACGATTCTGTCTCTCCATACCATATCGTAGGCTTTCTCGAGATCCAAACAAACTGCAATGAGATGTTGATTTGTTATAAAGGCTTCGCAGATATTTGATTCAATGTTGATTAGATGGTCAATTGTTGAATGGTTCTTTCTAAATCCGCTTTGAAATGGTGATAGAAAATTAATGTGGTCTAGATACCATTGTAGTCTTTTGTTTACTATTCTTTCCATCAGTTTGCATAGTGTGTTGGTTAGAGCGATAGGACGGTAGGATTCTGCATTGAATGGATTTTTGTTAGGTTTTAGTATCGGTACAAAAATTGCTTCTCTCCATGTGTCTGGGAGGGTACCAATTTGCCAGATTTCATTGTATATTTCTAGTAGGTATTCGAGAGCATTGATGGGTAGTTGTCTTAGAAAGATGTTGTGTATACCATCCGGTCCAGGGATGGAGTTTTTAGTGTTTTGGAGTGCATTAATTAACTCTTCTAATTTGAAAGGTGCATTTAGTGATGGATTCGATTCTAAGTTCGATTTGAGAATTTCGTTGATTTTTATTTTGGTGTTTGTCCTTTTAACTTCATCGAATTCGTTTCTGTAGTTCGTATTGCTGGAATTTTTTGCAAATGTTGCAGCCAGGATATTAGTTACCTTTTCCGTAGATGTAATTAGCGAATTGTTAGAATCTATTAGCGGTATGGGATTTTTTGATCGGTCGATACCGGAGATTCTCTTTATCATTGACCATGTGTCAGATACTGTCGTGGTTTGGTTGATAGAGGAAATGAAGTTAATCCAGGACGAGGTTTTGCTCTCTTTGAGTGTTCTGCGAGTTACTGCCTTGAGTTTTTTGTATTCTAGTAGATTTTCAAATGTTGGTCGGCGCTTATATCGATTAAATGCTTTTTTTGATGCTCGAAGTGCTTCTTTGCTTTTGTCGTTCCAGGAAACTTGTTTTGGTGGTGCTTTGTTGGACGATTTAGGGATGGAGTTTTCCGCTGCTATACAGATGATTTTGGTTAGATGCTCAATTTTATCATAAACTGATAGAGGAAAAAGGTTATTGGATAAAAAATTTGATTGTTTTATTTCATTGTGAATTATTTGAGAGAATCTCTTCCAGTTAGCCTTATTGAAAATCCATTTTTGAGGTCGCAGTAGGTTCGGGTGTACTGATCCTTCGATATATATATATATATATATATATATATATATATATATATGGATAGGGAAATGGTCGCTACCGTGTAATTCTGGAGATATTGTCCAGTCTAAGTAGTGGGCTATCTTTGAGCTACAAAGTGTTAGATCGATTGCACTGAATGAGTGGTAGCTGCTGTTGAAGTGAGTTGCTTGGTTGTTGTTTAGGATAACCATATTTGGGTTATTTAGCAGGTGTTCAATTTCTTTTCCTCTAGAGTCTGTTTTGTAGGAACCCCATAGATGATGGTGACTATTGAAATCGCCTAATATTATAAAAGGTTTTAGTAGTTGGTTGATTAAATTTGTTAGTTCAATCTCGGAAAAATTGTAGTTGTTAGGAAAGTAGATATTACAAATGAAAATTTGGCCGATGGGAAGTAATACTGTAGCTGCGATAGCTTCGATATTGGTGTTTAAAATGATTTCGTTGCTTTTGAGGTTGTTTTTGATATAAATGGCTACGCCACCACTAGCATGGCTGGTGTGATTTCTGTTTTTGTAGTATGAGATGTATTTTTTGAGTGGTGCACAAAATTCCTTTTTAAAGTTAGTTTCCTGTAGGCAGATTATGGATGGATTTGATTTTGTTATTAATAGTTGAAGGTGTTCTCTTTGTGGAGTAAATCCATTGATGTTCCACTGGAGGATGCAACCTCTTGTGTGTAAATCCATAAAAATGTATTGATTGTAGAAGGTTAATGTAGTAATAGAAATAAAAGTTGGTTTGAGTTATTGATTATCCAGGTAGATTTTCGGTATTATTGTGTTCCTGGGTAGGTGAGATGTTCTCATTTATTATAGCCTTGGATAGCTTGTTAATTATTCGGAAAAATTTGCTTTTAATACTTCTTTCAGTGAGTAGGGGATAGGTGTTCCTGAGAGTAGAAATGAGATCTTTGATATTGTCCGTGTAGTCTTTGGCTATTTCTATTACATTGGGGTGTCCTTTCGATTTTTCAAGAAAGCTTTTGAGTTGTATATAATTGAGTGTATAAGGGTTTGTTGGTTCGTTGAATATTTCCTTGAGAGGGGATATTTGTGTTTCGATAGATAGTTCCGTTGGATTTTCAGTTGTTGAGGATTTCAGTTTTTTAGTTGTAGTATCTTTCTTCTTTTGTTTTGGAATTTGGAAATCTTCTTCTTCGGTTGATTCAGTAGTATAGTCTTCGGTTATTTTTTGAGATATTTGTGAGGAGTTGTCGATACTGGAACTGGTTACGGAGAGTAGACGTTTGGGATTATTACGAATAGTTTCATTGGGGTTGAGTTGAGTGGTAGGGTTAGGATTGGTATAATTGTTTTTAGTTTGGAGGGCAGGGAGGCATATATCGTTAGGTTCGGTGTTTTTGTTGTATAATTCATCATTAATAGTAGCCGTGGAGTTTTCTAGACAGTATTTGGCTAGGTGGCCTTGTTTCTTGCAAACGAAACATGAGATTGTGTCAGTTGATGTAAATCCAGAAAGTTGGTTGTCGTATTCTATCTTGAGAGATTTGGGGAGTTTGTTTACATCGTCTGGATGGATATAAACCTATCTACGAAAGCTCATTATGTGTGCGTATCCCGGTTCTGTAATGCCGGCACGTAGGAATGTAATTGTGGAGTTCATTCTAATATTCATGTTATTGAGCTGTTGTTCGAGGATATCGTGAGGTATTATTGGGCAGACGTTGGATAAAATAATTCTTTTGTTGTTGGTGAGGAGGGGTCTGATTGCAAGGGAGGTATTGTTGATTTTGATTTTGGAATTTTTCTCGGTGAATTTTGTTACAATATCTTGACTTGATAGATACATACATATTCTGTTTTTTGAAATTCTGGAGACAAAGCAGATATCCGCGGGGTTGATAAGTGATCCAATTGCACTTATATACTCCTTAATCGGTGTTCCTTCGAGTGAATCGATGATTATAGCTTGTTCCTTGGTGGGGGATAGGTTCTTCAGTGTTACGCTGGCGTAGTTTTTCTGGTTGTTATCGGTGAGTGATGTAGAAACGTTGGAGTTGGAATCGTGGCTCCTGTAGTCAGAAGCCATCGTGTGTCGAATTTTGTTTTCGGTGCACCAGGGTGCACCTGGTTTCGTTAGAATTTAAATATTACAGCTCTAGTTGTGAGATAAGGCACTCGCGTACAGAATAACACAACTAACTTGAGTTGACAGTATATAAACACAGCGCGGTAGAAACACGTCTGTATCGGTCGGCTGTCGGACTCATACTCCGAAAACACTTTTATTATAACAAGAAACAATAATTAACGTGCTGAACGTCAGCACCATTAAAACATATTCACAGATTATGATTACTCGAGCGACTCATGCACGTACAAGAAAAATGAAAACACTTTTATTATATAATTCAAAGTCATGATGGTAATATGATAAGAAAATTTCTCTTTTCGGTGTCAAATAAATTCGGGCGCTCAATGAAAATTTTAAGATCGGCAATCGTCTGTCTGTTACGAGTCACCGCGTGCAATAAAGTATTCCTTTTTAGTAACACTATCTGTGTCCTCTTAATCTTACATATTGTCGATTGCATTGCATTAATAAAATTTCTCTTTTCGACATACCTAAAGTAACCTTTTTTCGATTCTTCCGTATTTTGATATCTTCCTCCTTCTTCTTCTTCCTTTTATGACTAAAAGCCAATAAGTCTAATGCTGCGTAAAACACTACAATGCAAATCTGTGACACGCGTAGACGCCAGTAATGGAGGCCGATAATGTATCAAAAACATTTGACATAAGTCATAGACCATATATGATAATAGCATGAACGAATATCGAACAAAGATTTGCGCTATCACTGTATTACCGATTACAGTGATCGCCACCCCTGGCGCGGCGGACGGGACGTTCTGTGAAAGTGTTTAGCAAAATGCAAATGTAAAACTTAATATTAATTCTTAATTTCAGGTCAACCCAATCTAATCGATTATATACTAACCGTTGAAAATATATTCTTTTATTTACATTTTGAGAATTACTAGAATGTATAGTTAATAAATGTACCGTTTGGCTTTTCAAGTAGCCCATCTAATCTAAATGTACACATATTACTTGTTACTCGTTATTATTGGTTCATTAGGATGTAATAAAAAAAGCAATGATCATTGATGCACATGCAACAAAGAAATATGAAAATTCGCCGCAAAGAAACAATTGCCGTATGATCCGTTGCGGCAACGCCACAGCTAGAAACGACCATATTGAATCTGGCAGCCATAGAGAGCAGACGTAAGTACACATTATTATATTCTATATTTAGAACTAAATATATAGATATATATATATTTTGTAATATAATGTAAGAATATATATATATATATTTCTTTTCTGTTTCAGCCATGGAGATTGATGATTTTACTGATTCTCTTATACCGGCATCGCAGCCGGTACCGCCATCACCACCGCTACCACCGGCCCCACCGCTACCACCGGCCCCACCGCTACCACCGGGGGGGTACCGGCTGCGATGACGGTACCACCACCGCCATCACCACTGGAAGTACCGATAACAGCGGCCCCGGCGGCCCCGGCACCGGCGACAGAGGCCTTGGTACCGGCGACAGCGGCAAAGACTCTTCCGAGTAAGTATTGTTTACAATTATTTACGGGAAAAAGGAATTATCCCGTTTGCAAAGATTCCTGACAGATGTCTGTGTGTGTGTCGTATGTGTGTGTATGTGTACAGGGCACATATTATAAAACTGTTCGGAAACGATTCCGATCGGAATGATTCCGTTTTCCCCACATTTTTCCCTAGAAAAAAGAAAGGGAAGAACAGGGAAGAAAGGGACAAATGTGGAAAAAACGGAATCATTCTGATCGGAATAGTTTCCGAACAGTTTCATAATATGTGCTCAGATATATTAATATAAATTCTTTGTTGCGGAGTGCTGGAAACGTGCCGGTCGCCACTCCTGGCGTGGCGAGCGTGGCGGACGCAGCTGGCGTGGCCGGCGCGGCGGGCGCGGCGGGCGCGGCGGCCGTGGCGGACGGGGGCGCAGCGCGAACTACACAATCAATCACATTTATTATAATTAATTTATTACATGTATCATAAATGCAATAAATAATTAACCGATATAAAAATATTGTTTACTTAATGTGGACGTTTCTTTATATACTCTAATAAATTACTGCACGTTTAAGAGTGAATTGTGTCATTTACATGATAAATAACGAAATATATTTATATATGTGTAATTATAATCCCATAACTATATATAAAGTAATTTAAAGTAAACGATCTCACAAAATTGCAAAGAGAAATGTTTATATTTGCTATCTTATCATTCTATTTATATACAATTAGTCAATAAGTGTGCTGTACATCTTACAATACTTTCATAAACACGTTTTAAAAATCAATAATAAATTTTTTTTTAATTTCATATATACAATTTCTTTTTTCTAATTAAATGACATTGTTAAAGCATTTACGTAACTGATGTAACATCATAACCGAGAAATTCCAAGAGAGTTAGGTAAAGTTTAGATATACATTGAAAAAATTATTGCACCTGAAGACGACGAAATATATTTATAAAGCTGTTAAATCGCAAGAGTATATTGAAATTGGACGATTCAACTTTCTACTTGACGTTACAACAAAATGAAAAATTAGAAACTTTAATATTACATAAATATGATCGTCTTATTTACCTCGCGTTTCAATTAAATTCAATAACGTACATGATGAGAGATTCAAATCTAACAATGCTGTAAAGGCCCGTAATATTCTTGTAAAAGGTTTGATTTGCAACTTGATATTTCCCACGTGTTGCGATTTTTGTCATTATCTTGTATCGATTAATACTGTCACCGTGCTCTCTAATAATGGCGCATATTGAATTCAAGTTTCTAAGAAACAAAATAATAAATTTAAAATCGCTAAAATTGCAGTGCTTCGTGTGAATGTAATTATAATTAATTAAAATAATTAATACAATATTAAAATAATTAATAAAATATAATTATGATCTGGCGAAAAGTATACTAACAATAATATCTGTTTCAAGTTCTATGCAAACGTATAATGTATACGTACAATCAACGGCATAAATGCCGTCGCTACTTGTGAGTAAGGAGCGCGATGGACAGATGACGGTGGCGGCTAAAGGATAAGTAGTAATAGGAATCTCTCCAGTCTGTAAGTAACACAGATAATATTACGATGCACAATGTATTTGTAATAATACGAATAAATACTTTGTATTTCATAGACTATGCGCTTTCATTAATATTATATGTTTACACACGTATAGTATATTTTTAAATTAGAGCAATATTATATTTTTTAAATAACTGATAACGTTTGAAGTTTTTATTACCCTCTTTAAATATATATATATATATATATTGGGTCGTCCGGAAAGTTCGTGCCGATTTTTAATAGATGGCGTTGGAACATGTCTAAATATATCAATGTTATTGAAAACATGCGATTTATATACATATGCTTAAAGGTGACATTTCAACGCATCTTTAGGAAAAAAGTTGTTTGAGATAAATTGATTCGTGTCAGTTTTGTACTCTTTTGAAGATGGAAGAAAGCAAAGAACATTTTAGACACTTGGTACTTTTCTATTACCGGAAAGGCAAAAATACCTCACAAGCAACAAATTCGATATGTTCTGTTTACGGAGAAGGCGCTTTAGCTGAAGGAACAGTACGTAAGTGGTTCGCTAAGTTTAGAGCTGGTGATTTTAACCTTAAAGACCAAGAACGCTCGGGCAGACCCTCTACTACTGATGATGACCAAATCAAGACACTGATCGAGAATAACCCGCGCTACACGACACGTGAATTAGCAGAGATACTGAAAATATCGAAAACCACTGTCCAGGATCATGTAGTGAAGCTTGGTTACGTAAGTCGCTATGATGTATGGGTTCCGCATAATTTGGCCGAAAAAAATTTAATGGATCGCATTTCCATCTGCGACTCGCTGTACAAGCGCAACGAAAATGTACCATTTTTGAAGCAATTAGTGACGGGTGACGAAAAATGGATCATTTACAACAATGTAGAACGAAAAAGATCCTGGGGTAAGCGAAATGTACCAGCATTAACCACTCTGAAAGCCGGCCTTCATCCAAAAAAAGTCATGCTCTGTGTCTGGTGGGATTGGAAAGGAATCCTATATTATGAGCTCCTACCACACAACCAAACGATAAATGCAGATAAGTACTGCTCGCAACTGGACGAATTAAAGACAGCGATTCAGGAGAAACGTCCAGAATTAGCTAATAGGAAGGGCGTCGTGTTCCATCAGGACAATGCCAGACCTCATGTTTCTTTGACTACCCGACAAAAATTTTGGAGTTTGGCTGGGATGTGCTACCTCACCCACCGTATTCACCAGACATTGCACCTTCAAACTTTCACTTATTTAGGTCTGTGCAAAATTCTCTTAGCGGCAAGAACTTCAACTCTTTGATCGACATAAAAAACCACCTTGAGGAGTTTTTCGCCGAGAAACCTAAGAAGTTCTGGGAGAATGGAATCTTCCAGTTGCGTGAAAGATGGACAAAAGCTGTGAAACAAAACGGTGCATACATAAGTCAATAAATATTTATTGACATAAAAAAATGTTGCCTTTGAATTTTCCTTCAAAATCGGCACGAACTTTCCGGACGACCCAATATATATATATATATAGGACCTCCGCTTCCGGTGCGATAGAGAATAGACACGTAGTGAGTAGAGTGATCGAAGGAACGAAGACACGGGGTAAAAGAGAGAACGGTGAGGTGGACAGAGTGTGTGAGAAGAAAGTGGAGGAGCGAGTGAGGGGGAGAGAGTGTGGGTGAGGCAGGGAAGGGTGAGAGCAAAGAGGGAAAGGAGAGGATAGAACGGAACTAGAGTAGAGGTTAGAAGGTGGAGAGAGAGTATAGACAAGGTTATAAGAAATATAGAGAGGAAGGAGATGTGAGAGAGTCGATAAGAAAGATAGAGGTAGTGAAGATAGAGGGCGTAAGAAGGGGAAAGGATGGCGAGCATAAGAAAGGACAAACTACTGAGAGAGAGACGCGGGAGTTATGGAAACGTGGAAGAGCTATTAAAAAGGAAAAGGAAGGAACTAGGAGAGGGTAAAGGGGGGGGGGTGAGGAGATATTTGGTAAGAGTAAGAAAACTCAAAGGTCGCCAGAAGGTACGGATGTAAAAGGGGAGGAGAGGAAGGATATAGAAGATACTAGGAAAGGAGAAGAAGGGATGAAGGGTTGGAGAGAAGAGCTTATAAAGATGAAGGGGGAAATAAAAGAGGGAATCAGAGAACAGGGGAGATGGATGAAAGAGGAAATGGAGGAAATAAGAAAGGAATTTAAAAGGATGGAGATAAGATGGTTACAGGAAAGAGAGGAGTTAAAAGGAGAGATTAAAGGGTTAAAAGAGAAGGTAGGAAAATTGGAAGGGGATTTGAGGGAAAAAGTAGTAGGAGACAGGGGAAATGAGAAGGGAAAGGAGGAGGAGATAGAAAAGAAAATAAGAGGGATTGAGAGGAAGTTAGAGATAAGAGAGAGAGAGGAAAGGAGGAGAAATGTTATAATAAAGGGATTAGAGAAGAAGGAAGGAGGAAGAAGAGAGGCAGTGGAAGACGTATTGAAAATAACAGGAGCGAAGGTGGGGATTAAGGAGATAAAGAAAATAGGAGGGGAGGAGGAAAAAGGAACGGAAATGGTGGTAGTAAGATTAGAAAATGAGCAGCAGAAGAAAGAGATTTTATGGGGAAAGAAAAAGCTGAAGGGTAGGAATGAGAAAATCATGGAGGATTGGACCTAGGGAGAAAGGGAAATGAGACGGAGGTTACAGGAGATAGCAAGGGAAGAAGAGAGGAAGGGGAGGAAGGTTTGGATAGGGTACGGAAAGATCAGGATAGACGATCAATGATGGAGATGGGATGAAGTAGAGGAAATTCTGAGAGACGGAAATGGAAATGTAAGAATAGAGAGTTTGGGGGAAGGGGAGAAAGGAAAGGAGGAGGAAAAGAGATAGGAAAGGAAGGAAGAGAAGAGGAGGGGGAGATAAAATGGAGAATCGCTTTTTGGAATGTGGCGGGGCTGGGAAATAAGGATAAGGATTTTTGGGATGGAATAAAGGACTGGGATGTGATGGTGTTCTCGGAAACATGGGTGGAGAAAAAGGGGTGGGGGAAAATTAAAGAGAAGTTACCAGCGGGGCATAAGTGGGTAATACAAATGGCAAGGAGAAAATACAGGAAAGGGAGGGTAATGGGAGGAATGTTAATGGGCATTAGAAAAGAATTAATAGAGGAGGGATCGAGAATAGAAAAGGATAAGGAAGGAATTATGGTGGGGAGAGTAAGGCAAGGAAGAGAAAGTTGGAGGATTGTAGGGGTGTACGCAAGGGAGAATATTGAAGGGGCGCTACGGAATTTAGAGCATTGGATGGAAGACAGAGAGGAAAGAGTAAGGACTTTAATAGGGGGGGATTTTAACGCAAGAACGGGAAGGGAAGGAGGAGGGATAGAGGGAAAGAGTGAGGAAGAGGAGGAACAGGAGGGAGGAGGAAGGCGATCAAAGGATAAAAAAGTGAACAAAGAAGGAAGGGTAATGATAAACTTTTTAGAGGACAGGGGGTGGAGTTTATTTAATGGAAACATAAAGGGAGATGAAGACGGGGAATTTACCTTTACAGGAGGTAGGGGATGTACAGTCATAGATTATGTGATGGGGGATTTGGAAGTGAGAAATAGAATTGAAAGAATGGAGGTGGGAGACAGAATCGAATCAGACCATCAACCTATTGAGGTAAGGATAAAAGGAGAGGAAGAAGGAAGAAAAAGAGGCAAGGGCAAGGGAAAGGGAAAGGCAAAGGCATGGAGAGGGGCATGGGATGAGGAAGGAGGTAAAAGGTTTAGGGAGAGGCTAGGAAGAGTGGAGTTAGGTGATAGGGAATTGGAGAGAGAATGGGGAGAGCTTGAAAATAGAGTGAAGGAAGCTTTGAAGGTTACGGAGAGAGAGGCAGGGATAGGAAAAAAGAGAAAATAGGATGGTGGGATGAGGAGTGCAGGAGAGCAAAGAAGGAAGTGAGGAGAGAATTAAGGAGATGGAGAGGGAGAGGAGGAGAGGGAAAGGAATATAGAAGGAGGAGACGGGTATATAGGGAATTATGCGAAAGGAAGAAAAAAGAGGAGAGCGATAGATGGGAAAAAAGAGTAGTAGAAGCAAAAAGAGAGGGAGAGGTATGGGAGATCATAAATAAAGAAAGGAAGGGAAGGAAGGGAACGAGCGAGGATATAGGAATGGAGGAGTACTTTATGAGGTTATTAGGAGGAATAGAAAGTAAAGTGATAAGAGGTCAGGGAGGAGGGAGGGAGGAAGGGAGAGAGAAGGATATTAGTAAGGAAGAAATAAGGAAAATATTAAATAACATAAAGGAGGGAAAGGCAATGGGAATCGATGAAATACCAGGGGAGGTGTGGAAGAATGGGGGGGAAGAGGTAGAAACATGGGTTTGGAATTATTGTAACAAGGTATGGAGGGGGGAGGGATGGCCAGAAGGGTGGAAGGAAGGGGTGATATTCCCGATAAGGAAGAAGGGAGAAGGAGAAAAAGTGGAGGAGTATAGAGGGGTCACTTTAATGCCCACGATTTATAAAATTTACGCGGCGGTTCTAGCGGAGAGGCTAAAAGAGGAGATGGAGGAGAAGGGAAGTATTTCACAAAATCAAGCCGGATTCAGGAAGGGAATGGGGACATTAGATAACATTTATGTAATAAATTACCTGATAAATAGGCAGTTAGAGAAGAAGAGAGGAAAGATGGTGGCATTGTTTGTAGACCTGAGGGCAGCGTTTGATTCGGTTGATAGGAATGTGGTAGTAGAAATGATGAGAAAAAGGGGGATTAGAGAGGGACTGGTTAGCAGGATAGAGGAGTTGTTAAAGGAAACGAAGAACAGAGTAAGAGCAGGGGAGCAGACAGGGGAGGTATTTTGGACGGCGAGAGGGGTCAGGCAGGGTTGTCCACTTAGCCCCTTACTTTTTAACATAGTGACGGCAGACTTGGAGGAAGAGATGGGAAGGGTGAAGTGGGGAGGAGTTAGGATTCAAGGGGAAAAGGTGTATACTTTAGCATATGCGGACGACGTAGCATTACTGGCGGAGGAGGAAGAGGAGATGAGGAGCATGATTGAAAGACTGGAGAGGTATTTAGACAGTAAGAGATTGGAAGTGAATGTAGGGAAAACGAAGATAATGAGGTTTAGGAAGGGAAGAGGGAGGATAAGTAAGAAAGAGTGGAGATGGAAAGAAAAGAGGATAGAAGAAGTGAGGGAATTCAAATATTTAGGATATGTTCTTCAAAGGAACGGAAAACAAGATGCGCAGGTAAAGGAGAGGGTCAAAAGAGCAGCAGCAATAATGGCGCAGGTTTGGGGGATAGGGAAGAGAAGATTCGGAAGGGACTGGGGAAGAAGAATTTGGCTTTTTGATAAACTAGTGTGGACAGTGATAGGGTATGGAGCGGAGATATGGGGCTGGAGAGAGAGGGAGGGCATAGAACAGGTACAAGAAAGGTATTTGAGATAGGTACTAGGGGTAGAAAACAACTCCGGGGTATATGGTGAGGGAGGAGCTGAAAAGAGAGAAATTAAGGATTGGAGCGGGAAAAAGAGCTTGGAGTTTCGAGAAGAGAATAAGCGAGGGGAGAGGTAGTGAGATAGCTAGGAGGTGCTGGGAGGAGATGAGGGAAAGAAGAAAGCAGGGACGGGTAGGATCGGATTGGGAGAGGGAAAGGGCAAATTTTTATGAGATAAAAGGATGGAAAATAGAGGATATGGAAAGGAAGAGAGAAGAGGAGGAAAATTGGTTTGGAGAGGTATTAAAGAGAGAAAAGGAAATTCAAAGAAAAGAGAGAGGGGAAAAAATAGGAGAATCAAGATACAATGCATGGTACAAAAGAGTGAAGTGTGAAGGAATTCCAGGATATTTGAAGAAGGGGTGGGGAGAGAGCAGGTGGAGAAGGGTAGCTAGATTTAAATTGGGGAACGAAATGAGAGGAGGAAGATATTGGGAGATAGATGAAGAAAGGAAGTGCAGATTGTGCGGAATGGAACTGGAGACATGGGAGCATATTTGGGAAAGGTGTAGATGGTCAAAGGAAAGAGAGGAGAGTTGGCAGGAGGTAGTGAGATGGGTGCTGGGGGAGGGAGGTGAAGGGGAAGTTTGGTTAAGAGAGCTGGAAGGGGAGAGAGAGTTTCATGAGGGTAGAAGGGGAGGGGGAGTGAGTGAGTGAGGGAGTGAGTGAGTAAGAGAGAGGGAGAGAGAGGGGGGAGAGAGAGAGTTATGGGAGGATTTGGAAAGAGGAAAAAATGGTGAGAGTCTTTTAGTGCAAATAGAAGCAAATAGAAAGCAAGAGGAAGCGGAAGTCCGAAGAAGCGAGGCGTGTGTGTGTGGGAGCGCGGGTGTGGTGGGAGCATAGGTTGGGGTCTACCACAGTCGCGCTCGACAATGTTAAGTTAGTGGATAAGTTAGAAGTAAGTGGATGTAAGTTAGTATGTAAGTTAGGTTAAGAGATTGAGATGTAAGGAAGCGTTGTAACCCCAAGGGGAACAATAAAATACAATACAAATACAAATATATATATATATAAGTAGAAAGAATATGCGGGTTCTAACCCAGGGACTCCGAGGGGGGGTGAGGGGCGGTGGTATCTCCGGGGCGCGAGGGTATAGCGTCACGCAGGGGCGGGGAGGTCGCCGGAGTGCGAGGTATAGCGTTATGGGGGGGGGGGTATGGATCCTTTCAAGTGTCCTCTGCGGTCGAGGGTGTTTATGTAAACATATCTAGGAACGAACCATGGTATGCGGTATGTTTATATCTTATTATATTTTCTAGCGCCGATACCCGGCTGCTATCAATGAGATGTTTATGTAAACATATATCTAGGAACCGTGGGATTGTTTTATAGATAAAAATTTATTTTCAAGCGCCGATACCCGGCTGCTGTCAATGATCAATTGAGAAGAGGCGATATACAGATCTAGGAATGGGACTGTTTAGAGAAGTTTATTTCTCAAGGGCTGATATTCGGCTGCAGAGTGGAAAGAGACGGAAATATGGTACCGATATCATATAATCAAACGGAAAAAAGGTTTAGCATCACAGTTGGTTGCGAGTGCTCCAGAAAAGAGTTTCCTGAAAATCTTCAGTGAGAAAAGTTCTGTGCGCGCAAAACGAATTTATGTGTGCAAAACATGGAAATCGATTCCGAATCTGACGATGATTTTAACTTTGACAATGACATCGATATGGACGATATAGAGAACCGTGTCGCCCGCGATCGCCTTTTAATGGATAGTGACGAAGAAAGTATATTATCAGACGAGAGTGCGTATCTTAGCAGTGCAGAAGTGGTCGAAGAAGAAACTCATAGAATAACATCCGATTCCCAACGAATGGTCCTTTCTCCACTCACCAGTGTCTGCACCATATACTGTTATTATTCAACGAGTGAGCCTACAGATTTGTGCATGTTATGTGCAATCAGCACAGCGAATGTAGACCTTGGACC
This sequence comes from Ooceraea biroi, assembly GCF_003672135.1. NCBI lineage: Eukaryota > Metazoa > Arthropoda > Insecta > Hymenoptera > Formicidae > Ooceraea > Ooceraea biroi. The sequence goes on along the minus strand of NC_039514.1, from coordinate 4,034,505 downwards.
TGTAGTGTACATTATACGAAGACACGAAGTAGACACCTGGGATGGAATATGCGGTCGCTGGTGTACAAATTGCCGCTCCACATTATATGTGATATTCCCGTGCAACATGTGCCCGATATGTACGAAGTGAACAATTAAGAAACATTGAACAGTGAAAGTGACAATACGCGAGTATGGCGGAAGAAAGCATTGTGGGTCCTGCAGGTGTCAGGAGGTGGTTTGAACTGTTAGTGAAGGACGAACCTTACAGTATATGCAATAGCCGTTTCTGTCGTTACAGTCGCCGATATACGGACGTTGATTTTTCCGATGATTTGTGGGACTTTAAAAAATACAATATTCCCTGGATGCATTTGGATTTTCAGTTAATACACCATGACCTTCTATGTATAGTACGTAAATGTAGAAAGTGCGGAGAAAAGATGTGCAAGTGCTCCGAAATATAAAAAAACTATTAAACAATCGGTGCGTTGCGGACAAGTATCACGTGCTTCGAAATATAACGAACTATCGAACACTGGTGAGAAGAAGTGTTTCGCGGGACAACGCAAGCACTCGTCAGCCACGAATACAACCACATTGCGGATGGAAGAGCAGCGAGAAACAGGTATGTAATAGTAAATAAAGAAAATGTATATTACGGAAAAGCCGATCATGTAATCCTGAATTTAAAATATTTATGTTACAGAAGGGGCCAACCGCTTGCACGTAGACCGCGCTCACGAGGGTCCTCTGCGGTCGAGATGGAGGAGGTCAGCGCAAGCTGCATGGAGCCGGAGGATGGGGAAGAGGAGGAGGCGGAAGAGAGGGAGGAAGGAGAAGGAGTTCGTTTGGAGCGGTGATCCCTCCTGCTATAACGTCACGTAAGTTTTAAAATTTTAAAAATAAAAGAAAAAAGATCTACTTCCAATATACTACACTAACTAATAAATAACTATATAACTAATAAATATATATTTGTTTTTATGTTTAGTGACAATGGTGGGTGGAGTGAAGGAGTGGAAGGAGGAAGAAAATAAAAGAAGAGAAAGTTTATATAATAAGAATATTTAATATACGTAAAAGATAAGAATACATAATATAAAATAATGATATAATATAGTAATAAGAAATAGTAATAATAGTACTTGTAATAATAGTACTTGTAATAATAAGAAATAGAAATAGAAATAATAATAGTAGTAATAATAAAGAGATATAATAATAGTAGTAATAATAGTATTTATAATAATAATAAAATAAAAGTTATATAAACTAATATTAAATTCGTTCCCCTATTCCTCCTTTCCTGCCGCTACGAATACAATTTCTGAAAAATAATAAAAAAGTCATTAATAATAATCGATCGTAATGGAGCGAAGTTGAAAAAAAGAAAAAAAAACAAAAAATACTCACGTATGTCATCCTCTTCCTCCTCTTCCTCGTCTTCCGTCTCTTCTTCTGTCTCCTCTTCCTCCTCGCTTTCCTCGTCTTCGTCCTCCTCTTCCTCGTCTTCGTCCTCGTCGTCCCGCTCCTCTTCCTCCGCGAACCTTACTCGTTTGCAGAGGAATACTGAAACAATTTACAAAAATTTATTAGTTTAAAATAAAAAACTTAAGTATATAAACGAAAAAGTAAATAAACAAATACGTACCAACATCATCGTTGTCCTCCCGCGCGCGCTTTTTATCAAAGATAATTTCTGTAATGGCAAAAGACGATTAGTATACTTATTCGTAATAAAAATTAAAAAATAAAAAGTAAAAAAATTTTTAAAAACTCACTAATATCACTGCCCTCTTCGATCCGCATCCTTTTGTTGAGGCTCTCCGACATCTCTTCCTCCTCACTCGCCTTCCTCTTGCTCGCAACTGTAGGTTCTGTAACAATATTATTAATCCCGATTATTATTTTACTATTCGAACGCCGTTATATAATACTATGTAAAAAAAAGGAAAAATAAAATTAATTACTCACCGATATCTTCCCATTCGTCCCAATTTTCGGGAGCCCACTCATCTTCTCCGTATAAATTCCTCAAATGGAAAATATCATCGTCCTCAATGTCCGGGCGCGTCCACAATTCGTCGATACACTTGTTCTCCACCCTCCTCCCCTGTCGCTCCCAGCGCGTCCACTTCATTTCGCTAATATTGATGAATCCTTTATACTCCATTCTGTCACTTTGCACGAGAACTTTTCAGTGAACTATTGAGATGCACGATCGAAGACTGAAAACTGACTGACTGAACGGGAAAAAATCTTTCGCGTGTAGCCCGTAGAAAAGAAGAAGAGTAGGAATTGCAATATGCAATGGTTAACATTAAGATAAGTGTTGAGGTAGTAAAACTCTAAAATTCAAGAGCTCCAGAGCTGGCGTAACGTGACGCTTTCGATTTAGGCTAGATGTGCAATGGTTAACGTTAAGTGTTGAGGTAATAAAACTGCTAAAAGTCTAGAGCTGGCGTAACGTGACGCTTTTCGGTTACACAGCACGCACAGATACACGTATTTCATCCCCAATACAACTAGACAGTATCTACGGAACTAGAAGATGCAGCCTTTTCGAGAACGATCTAGAGAAAAAAATATTTACGTTTCGATGCGACAAGTTAAGGGTGAAGCACCTCGTAGAGGATACTCGAGTGCGTGAGGGAAATGAGCGTGAGGAAAAGAATAGTACGCTTTATGTCTGGAACAGTATTTCTTTATTGTATCTGTTTTTTTACAATGGTTTACTAAAAACCAAAGCCAACAGCTCACAATCTATAATGTTATTAGCGCTGAAGCAATCGCTTGCTGATATTACGTTTGTTACATCTTTAGTCTCGGCGGACGCGATATTTGAAAATTGTGCAATCTTTGCGTCGACCTTTTCGACGAAACGATCCAACTGAGCGTACGTCAGCTCGATGCAGCGGTCCAGGTTAATCATGGCGAAGAACATCGATTCGGTCATCATCAATCGTACGTTGGACGAATCCAGACACACGAGTTTGGTATCACACACTGGACTCTCACTGAATCGCACCGTTAACGGTCCAACGGTGAGAGGACGGTCGCGAACATCCTTGCAGAGATGGTTCTGGATGTTCCATTGTTGTTCATAGAGTCCCTTCCACGTTTCAAGAGATAGGATCAGCTCGTTTCCTCGATGATCTCCTATCGCAATCTCGACGTAGCTCGGTGGACCGACGTTGATGCCGATGTCCAGGTACTTATATCCCGTAGCCGTCAGTGCGTATCGGCTGTTCAGTATACGAACTGCTCGACGTGCGGGTAAAACGCTGTGAGAAAAAAATCATGAATAAAACAAATACTTAAAAATCAAAAGACAAAGGAGAAGATTCTTAAACGTACCTGATACATTTCTTCGGTGGAGTTTCGGCGTCCTGAAGCGGAACGTAATAGTTCATGCTGCTTCCCTCAATGGAATTCATTGCTGCTGCTGCTGCTGGTTAGGTTTTGTATGCACTGAGGTTGACGCAATACTGAACGTGCATGAACATGTTCGATTCTTCAACCAATTATAAGGAGAGGGGATTATCTAAACATTTTTAAGCGCCGATGTCAGCGCTGCTTACGTATGGAATTTGAGTTGATGCAATACTGAACGTGCACGAACGTGTTCGATTCTTCAGCCAATTATAAGGAGGGGAGGGGAAATAAGAAGAATTGTGTTTCATAAAAACATATTTTATTTCGTATGGTAAGACCACCAATTAAACAGTTTAAATACATTTTGCAAAGCACACTTGGTTACATGTTTGTTACAACGCAAAGTATGCGTAACGTCCAGAGTATTCAAAGATGGTACGTCTTCGTAGTGAGCGTCGATAGTCTCGATGTAGATATCGTCGTCATCTAGGAGTAGATTCCGCAGCCATTCGCGTTTTTCGCATCCCTTGACGTATACGATGGTATATGATGCTTCGTCCGTCACCGCCTTTGTAATCAGATCTTTAGCCCATCGATACGGAATCGTTCCATCGTCCCATTGTAATCCGTGATGATTCGCCATCAGCCAAAATGCACGGCGTCTCTCCACCTTGTTGAGACTGTACCATGGCACACAGGGTCCAAAGATATAGTGAGAGAGAATATTTCCATTTCTCAGCACGGCAACCTCCTTCACGACAAAGTTTCCGCCGATGATAAAGCCTTGCAGATCCACGAACGTCGGTACGGACATGACTGGTTGTGATATCAACGCGTCGACTATAATCGTTCTCGATGCGGCTGTTTTTTATATAATAGAGATCGCGATGTTGCCACGTTTAGGTGACTCTGCGTACAACGTTGGTCAACGGGCTGTATTCGACCACGCGATCGTGTATGATGAGACAGTAGGCCGTTGTATTTGGCGGTGCATTCTCCTTGCACTCAAATTCCAATCGCACATCCACGGTGGCACTCTTGACAGACTCGTTCTGTCGCGAACAATCGATAACCACGAAAGGTCCGCGAAGAAGAAAGTTGGGAGGAGTCAAGTATGCCTCGGCGCAATTGCAGTTATAATAAGCCCTACGGAAACGTGAATACATGTCGTAAAGGATGGCGGTTTTGTTCTTCTCGAAATCCACATTCAAGTCATCGTATGGATAAAATTCCGAATTGAGATGCAGTTTCACGTTGGTTAGTTTGCAGTCGTCGAATATGGTAACGTCCTCGGACATGATGTTCTTCCGACCTGTCTGCAGAGCAAAGATGACGTATCGCGGCTTCTCAAGCTGAGTCGCGGTCTTAATCGCCCACGAATGCTTGGTCGTACTCTGTAACAGCGGATACTTGTACAGTGTCACGTCCCGGTAAAAAATCGAACTTTCTCTTTTCTGTCAACGGTCCGAACGACGCGCACAAGACGCACCTCGGAACCGCCATTTTGTCGGTACTCCTACTTCCACGAGGGACGTCCCACTCTCACGAGAGAGGGGACCCCCACTACCGAACCGCCGCAACACCGAGCCGCCGAAAACAAAGGACCTCATTGCAGGACCGGAAAAGTTCAGTTCGACTCGCGACTCAGAACCAAGAGGTTCACTCGACACTCAAGGGCCACGGGTAGCCTTTTTCTATTTCAATCTCTAATTCGAACTTAGAACTTTTCCATTCCTTCATATTTCGACTTAGAATATTTTTCAATCTTCGTATTTCGACTTAGAATATTTTTCATTCCTTCGTATTTCGACTTAGAATATTTTCCAATCTTCGTATTTCGACTTAGAATATTTTTCAATCCTCGTATTCCAGAGTTATCTTAGATTTAAACGTTAGCATTAATAACCGTAGTAGTTAACTTAAATTTTGTAAGAACAATTGTATTTCCACCAATTCATTTTATTAGAATATATGTATTTTGTGTGCTTGAATTTACGATTTATTTTTATTTTTGACCACCAAGCCGATTTGATCATAATTCAGCGACTATAAATTTTACGTAGCTTACCTCAGTTTCGGTCATTGTGTGTGTGTGTGTGTGCAACCAGTTAACGAGCCTACAGTGCGGACAACGCACGTTGGTCTCCATTCCGCTGAGCTGACAGTCTTACAGTGCGGACAACGCACGGGGCGGTCACTCGGTAACGCACCCCTTTCCGCACCACTCTCACCACAAGGTACACTCTAACTGAGGCGCGCACGTTTAACAGTAACTTTTGCATAAATGACGAAGTTCTAATGCCGAAAACGAGACGAGGAGGAAAGAAACACCGTGCAAGACGTTTAGCTCGTATATTTTCTAACTTAGAATCAGTGAACACCGTCGTCTCGCAGTATTACGACATCGAGCCTCACTACATTGATCCAGAATACGAGGCACTTTTCCGACCACGCGACCGTAACACTAACAGAAATAACAATAATTCGATCATAACGTGACTCACGAAACCGAGAGTGACCAGCAACTCTGTCGTATCACACGAGTGATTCTAATCACGAACGGAAACAACGAAGCCACGTGGGCAACGAGACTGGTCCCCATTTCATGCAACCTGCGGTACCCTCTGTGCCAGGATATTCCCGAGGGGGACCCTCGCCGAACTCATTACGATAGGCTGGCACAAGAGATCAAGGTACAGCGCTGGATCGAGAGTAACCAAGAACCCCTCGGTAAGTGAAATTATCATACTATTACCAATCAACTTACATCGGCCTAATGATAAATTAATGAAGTTATTGACTCACTCAAAGTAAAATGCAGAATATTACCATAGCTCTCTAATGATAAATTAATGAAGTTATTGACTCACTCAAATTAAAATTCAGAATATTACTACGGCTTTCTAATGATAAGTTAATGAAGGTGATTAACTCATTCAAAGTAAAGGTCAGAACAGTATTGCAGTCGTCCATTAATGAGCTAATGAGGTTGATTCATTATCATACAACCCGATTACACTTTGCGTGATCACGCGCGGATACAAAGACGTCGAAACACAAGCCGCGTTATGCGAACAATGCAAATCCTCACGAATCGGACCCATTTATCATAACGCGTACGCGAAAACGGAGACTCATAAATTGAACATCGGGCCCCGTGTGATTGATGTAATCTGTATCTATTGTTCCGCATCATTAACGACCTACCGACCGGCCCATAGATGCACGCGTTGTTATAACGAAATGATCGGTTTAATTAGGGGGAAGTAAATTCAAATAAATTCGCCATCGGCCACCCCTTTATTGAACCGAAATTTTTCACAAAGAGCGACCCTGCCACCCTTCCGCGGGAACTGCACTCCTGGTGAAATCACTCTGATCACGAGTATCCCCGGGTAGAATCCTCGGATTCGGTAACCCGAAACAGTGATCTAGTCCCGTGCTACACGTCCGAGTCCTGCATTCCAAAATTTGCAGCCGCGATTAGCCGGGGGCTAACAGTATAAAGAATTCATAAATATATGTGTATATATCTATTATGCAAATCATATATATACATATATTTTTTTGTTAATAACTCATTGTAACTCTTTATATTCCACAGAAAATGTTAATATACTTACTACTATAACTAAAAATCTGAATATGGCCATTCCAGTTGTAAGGCTGTTAAAGGATATTGGTAAGAAGTATATTCTTTTTACTCATCTCAATTCATAATACGATTTAACATAATCATAACTGATTAAAACTAATTTTTCTTTATACCTTGTAGTTGATATAAATAAAGATACAAATAAAGATAGGATGCCTAATGAAAGTACAATGCTTAACGAAGATACAACGCATAATGAGGGTACAAGGCAGAATAAAAATTCAATGTCTGGTGAAGGTATAATGCTTAACGAAGATACAAGATCTCATAAAGATACAGTGCCTAATAAATGTATTTATATCTGAAACTTACTAAGACGCAAGATAAGATGTATTTATATGATTACTTATGATCCATTATTATTTTATAGGTGATAATAGTTGTGATGTACAAGATGTAATCTCTGATATAGATGACGGATTAGAAAATTTCAATGAAAGGAGTGTCATCTTACAAGAAAGTATCAACAATGATGTACTAGACCGTACTGATAATAACTTCAATGGGGAATTTACGAATTTATGTATGGAGTTCGAATACTCTGATTAGCGACGATAATGCAGATATATTATCAAATCAGAATGAAGAGGACGTTGTAAGTAATACTGTTCAGATCTGAAAAATGTTATATTTATAACCTCAGTTCTACACACAATAATATTGAAACTATAGAAACGCACTCTTATACAGATATTACGCTCACGATAACAGTAATAATGATGATACAGAAGGGTTCTGATTATTCTTATAATAATGATTCAAGGAATACAATAGAAGAAGATGATATAAATATATGCGCAATCATGTCGAAAGGATTCCAATAATGTTGCTAAGCATAGCAGCTTAGAAATATCATTAAATACTTCGGAAGAAAATCTGTGATAATTATGAGTTAAATGTGAGTTATTCAAAACCAAAAGGTGCAGACAAAAAGAATTTCTGTTGTTATTGTAAGAAATTATAATGCATGATATGTAGGAATCTCGAACAGGTGCATAAGAATGAGGAAGAAATAAAAATGTTTACCTCACTACCCATAGGTAGGCAATCAATGAATATTGTCTTCATTGCTCCTCCCAATCAATAATAATATGTTATCTTGGAACACTAGAATATTCAGTAAAACTTTTGAATGCAATTACTTTTATTCATAAACGTGTATATTAAACGGAATATAAGAGGATATACTTATTATATATGCTATGGTATTTTAAATATAAAACAATTCTACATATTGTGAAAAAATATATGACATATATGAAAAAACTGCATATGTAATATATTTAAATACATACTCAATACATCTACCTACTTATGTAACACATTTAACTACATATTTAACATATCTAACTACATATTTTTATAAGGATCAATATTATAGAATTATAAGTTTTTATTTTTTCTACTTTACTCTGATTTCATTTCTTTTAGGTAGTACGGAGAGGAAAAAAATCATTAGTATTAGTAAACGAAAAGGCAATTACTTGTTTAACACAGATGGCACCTACAATAAAGGAGAACTTATAGTTTGTAGAAGACCAAAGGAATCAAAACACATACAAGCACGCGATTTTATATGTTGTGCCAGACGCAAAGGAGTTTTTAGTAAAATAATATACGTCGTCATATTAAGAGCGCACGAAAAAAGTTGGTGGCAGATCTGTAGGAAGGTTGAAGGCCGAATCCATGAATGTGCAAATTCCATCTGAAGAAATATTGTATTTCCTGTGTTACGAGAGGATGATGTTGTGAGATGGTTAAATTGAAATGGAAAAATATGTGCCTCAATCGTCGTTCTGTTCCTCAAATTAGAAGTTGGGTACATAACAAAATACCCAAAAACCGTAAACCATGACGTACTGGTGAGTAATATATGTTTGAATCTTTATCACAGAGAAGCATTTAAAATTATGTATACGATATTAGATGCCCTTAACCTATAACTGTATAATAATACAGTCACAATATCGAACAATAAATTACTGGTCAATAATAGTTGGTTATTCGAATATTGTAAATGTATCAATATTGTAAATGTTGATCGATATCATGTCTGTATTATTATAAAGTTATACCTACAATGCTATAATATAATACAATGATGTCATATATCCTATAATAATATATGTATTCAAGCTAAGAAAAACTAAATATTTCTTGTATGTTTCAGATCCTGACACTGAATAGAGTTTCTCTTCTTATATATCTTTCAATTTTCTTCATATTCCATTATATTATATTATTACTATTAAACTATTATAGTCTACTTTAAGTTCAGGAATCTTTCGAAAAGATCAAAGTATACGAAACACAATCAAAAACGTACTAAAACAAACGACAAAATGTATCTACCATCTGTCTTAAGAGATAACGTATATAAAGAGATATTCAAACTTCTTTGTGTATAATATTTCGTATTGTTCTAATTTGACACGATCTCATCCCACCTTGTTATTATATCCCGAGATTTAAGCAACAAAGTATTCGGTGGGAAGTCGAGAAACCAACCGGCTTTCACGCCTTTTTTATAATCGAATATATATTAAGGGTAATAGTAATCGTAAACTCCTAATGCAGCAATCCTTACAGTACAGAGTATGTAGGCTAATGTATTCTTCACAGAATGTCGATATTTTTAATGATTGCGGAGATTTAAGCCAAAAAGTATTCGAATACGTTTTTCCCCTTTATCTCGGCAATCACTAGCGATATCGACGTCATTCAAAAAGCACATTATTCCACAAACTCTGTGTTATTGGGATTGCCACATTAGAATTTTACGATTACTTTACCTTCGAATATTAAGGCGAGAGAGAGCGCGGAAGCCGTAACGTTATCACCCGGCCCGCTTTCCCGCTTTTTTTATAATCGATTATGTATTAAGGGAAATTGTAAACTTCTAATGCAGTAGTCCTTACAGTACAGAGTGTAGAATAGGGTGTTCTGTGAAGGATGTAAATATCAATTTCTATGCGTTCGCTCAACTATTTATTCTGCAGATGCGGCCTTTGGGCAAATATTTTCAGTATTGCCAGAGAAGAACTGAATGTATCTTGTTTACTGTGAAAGTCCTCTTAACGAATGTGATTAACGATGAGCGATTTTTCATTATCGAATCGCACTTACTCTAGTGATTAGCAGTTGTCGAAAATCTCATCACGCATATTTCATGTTCAACAGGGAAGATATTGTTGCTTCGGGACGAAAACGGCAAGAAGTAATTAATAATTAATTAATATTTGTCCTAGAAATAGTGAGTTGTGATATTTGTTATCCTTCTTGAAAATAATAAGAAATATAACATCAAAAGAATTTGGACTCATCAATTGATTTTGTACATCATGGATTACTAAAATTTTTTACTTATTGATAAATAGCTGCTTCTTTGGTAATATTAGTATAAATATTATTATGATAAATATACTTGTCGAATCTTATGTTTGCAAATTGTAAATAAATATTTTTAGCTCATTGTCAGTATTGGCTAATTTATTGTAATTGTCGTTTTGGCGGTTTCTGTAAAACTGTCTCGTGATTAAATCGAACATATTGATTGACTGCTGACTACAATTAACGATTATAAAATAGAAAACATTGGTCCTATTAGGATTAATATAAATTATTTTGGGGATATTTAATACAACTGATTGTCGTAATCAGTTGTGAAATTAATTCAAACTTTAGTAGTAGAGTATGAATATTCGAACGTAAATAATATCATATATAATATGTATGACAGTGGTATTTTGCGTTTCTAGGTTATTGATCGATATAACTCTTGTTTTTAATATAAATATTATATTAATTTATATAAATTTCTTATAAAGTTTGTTTTCGCCACAATATAATAAGGCTTGAAATTAAAAGTAAATTAAAAGTAATTGATTGTAACTTTTAATTAACTGGTGTAATGCAAAAATATGATATTATGGAAAAATAATCTATGTACTGATAAGTCCGAAAATAGTACTTCTACATATATTTCTAGATGTAGTACACATGTATACAGTTTTATGAAAAATATTTTATTATTATGAGAAGAGACCTTAAAACTGCCTTTCCATATGTCTACAAATATTCAAATTATTTTGAAGTTTCACAAAGCAAATACATCACAAGGATATGCTAACGATAGCTCAATGTCTCTGGGATATCCCTATGTTATGTTTCAGACATTTCTACTAGTTAGGAGCGGTCGCCAAGGAGTTAAAAGCAATTTGAATATTTGTAGACATATGGAAAGGCAGTTTTAAGGTCTCTTCTCATAATAATAAAATATTTTAAATAAAACTGTATACATATGTACTACATCTAGAAATACATGTAGAAGTACTATTTTTGTAAGCATCTATATAGGTGTAGTTCCTATGTATCGCCTTATTACTAAATTACATCATTTAAACACTTTATAGATAAAATTGTTCAACGTAATGGTTGTTTCAAGGACTTCTATATAAAATCAACTGATGGGTAGTATTCAGGACTGTCCTGAATACTGCCGTTCCGCGGCCAGATTTTTCAGGACCGTCCCGAAAACTGCCAAATGTCCTGGAAACTGCCCTTAGATTGTACAAAATGTCCCGAAAACTGCCCTTTCATATACATACATATATTATATATATATACCTTGCAATATTTCTTTAATTTTTCATTGTATCTTCATTTTTATTTTGATTAAAAAAAAACAGTAGTTTAGATAGTAATAAAATTCTGTATATATACTTCTTACTATTAATAATAAATTTAAATTATATCCTAGTATCAACTAAACGCTAACGTAGAGAAAACAAGTTTCGAAATATATTTAAATTAGAACAATATTTTTTTAAATAACTGATGAGCGTTTGAAGTTTAATTAGTTTCTTTAAATATATGTATCTTACAATATTTCTTTAATTTCTCATTTTATCTTCTTTTTTATTTTGATAAAATAACAAAAATATTAATTTTTTTATTTCTTTTTATATATATATATTTAAAGAGAGTAATAAAAACTTCAAACGTTATCAGTTATTTAAAAAATATAATATTGCTCTAATTTAAAAATATACTATACGTGTGTAAACATATAATATTAATGAAAGCGCATAGTCTATGAAATACAAAGTATTTATTCGTATTATTACAAATACATTGTGCATCGTAATATTAACTGCGTTACTTACAGACTGGAGAGATTCCTATTACTACTTGTCCTTTAGCCGCCACCGCCATCTGCCCATCGCGCTCCTTACTCGCAAGTAGCGACGGCATTTATGCCGTTGATTGTACACACATATAATAACTTTTATATTTTATATTTGTTGTCTTTTTATCTTTTAATAATTTACAAATTAACGAAACAATAATAGTTTAAAACAAAATGTAGTAAATTATAAATATATAGAAATAGAAATGTATGGAACTGATCGATGTTCTATTGGTATTCTTATAATTAATTGCTTCACATATTGGATTGTTTTGTTTACCTTATTACTAACATCATGGCTTAGGCATTGATTTCAACGCAGCTGATATTTTATCGAATCGTTCCTGCGCTCGTTTTTGCATATACTCGTCTAGTGTCATATTACCTGAGCGTGATGTAAACGAAATTTTATATGGTGCCTGAGTTAACATTTCTGCTAACAATACATAATCTAAAATAAAAAAATTAAAGTATTAAGTTGAAAATAATATTATCATAATATTAACTATAGGAATAATTTGATGAATAAAGTGGATTTTTAAATACATATATATACGTGTAGAAATGTAGATACACGATATACAGGGTGGCCCAGACCTACCGTACCAACGGTTGAGGGTAGTTTCCTGAGGTGATTCTGAGACGAAAGTTCCTCTGGCAAAATGTCGAGGATGGCGTAATCTCGGCGCTATGAAGGGTTGAAGATTTCCAATCCGTGTGCTGGATTTTCCCGCGTTCAGTGACGGCGGGTCGAAGGGGCCCCGCGTATCGCGCACTGATCAATTCGATCTTAATTTTTCGCGACTGTTCATTGAGTGTTTCTTTTTACTGTTCTATTCACTGCACAATGTCTTGTAAGCACTGTATCCTCTTCCTGTAAGCACTATTTCAGCACTATTTTAAATCCGAAGACCTCGCTGGCCAGTTTACACTTTTCCGCGTTCGAGCCATTTATCCGCGTATGACTCGTTAAACACACTTCCGCGTACGTGTACACTGAGATTTTCACGCGTTACTGTTCGACTTTCTGCGACATCGGCAGTACGATCAACGAGAAAAGACGGATCGATCGCTTACCATATTGCCTGAAATCGCGATACACAAGGAACTGTCAAAACATACGTGAAGTGCGGCGCGCTCCCGCGTTGACAGATAATCAATACGAATGATATGAAATGCGCTGCACTAATATCGATAAGGGGTAATTCATACCAAAAACGATACAATTTATAATTTTATTAAATAATTATAAGTATTATTTAAATATGTAAATAATTAACTTAATTTAGTAAATATCTTGTTTAGATCTACAGATCTTATTGACGAAATTTACAGTACTTCCACAATACTTCGCGATTTATCTATGGCGAGCGTTCTAGTCGCACTCGTCGTAAATACTCTGCATGTCTGGATTGAAAAAATAGAAACAAAGAACACTTCAAAGCAATTGTAGCGTCAAAGTCGATCGTTTTTTGGTAAATCGATCTTCACATTTTTTTCTTGCAAAATCTTAGTTACAAAATACAATATGGATTACGACGCAGCAGAATATCGTAACATGCTGATTATTTACGGCGAGTTCGACCAGAACGCTCGCCGTGCCGCGCGAGAGTACAATGCTCGTTTTCCGGAACGCAGACCGATCGTGCATAGTGTCATTCTGCGATTGTTGCATTGCGCGGGACAAACGGGCCGTCTAGTGCCAGATAGACACTTAAACGTTGTCGTGGAACGTCGTGTTCGTACGGTGCGCAACGAGGAGGCGATCATACGTACAATAAACGACGCTCCAGAAATGAGCGTACGCGAAATAAGTCGCGAAATACCGTTCACCGTGTGCTGCATGATAATAGATTGCATGCGTATCATTATACGCGAGTGCAGCATTTACAACCAGGTGACTACGATGCAAGACTGCGCTTTTGCACATGGCTGTTAAATGAAGAAAACAACCGACCCGGTTTCGCGAGTAACATACTCTTCACAGATGAATCGCACTTCACGCGCGATGGCGTATTCAACATGCGAAACACGCATCTTTGGGCGGATGAAAATCCAAGAGCGTATCACATAAGAAATTTCCAGCAACGATTCAGCGTGAATTTGTGGGCTGGTGTGCTGAACGACGCAATTGTAAGAACACTTTCATCAGTTGAACAAAGTTGAGCATAGTTGAGCAAAGTTTCGCGAATTTAGCTTTTCACTTTTTCAGATCGGCCCATTCGAAATGCTCGCGCGACTGACAGGTCAGTTGTATGTAGAATTTCTAGAAAATGACTTGCCCGGATTGTTAGAAGATGTGCCGCTGGAACAACGTAGACATATGTTGTTCCAACATGACGGAGCACCGCCACATATGTCGATTCAGGTGCGCCGCGTGTTAAACGCGAGTTTCGAAAGAAGATGGATTGGGCGTGGAGGTCCTGTGAGTTGGTCAGCGAGATCTCCGGACCTGACTCCGTTGGATTTCTTCTTATGGAGTACAATAAAACAATATGTTTATCGTGAACGCATCGACAGTCGCGAAGAATTGCAAAACAAGATTATCGAGGCATTCGCGATTGTTACCCCAGAAATGGTGCACAACACGCAGCGGAGTTTGTTGCGACGAGCTAGGCTCTGCATTGAATGCAACGGAGGATATTTTGAACATCTGTTATAAAAGGTACGAAACACTTTGATTCGATAAATACTTTTACTTAAAAAGATATTACTTATGTCACTTTACTTATACTTTACTATAACAATAGTATTATTTTTTTCAGTTTATTTTGAGATGTCGAATCACGCACAAGAATGCTGAACAGACGTTGAAGAAGTACTGATGTCCAGGTTTCTACCAGGTGATGTCGGTTTCGACGTTTAAACGTCTATCCGGTCCGTTCAAATTGTCCTTCGTTGCCTTCAATGTAAAAGCCTCGCAACAAACTCCACTACGCGTTGCGCACCATTTCCGTAGTCACAATCGCGAATGCATCGATAATTTTGTTCTCTAACCATCGATCCATTCTGTTACAAGAATTCGCTAAAGAATATTAAAAAAACATAAAATTAAAAACTAGGAGCACACTATCTAAATAAATAATCAATATGAGTTTAATTCATAGTCTAAGACAATATGGCACATTTGCTTTTAACCACGTTTTTCTTTTCTCTTCTTTGTGATAAGCGTGTCAACAGTTATATGATTATTAGCACATTTTTAATCTTTTATTACGTTGATTATTTTCTAATTAAATATATAAAAGCTATTAAATAACTGTTAACACAGATTTAAGATTAACAAAGGAAAATTCTTAAAAGCAAAACAAATGATAAATAGAATCAGCATGTGATTTAAAAATTCATCAAATAATGGAGGATTAATGAAAATGTATAATTTTGTATTTTAAAAAATATAAAGAAACTACACATCGATTTTTATAAGCTTTAAGATTCTTAATGACTCAAATTTGTGATTCAAAAATAAAATAATAAATTATCTATTACAAAAATAATCGGACTATGAATACCACCCTAAAATCTATATGTCGATTAGGCTAAATAAAGAAACAACCTTAGTACTAAGATTCCAATAAACTTTTGGCACATATGCATACTTGAATTTCTTTAGATCTTTAGCGCATTGTTCTGAATTTCTTCCTTCGATTTCGAAATCCAACTCCAGGCGTAACCTATCAATAATTTCCTGCAAATGAATTTAGACAAACCTTTTTAAGATAACAAACAGAATTGGAATTATACCAAAAATATACAATCAACTATATGTAACATTTGCAAATAACAATGACGAATATATAATATAGCATGTTACCGCAAATATCCAATGCAAATCGAACTTCGGGTGCACATATGTAATAGCTTTTAGTAGGTAAACTATCCCTTTCAAATCAGATATGAATCGATCTTGGAGATTCATGTATTGTACTTTGATCGCCACTTTATCTCCATCCAGAGTTACAGCTTTGTACACCTGTCCGGTAGAAATGCATCAATAGGAAAAGAACTTTTTTATAAGACAACGTAATATCATCGCGGACACTGGCAACGTCTGATGGACGGACAGAATTATTATTATGATAGCTGCAAGCCAACAATCGTTGGACATACTGCAGTTACTTTTACTCCCCTACCCCCCTACCCCCAACTACGCACCAACATATCGTTAGACTTTATAACGTAGTGATCTCTTTTATTCTTTTTTATAAGAATCTCATAGTGGATCGTAGAGTGATTAAGTACAATCTAAATACAATCCTATCACCTGAGCTAAACTGGCAGCTGCAACTGGCTCAGACTCAACCTCGTGTAACATTTCCTCGGGTTTTTTGCCACATTCTTGCAAAAATATTTCGTCCACTTCGCTCTTTTTCTGGGTTAAACACTTGTCCTTGAGCATTAAGAGAAATATAAGAAATGATTACTGTTTGACCATAACTGGAGGATTACTAAAGTATTTGAATATAAGAGCGTACTTGTAATGCCGACAAGGTCTCGATATATTCCTTTGGTAAAATGTGATTGACTACTGCCAAGCCTTGCCCAACTTTTATATAAATTCCACCATTCTGCATACATCCGTGTACGAGTCTTCCGGCATCATCCTCACCATGGATAAAATAACAGAAATGCAATAAACTAAATTACTAAAAGAACAGACATGCAATAAACATTTAGCAGTACCATTGTTTAGGCCGATGGTTTATAGAATTTTGGTTACATTTTGTAATACGTTAGATGTCGCGTTACATATAGTTAGTTGCCGATAGAGGCGCTGACGCGGTTAGTCTTTAGTCTTTGAGTTACCAAGTTATGGCGCGGACGTTACACTGCGTCGTAGCAAAAAGGAAAGTTGTAGGAAGCAAAAATAAAGCGAGATAAAAAGGTGTGATACAGTCTACTTTGGTGATTCATTGATAAGCAAGACCCAAAAGAGAAAATACGTGCCAAGCACTCGGCTAAACAAGAGCTGCAATAATAACCATGAAGAACATAGATATAAAATTTATACAAGTAATTATCGATAAAAGAACAGAAATGCAATAAACTATTAGCAGATTGCGAACAGTTACTATAAAGAACATAGCTATAAAGTTATTCACAGCTAATCATCAACATAACCGAAAAGTATTAAAAAGTTTTAAAATTTATAAAAGTAATCATCGATAAAAGAACAGAAATGTAATAAACTATTAGATATAAAATTTATAAAATTAATCATCGGTAAAAGAACAATGATTAACGTGCTGAACGTCAGAATATAGGTATAAAATGTATAGGTTACTTACATCGTATTCAATCTCACTCAATGGAATAGGTTATTTAACGACGAACTAAAACAATAACACTTTCACGTCTTCCTCGGCTGCGTTCGGATTTCCCGCCCGGGTCTTCCTTCACACATGTGGTCTGTTCTTTATAGGTTAAAGGGAGACAATATAGTTTTTCTCACTCAACTTCTTCTTTCACTACACAATGCGGTCCAGTTGCAGCTTCAAGTGTTTAAGAACATTTTCTATCCCTTTTCTTCTTTCAAATAAAATGAAGAAAGAAAATAGTTCGAAGCATCTGAAGCATCAACTGGACCGCAGCCCGCGTCGTACATCCGTATGTACATGCTATCTCGCATCTCTGGCACACACGAGAAAACCGATATTAGCTGCTGCCATCTCGTTGAAAAGAACGAACTGTACAAACGACGATGATGATAATGACGACGTTTCTTAAGTGAAATTTGCCAATTTCAGACTTGCATCGCCATATCTCCGCTCGTAGGGCACGTAGAAGAAAAATAAAAACACTTTTATTACATAATTCGACCCCAAGCTATCCATTGAGCCTACTCTGAACTTTATCCGTTCAGCGGTTATTGAGATCTAATAATCTGAGTGTCTGCGAAAGCGTCGCTTCGCGTAATAGTGTCACGGTGCGGTTTCGCTGCGCGTATACTTGGCGCGAGACACTACCATGTCTCTTGATAATGAACCGCGATCTTTTGTCAGTTTCGCAGTACGTCCATTTAACATATGCTATATAGCAGTGCCGGGATTTAGTTGCACATTTCTGGTCGATTTCGTTGTCAACTCCCACTGTTCCCCTCTTGCCGCACGTATCTTAGAAATGAGGTGCCGGACGCTAATAAACAAGATACATGCCGCTAAATTATTAGCAGCTCATTTTCAGTGTTGAAACGAATAAAAAATTATTTAAGAAGTAACTTACACCAAAATAAAGCAAGTGACCTGTCGTTATTATGCATTGAATCAGATGTAATGGACTCGATTAATTATGATGACATTATAGATATATTTGCTAAAACCAAAGCCAGAAAAAAAATACTTTTAATTATTAATTTTGTTTAATTTAAATTTGAACTGATTTATTTTTATACTTTGTTAAATGCAATTATATGTATACTCAATTGTGCTATGTTAGTTTTCTTTTATTAAAAAAAGTTATCGCAATGCCAACTTTTATTTTCAATAAACTACATATGACTTTAATTAACTGAAATAGACTTGTTCTTTTGAGGCCTCATAATAATGTTGCGCCTAGGGCCTCTAAAAGTATAAATGCGGCCCTGGTTTATGCGTAAAACACGAATGTAAATGTTAAAATCGTCGCTCTCAACTAGAAAAGAGCTACAAAATGTTAAAGAGTGACAGTTGTGAGGGAAGGAAATTAAATTATACTGATCAAATGTAGCAACACGAGTATTACCTTATTTATAATTTATTTTTCACTTTTCAGTTTTTTCATTTCAGTGCCTTTATAAACATGTATGATTGTGGCATTGTTCTTCACATTAGAATCATCGTCAACACTGAGGAATGAAACCCATATATGAAATAAAGAAATCGTAAAGAAGGAAGATAGAAATAAATAGAAAAATAGGCAACTGTACATATATCAGATAAGTAACTAATATCCCTGGTAGAAATTTCGTGCATTTTTCTAACAGTTATTGAACAGTTTTGTTACATTCTGCCCAGTAATTGACGAGTAAAACTGTTGGGATCCCGATCAAGATGTAACGTTTTTCCTACAGTTACTGGCCACAAAAGATGCACAAAATCTGAACTCATTTACTGAACAAAAACTAGACAAAGTGCTTTGCAGAAATGTTTTTGTACATGTTGGAAGTGTCGGTAATACTCTACGTCTTAATATTTTTAATAATTTATCACTATGCGAATGAGGTATTTTGCATGAAATAATCCACTCTTTTAATTGTACGATTTCATCCTGTTCAATGTCCAAATTATTATGACAGTTTTCATTATTATCAGAATCTGATGTGTTCTCGTCACAATACAATTCTTCATTATTAATATCAGGATCTGATGTATTCTCGTCACAATACAATTCTGTATTATTAATATGCAACTCATTTGTTGTTTGCTTACTTTCTTTAACCTTAGTTGTCAGTTCTGCCATAACATGTTGTTTTGTTAAATTCCGTACTTCTTGCAATTTTCTCTTCTTTACTCTATGTTTTTCTACGCGCTCACTCATTTTTTAAGTAGTTTTTGGATCGTCTTTAAAGAATAAATTTAATATAATTTAAGTATTGATACAATTTATGAGAATACAGTAATACTAGACAGTAACTGCTTGGGTGTCTAGAAAAACTGCACAGATTTCTACCAGGGATTCTCATAAAATAAAAGAATATTTATTCTATGTACTTTCTGTAAGTATAGATATTGGACCGATTCTTTCCTTGAATTAATTTTTTGTTTCAGTTTCCCACCTAATTTACTTGCATTTACTTGTAACATGTTAACAACCGGAGAATAATTGCCTACCGAAAACTAAAACTGCCACATTCTGAGCCTAATTGCTTCTTCAAGTGCAATTGTAAACATGATATTATATTACATCGTCGCATCACATTTCGTATCACATTTGCCTTTGCAAGTGATGGGATTCTCGTGGTGCGAGTAGCAGTAACGACACGTTTAGTTGGTTTAATTGTATAATTTACTTACACTGTACGAAATACAAAATAAATGAGAATGTAAAACGAGCACGTATCGTGAATACGAGGAGACACAAAGCGTACAGGGAAGAACATAAACAATATAATGATATAGAAAAGAAAAATCACAGTAGGGCCAACCAATCAAAACACAATAACTAACGCACTCTATAATTCTAATTCCAACAGCAAAAATGAATTTTGGGATTGGAAATGGAATTTCCAGTCTTCAAAACAATGAGGAAAATTTAAAGAAGAATAGAAAGTAATAAAATAAAATGTAATAATAATAAAGAAAATAAAATAAGAAGAAGAATATAAAGTAATAAAATAAAAGTAATGAACGCTTAGAAATTGTTTTATTATTTTCCTACTAGTTCTGATAACACAGGCCGACATTTTTAGACTTTTTGTCTGCTGTTTGAATATAAAATATCATTTTCGATGTATTTTTTCACGCTGAACACGAATCCGGCCGCGAAATTGCTCTATCACGTCAGGTTTTTGAGAAAATGAGGTTAAAAGTGTCAAAAGTGACGTTTTTTGCCATTTTTATGATTTTTTCGCTGGTAAAATAAATTTTATTTTTTACTTTCGCCTACGCCATCTTAAAGTGCCAACTTTTATCTTTAAACTCGATTTTTCGAAACTCCGTAGGATTGTTTTTCGCCGAGTTAACCACTTCGCTGTCAGACGAACATTTCGGCCTCCGTAGCAGTAATGCAAACTCTGTACCCCTGGAACCATCGGTGTTACACCACGGTGCTCACGCACACAAACTCAGCCTAGCCGCCATTGTCCGCCGCCGAGCGCTGAGAGCACACGGACACGGATCACGCTTGTGTACGTGAGCACAGTGGTGCAGCACCAATGGTGCCAGGGGTTCAGAGTTTGCATCACTGCTCCGTAGCACTCGATT
Organism: Ooceraea biroi; assembly: GCF_003672135.1. Taxonomy (NCBI): domain Eukaryota; kingdom Metazoa; phylum Arthropoda; class Insecta; order Hymenoptera; family Formicidae; genus Ooceraea; species Ooceraea biroi. Next base: position 4,013,405 of record NC_039514.1, on the reverse strand, counting down.
AGAATAGTATATCCCCACCATGCACTACCGAGGCCTGACATCACTGCCGCACAGAATCGAAACCGCGTACATGTGATGTGCCGAGGGTACTATTGCGCCGATCGTTTTACTTATGTCGCGCTTGTATTTATACAATACACATTGCATATGCAGTTGTCCTGCTCGCCTAGAATTGAGTCTACCCTCTGTATTTATATTGTATTTGCTTATTTTTAAGAATTTTTCTTCTTTTGGGAAGTGGAATGTTTTTGTAAATAAAACAATTAAATGGTTCAACAATTTTTTTGTTCGCTCAACAAATGCTTCTTATGTAAAGATGACATCACGAACTTGTGTTAATCATCCTGATAAATTTTGCTACATCTGTGGTAAATATACTCTTAAAAAACAAGGGATTACTATAACTCCATTCATTAGTTCAATTTATTTTCATTACTTCCATCTAGAAATTAAAAATCAAGATAAATCTTGGGTTCCTCATAATGCCTGCAAGAGTTGCGTCGAAACATTACGGCAGTGGGAATTGGGAAAACGGAAATCTATGCCATTCGGCATTCCCATGGTCTGGCGTGAACCGAGTAATCATGTAGATGATTGCTACTTTTGTTTGACCTCGATACAAGGATTTAATAGTAAGAATAAAAATCAGTTCTTTATCCAGATGTCTCCAACGTCACCAAACCTATTCCTCATGGATGTAACGTTCCTGTACCGCATCCTCCACGGGGACAAGGTGCTGCATCTGCTTTTTCTTCTTGTACGAACGACAACATCAATATTGATGACGGAGATTTTGAAATGATCGAAACTCATGATGATCTTCCGAAATTCGATCTATCTGACGATAAGACGCCTAAACTGTTCACCCAACACGCATTGAACGATGTGGTGAGAGATTTGGGCCTGAGTAAAGAATCGGCGCTACTTTTAGCATCGAAACTTGGCGAGAGAAATTTGCTAGCTTCGAACACAACATTTAGCTGGTACAAACACCGTGAAACGGAATTTCTTCCATTTTTTGTTGCAAAAGATGATTTGGTGTATTGCACTAATGTCCCTGGTCTACTGAAAGCTTTAGGTCTTGATATTTATAAGAGAAACGAGTGGCGACTTTTCATCGATTCGTCCAAGCGGAGCCTGAAAGGTGTCCTTCTCCACAATGGAGGTCGATATGCTTGTGTTCCAATTGCGCATTCAGTACATCTTAAAGAATCTTACGAAAATGTTGAAATCCTGCTAAAAGCAATAGAGTATAATAAGCACAAATGGCAGGTTTGTGGAGATCTGAAGATCGTGAGCATGGTTCTTGGTCAGCAATCTGGGTTTACTAAATACCCATGTTTTTTCTGCGAATGGGATAGTAGAGCTAAATGTAAGCACTGGACCAGATAATTGTGGCCACCCAGAAATAGTCTAACACCAGGTTCAAAAAATGTTATACGTAAAGCCTTAGTTGATCCAGAAAAAATACTTCTGCCTCCGCTTCATATAAAACTAGGTCTTATGAAGCAGTTTATGAAAGCTCTGAATAAAGAAGGAGATTGCTTCAAATATCTCGTACAAAAGTTTCCAAAACTATCAGATGCCAAAGTAAAGGAAGGCATCTTTGTTGGGCCGGAAATAAGGTCACTGTGTAAGGATGACAAGTTTGAAAAAACGATGACTACTGCGGAAAAAAATGCTTGGGTTTCATTTAAAAAAGTTATCAACGGTTTCTGAGGAAACAAGAAGGATCCGAAATATGTAAAACTCATAAGCGATATGCTCGCACATTTTAACAATTTAGGCTGCAACATGAGCTTGAAAGTACATTTCTTGCACTCTCATTTAGACTACTTTCCGAAATGTAACCTGGGAAGTGTCAGTGAAGAACAAGGTGAAAGATTCCACCAGGATATTAAAGAAATGGAGAGGAGATATCAAGGAAAGTGGGACGTCCACATGTTAGCCGACTACTGTTGGTGTCTTAAGCGTGACGAACCAGAAATACCTCACAAAAGACAGCGTATGAGGCGCAGCTTTGATAACATGTAACTTTAAATATTTAAGTATTTAAGATATTAAGTTATTAAGTTTATATGTGCATATGTGCTTATATAATATCTTTTTAATGATTTAAAAATAAAAAAATGAAATTATAAAAAATGATTAAAAAAATGAAAATTAAAATAATAAAAAATGATAAAACAATTTAAAAACAACACAGCTAAAAAATTTTTAAAAATGATAAAAAAAGTGTGATGTAGGCTGCCTCCACGTGGTGCACTCTGGTAAACGTAGAATGTTTGTAAAATCGTTCCTACTGCGGCTAAACGGTCTACGAACAAAAAACATGGTGCAGGATACTGTATTTGCATCAGTAAGGTACAGTTAAGTTTTGCTCGTGTAAAGTACATTATACACAGAAGATTTTTAATGCCAGAATCTCATTTGGGGAAGCGAAATGTAACCCACCCAGAAGTAAAAAAAGAACAGTATATACCAAATTTTATTGAAATTCTAAGTTTTACAAATTTTGGTCCGCCATATTGGATCGGCCATTTTGAATTTTTAAAATCTTATTTCGGATTTGGATTCAGCGACCTCAAAAACCTTCTATAAAAATCATTATCATTCAGTTCTAAAATTTTGTTCTCCAAGTACATTTATGGCACGAAATGTTCGTCTGACAGCGGAGTGGTTAACTCGGCGAAAAACAATCCTACGGAGTTTCGAAAAATCGAGTTTAAAGATAAAAGTTGGCACTTTAAGATGGCGTAGGCGAAAGTAAAAAATAAAATTTATTTTACCAGCGAAAAAATCATAAAAATGGCAAAAAACGTCACTTTTGACACTTTTAACCTCATTTTTCTCAAAAACCTGACGTGATAGAGCAATTTCGCGGCCGGATTCGTGTTCAGCGTGAAAAAATACATCGAAAATGTTATCTTATATTCAAACAGCAAAACTCATGTCGGCCTGTGTAATTTATTTAAAATTAATAATAAATCTATATTTTCACTGGTTGCTATTTCTTTCCAAATGTTTTCTAAGATATCCTCTTTTTGTTTTAAAATATTTCGCTTCCCTCTTGCCCAGAATGTTGAATGCCTCATGATGCTCCGAATACGTTTTTGGTGCTCAGTCAGGTAAGCTGTAAATAATATATATCGCATTTTATGAACAGTAATAAAATGTTTGCAATGGGGCATTCACAATATATACCTAAAAATTCCACAATTGTTGAGTGTTTTTTTAGAGTCTCTCGTAGTTCCCGATTATGTCTTTCAGATATATTGTTTGTTTTATGTAATTGTTGAAAAACAGAGAACGAATCGGACTTAAAGCCATTTAACCATGTCTCTTTATAATAATTAAAAAATGAATCCAAATACTTGTAATTTTTGAAAATAATTTTGGATATTATTTGGAAGCCTTCTTCTATTAAGTTTTTGGGTAAAAAAGCTAGGGATACTAACAATTTGGTTGCACCCCAACCCAATTCTTTGTCGTCGCCTTTAAGTATCCCAAATTTGTCGGCATTATGTACTAATGCCTATAAAGAGAAACCAACATAATTAAAATTAACGCGCATTTTATGTTTATAATTATGTGCATTGTTATTGTTTATTACCTGACTGTAATGGAAGAAACTGCCGATGATTTTAGCACTGGGGAAAACTGTTCGTAACGCTTTTCTTTCTGCTCTTTCAAAGTCTGATATTGCTGTGTCAGGTTTTATTTTTATAACATTTACGACTGCGTCCAAAACATCTATATAATTTTCGGCACTGCGTCCTTCCATTATAGCATAGACAATCGGAAATGTCTGAAAATTGAAAGTAATTAAATTTACTCATATATTTACATAGAATATAGTGCCTTTAAAATAACTAATTACTTAATGAATTAACTATAATTAATGAACTAATGTTTTGCTTACTCTATTTTTATGTCTAATTACAATTGTCCACAATTGGCAATTAGTATTGCTTAGTTGGGGTACTGTGGCAAACGTTCCATCAACAAAAATAGTTAATTTTTCATTAATTTCATTTGTAATTGATTCAGTTAAATGTTGATCAATAAAAATAACTGCTTTTGTAGTATTATTTTTTAAGATAAATTTCACATGAAACGAATCTACTGCATCCAACATGAGTAATTGTTTCCAGGTTTCTTTTGTGAGGCAGTTATGTAATTCGTTTAGAGTTTTTGGAATTCGTTAAATATTTTTTTTTTCTTTTTGTTACGCTCTATGGATTTTTCAATAGCACCAATGCTTATAAAATCCAATAAATGATCGTGTCTATAGGTACAAAGTATGGAAATTACGTAAATACAAATTAGTAAATGTACACATTACGAATTACAAAGTAGTTGCTAGTCCGCTTCGTAACAGCATTAATTATTTGCTATTTTATTGTTTCTTACTCACTTTGACATAACTCTGTTTTTTATTATTCTTGTTGTTTCGAATGGTTGTGATGCTTCAATTTCCTTTTTGATTTCAGAAAGCTGAAATGGTTTATTATGCTCCTCGTGTCTTCCACATAGAATATAGTTCCCATTAACAGGTTTTAATCGTGCTTTGCACTGTACATCTTTGTTTTTACGGAAACTACATTCGTAATAGCTACGAGAAAATTATTCATTAGTAAATATACCAAATACAATCCGATGCTCTACGTTATACATTTTTCATTAATTTCATTCACATATATTGTGTTTGCTCACATTGTATCTCCGTAGGATTTATCACGATGGAAATGGTATCCCTCATATTCCACCTTCGTCTCTTGAATTCTTGCTTTTTTATATCTATTTTTTCAGCCATATCGACAAATAAAATGATTTTTTATACAATATATCTAATAAGGACGCCGAACGAGATTGCAAACTAACAATCGGGAAAAACAAAAGCATTATGAAAAAATGTCTATGCTATAATGGAAGGACGCAGTGCCGAAAATTATATAGATGTTTTGGACGCAGTCGTAAATGTTATAAAAATAAAACCTGACACAGCAATATCAGACTTTGAAAGAGCAGAAAGAAAAGCGTTACGAACAGTTTTCCCCAGTGCTAAAATCATCGGCAGTTTCTTCCATTACAGTCAGGTAATAAACAATAACAATGCACATAATTATAAACATAAAATGCGCGTTAATTTTAATTATGTTGGTTTCTCTTTATAGGCATTAGTACATAATGCCGACAAATTTGGTATACTTAAAGGCGACGACAAAGAATTGGGTTGGGGTGCAACCAAATTGTTAGTATCCCTAGCTTTTTTACCCAAAAACTTAATAGAAGAAGGCTTCCAAATAATATCCAAAATTATTTTCAAAAATTACAAGTATTTGGATTCATTTTTTAATTATTATAAAGAGACATGGTTAAATGGCTTTAAGTCCGATTCGTTCTCTGTTTTTCAACAATTACATAAAACAAACAATATATCTGAAAGACATAATCGGGAACTACGAGAGACTCTAAGAAAACACTCAACAATTGTGGAATTTTTAGGTATATATTGTGAATGCCCCATTGCAAACATTTTATTACTGTTCATAAAATGCGATATATATTATTTACAGCTTACCTGACTGAGCACCAAAAACGTATTCGGAGCATCATGAGGCATCCAACATTCTGGGCAAGAGGGAAGCGAAATATTTTAAAACAAAAAGAGGATATCTTAGAAAACATTTGGAAAGAAATAACAACCAGTGAAAATGTAGATTTATTATTAATTTTAAATAAATTATCAGAACTAGTAGGAAAATAATAAAACAATTTCTAAGCGTTTCATTACTTTTATTTTATTACTTTATATTCTTCTTCTTATTTTATTTTCTTTATTATTATTACATTTTATTTGATTACTTTCTATTCTTCTTCAAATTTTCCTCATTGTTTTGAAGACTGGAAATTCCATTTCCAATCCCAAAGTCCATTCTTGCAAAGGCAAATGTGATGCGACGATGTAATATAATATCATGTTTACAATTGCACTTGAAGAAGCAATTAGGCTCAGAATGTGGCAGTTTTAGTTTTCGGTATGGAATTATTCTCCGGTTGTTAACATGTTGCAAGTTGTTGACGCAATCCGGATAGTCGAAGGTAGGCGTGAAGAAAATTGGCTAGTTGATTTGATTGCACACTTTACTAAAATTAAGAAAAGAAACAAGTAATTCCGTAGTAAATTAATCGAGGCAGCAGGCTTGACAAATATCATATGATGTGTCGTGTACGGGCGAGATTTTCGTGCTCCGGCCCCTTGAATGACGCTGAGGGAGGTCGCTCTTCGAAGATCTTGTTCGCTCAACGCCTGTAAAGAAACTGCTGGGATAATTCCTGAAAGAAGTGGTTAAGAGAACGCTCGAAGAACGTTACCACCTCAGTTATTAGAGGCACCGTAAAGCGGCTGACTAAAAAATCAGCGAGTGAGCTGCTCCAGAGAGCACACGTCCATGTAATGGATGAAGCTGCAAGAGTCCACAAGAACTCTGTCACCCAAAGGCAACCTCTGTTAATAACGAGTCGACTTTGATTCTTTCACCTAAAATAGTGAGGTTAAAATAGTCGGCTAAGACTACAACACCCGAGATAAATCAGGCTAGATACAGAGACGTAACGACTCTCTCACCCGAAGGCTAGTGACTAGAAAACTCGACAAGCGCTTGTCCACCCGAAGGCCGTGAACTATAGTAAAGTCGTCGAAGACTTACACACCCGAAGGCTGTCTAGGTTATTCGAGTGTCCGCTCAGTGGCAGAAGCCCTTATCTCTCTTTCCTCACCGCTGGGCGTTTCAGATGAACCCGTCTCTCGTTGGTCGTCCACTCGAACTCGCCTTGTCTCACAAAGAACCACACAAAGCTTTTCGCAAGCGATTTGCTACGCAGAGATCGCAGAGATTGCGAGGTAAGAAGACTGCCGCGCCACCACCGCTCTCCGCTCGCTCTTGTATTACTCCGCCGACGGTCGCGCAGTACCGCTGTGGCCGGTCATTTCGAAAAGACCGCTAATCCGCAACACAAGTAAATGCAAGTAAATTAGGTGGGAAACTAAAACAAAAATTTAATTTAAGGAAAAAATCGGTCCAATATCTACACTTACAGAAAATACATAGAATAAATATTCTTTTATTTTATGAGAATATTAGTTACTTATCTGATATATGTACAGTTGCCTATTTTTCTATTTATTTCTATCTTCCTTCTTTACGATTTCTTTATTTCATATATGGGTTTCATTCCTCAGTGTTGACGATGATTCTAATGTGAAGAACAATGCCACAATCATACATGTTTATAAAGGCACTGAAATGAAAAAACTGAAAAGTGAAAAATAAATTATAAATAAGGTAATACTCGTGTTGCTACATTTGATCAGTATAATTTAATTTCCTTCCCTCACAACTGTCACTCTTTAACATTTTGTAGCTCTTTTCTAGTTGAGAGCGACGATTTTAACATTTACATTCGTGTTTTACGCATAAACATACACAATATTGCAAAAGTTTATCGAAATAGGAGAGATAGAGACTCTTCTGCAGTATTACCATCAACAATTATGCGTTTTGTAAATATTTACACGTTTTTATCTTGATTATCTGACATATGCACGCATAGACTTATTACTTAACAGAGTCACTACTCCACAGAAATTTGGCACCTAGGGATTTTTGTTGGTACCAACATTTTTCTCATCTAGTTTTCTGGAAAATGTCGTGTAACCTTCCTTATTACTTTCATTGTGTCTGAGCCCTTAGTAAGTTTGAAAAAATTTTTGGTTCTATCAGTAATCTCGTCAGGCTGGCTATTAGTTAGCTGATGCAACGTTGCCAGTTGCCACATCTATCTAGTAGTACGGCCTAGAAATAAAGACGGCCGTGTATGCCATTGTATCACTGTACATATACATATCCCCTAAGGGGCGAACAGTCTACCGTGGCTACTTATATACGTGCAGTCGCAGATCTTATGTACGAGTACGGCGTACGCCCTGTAGCCATCTGGTGGCGTCGTGAGTACTACGCTCCTACTAGCGTATCCATAAACTTTACGAAGTAATTAATCATTCAATACGCGCAAATGTGCAACCGCAAGTATCTCGATGGATTCTATCTTGATTACATCATCATAATGATATTTATATAACATACTGCTGCTATATAAAGTTTATACACATATGTAACATACGTAATCCGCATATTTACATTTTGATATTAGCTAAGGAGATTATCAATGATATTTCGTGCGGGACACAATTTCAGAACTTGACAACATTAAATTAAACATCTATTCATGATGTTTAGTCTCGTATATAACAAAAAGTATACATTTAACAAACAATTATAATAAATAATTATTAAAAAACGAATTTTTCTTCGGGGAAAGAAATGAAACATTTACAAAACATTTACAAAACATTTACAAAAACATCATGTAATTGCTGTAAATAATTAGTCATGAGGTTTACTCTCATACATATTACGTAGTTTACATATAACGTTTTAGAATTTATTCACTATTTCTCAGGGTTGGGTAAGATACATTTTTTTGTAACTAAGTTAAGTTAAAGTTAACAGTCTTGAAAATTTAACTTAGTTAAGATACAAGTTAACCCATAATGAAATTAATTGAATTAAAAGTTAAGTTAATAATAAAAAGTAATTAAAAAGTTAAAAGTTAATTTTATTTTATTTCAGTTTCACAGTCTTACAAATAACAGATATAACAAACATCACTTTACTTTTCATATTATTTAGAAACATCTACAAACTACATTTTGTTTACAGATACTTATTAAATTTAAGTAATAAAGCCATTTCGAAATTTTTGTCAGACATTTTTCCTCGAAGGTTGTCAAAAACGAGCCCTCCTGCACTGAACAACCGTTCAACGTGAGCTGAAGATAGTATCGCGGTATTATATTTTATAAACTCACGTTTGAGTGCCTTAGGGAAATTTTGTTTCGTCGCAAATGTATCAGTCGACAGATAGGTTTGAATAATATGATCAGTTATCATCATGTTTTCGTTTCGGTCCAGTATATTATTAAATCCCTAAAAAACCTTTTTAAACAAAGAAAAAATATATACGCCAAGTACATAAAACCTCTCAACTTGTGAAAACTCGAAACTAAATATGAAATCAATAATTAATTAGCCAAGTATCTAGAAGCAGTTTGAGTATTTTACCCAAACGTTTTCCATGCATACTCTCTTATCGCATGACGACATTGAAGTACTTGGCGTGCCCGAATCACAGTGGTCATGTATTCTTGTAAAGGCCATAGCCGGATTAGCATACTAAAAGTGCCCCCGGCGAGTTTGGAACGACACTTGGACTGTTATTTTGTCATTATAACAAAAACATTTTCTCAAAATTTCAATCCTTTAATTGTATTATTTCTCGAGTTATTGAAAACAATGCTATTTTCAGTTTTTATTTTTTTCTTCCATAGATATTATAGATGGACTTCTGTCGAATTTTTTTTTAAAGACTTATTAATAGAAGACATAAAAAAACTTTTTTTCATAGTTCCCGATTTAAAACTCCATTTACAAAAAAAATAATAAAATTAAAAGTAACTTTTCCGAAATGTTCTCTTCGAGGTACAATCACTAAACTTTCACAGAAAACTCTTCTCTTTTATGAAATTGTTCTCAAATTTTTTCAATTTTTTCAAGTTGGTGCAACATCATGAAAAAAAATAAAAATCAATTTTTTCCTTTTATTTTTGCAGTAAAATAGACAATTATTTATTTCTCTCAATACAAATATAGTTATAATTATACAAACAAGATTCTAGAAAGAATTTTTATACAAAAATCATAAGTTTTATCGAATGTGATCAACAAATTAATTTTTTATCTGTCTTCATCACTATCTTCAGTAATTACTACGGTGCTATCCTGTATCGTAAACAGATGGCTCAAAATTTCAGCTGGTCTTATTATTTTTGCTAAATATCTCGCAGAAGATAAGTAATATACAGCTAGGGTGTATTACTAAAGGTGTTACAAGCTTATATTTTTAAAACTAGATGAAGTATGAAATTTTTGTTTTCCAGCAAATATTTGGTATCAAAAATAACATCATATGATGAAGTTAGTGTTTTCCTAGGTGGAGTGGTTAAAGTCACATCAAGGACATTTTGATTTTTTAACTGTCGACATATATTTTTTATTGCGTATGATTGTAGCCCGTCTCCTGACGAGTAGATTGACCACAAATAGTCATAATAACAAAACATATAGAAATAACAAACCAAAGTAATAAATCCTTAAAGCAAATGTTAGAAATTAGCGCCATTCAAAAACTATATGTCGACAGTTATAAAATCAAAATGTCCTTGATGTGACTTTAACCACTCCACCTAGGAAAACACTAACTTCATCATATGATGTTATTTTTGATACCAAATATTTGCTGGAAAACAAAAATTTCATACTTCATCTAGTTTTAAAAATATAAGCTTGTAACACCTTTAGTAATACACCCTAGCTGTATATTACTTATCTTCTGCGAGATATTTAGCAAAAATAATAAGACCAGCTGAAATTTTGAGCCATCTGTTTACGATACAGGATAGCACCGTAGTAATTACTGAAGATAGTGATGAAGACAGATAAAAAATTAATTTGTTGATCACATTCGATAAAACTTATGATTTTTGTATAAAAATTCTTTCTAGAATCTTGTTTGTATAATTATAACTATATTTGTATTGAGAGAAATAAATAATTGTCTATTTTACTGCAAAAATAAAAGGAAAAAATTGATTTTTATTTTTTTTCATGATGTTGCACCAACTTGAAAAAATTGAAAAAATTTGAGAACAATTTCATAAAAGAGAAGAGTTTTCTGTGAAAGTTTAGTGATTGTACCTCGAAGAGAACATTTCGGAAAAGTTACTTTTAATTTTATTATTTTTTTTGTAAATGGAGTTTTAAATCGGGAACTATGAAAAAAAGTTTTTTTATGTCTTCTATTAATAAGTCTTTAAAAAAAAATTCGACAGAAGTCCATCTATAATATCTATGGAAGAAAAAAATAAAAACTGAAAATAGCATTGTTTTCAATAACTCGAGAAATAATACAATTAAAGGATTGAAATTTTGAGAAAATGTTTTTGTTATAATGACAAAATAACAGTCCAAGTGTCGTTCCAAACTCGCCGGGGGCACTTTTAGTATGCTAATCCGGCTATGGCCTTTACAAGAATACATGACCACTGTGATTCGGGCACGCCAAGTACTTCAATGTCGTCATGCGATAAGAGAGTATGCATGGAAAACGTTTGGGTAAAATACTCAAACTGCTTCTAGATACTTGGCTAATTAATTATTGATTTCATATTTAGTTTTGAGTTTTGACAAGTTGGGAGTTTTTATGTACTTGGCGTATATATTTTTTCTTTTTTTAAAAAGGTTTTTTAGGGATCTCACTCTTTTTTCTAAATTTTAAAAATTTGACTATATTTTAGTTTTACAATCTTTTGAACATATCATTAGTATTACATAATTTCTTTTTATATGTTTTATTATCAATTATTTTGCATGCTAACACGTACATCGTTCCGATGCAATTTGTAATAAGTTTTATTAAGAATAATCTTTTGATTTTTATATAATGTAAATTATTTTTATATATTTTATACTTTTTTGTTTTGCTAACAAATTTTGTCTATGTCATTTACAATATTTTTTATTATAACTTTAACAATATAACTTTACTTTCACATAAATCATTTTTACGAGTTTTATAATTTTATTCAATGAATGTGGTAGCGCTCGACGTTATACAATGAAATTCGTGGTATTGGTGCAGTCAATCCCTTTCTCACTAACTAATATAACGTTGCACCACGTCGATGACGACGACGATGACGACGATGACGTTGCACCACGTCGATGACGGCGACAACAACGACGACGACGTTGCACCACATCAACGTCATCGTCGTCGTCGTCGTCGTCATCGACGTGTGCAACGTCATCGTCGTCGTCGTCGTCGTCGTTGACGTGGTGCAACGTCATCGTCATCGTTGTCGTCGTCGTCGACATGGTGCAACGTCATTGTCGTCGTCGTCGATGTAGTGCAACATCGTCGTCGTTGTCGTCGTCGTCATCGACGTGGTGCAACGTCATCGTCGTCGTCGTCGATGATGTTGCTTGCAATTACTTGCAATTTATGTCTTTATCGTGAAATAAAACATTTCCTATGTATCACATTTTTTATAGTATTTGCGATTTATATCTTTATCGTAAAATAAAACATTTCACATGTATTATTAAAATCCTTTTTAATTCATAATAAATTAAATCATGCATGTGTGAACAGCAGCTTGAGGAACAAAATCGCTTTGCATGAGTATGTGCGAACATACGTACGTGAGTCTGAACCAGAATACGGAAAACGGAACGTCACGATTCTAACGTACGATTATAATATCTCAGGATTGACTGCACCAATCTTATTCGAACTGGTCGCGATCGAAAGCTCGCATTCACATTTTATTATACAAGTGCCGTTAGATTTTTGATTACGGCTTTAATTCCTGAGATATGTTAATCATAAGTTGATATGACCTGTCAAATGGCATGAATTTCAGGTAATCTACTTGGTAGCGCGTGACGTTTATGCAATGAAATTGGTAACACTTGATATTATACAGTGACTCTCATTGTTCGAAACCTTATTTTTGATTATGTACTTGGCGTCGAGACGCTGCCGCGTCGCTTGATAAAAATATGAAAATCTATAGAAAATTAAACATTCTACATATAATTAAATGTGATTATAAATGATTATAAATCTGAAGTAATGTCTTAAGATACTAATGCGGCTCTGTGATTGGTTTCAAACATCTTACGATTGTACTTAAGACGGTCTTAAAGATTTTATTTGAAAAAATAAAGGAGATAATATTAAGCAGATATATTTTTATACGAATAAATATTTTAATACATATAAATATGTCAATACAATTTGAAAATACTTGGCGCTGCTAAACCGAATAAATAATTCTCTTCGTATTTAAATAAAGATTACAATAATTTGTTTAGACTCTAATTTACGCAACAACTTGCCGAAATACATAAAATATAATTAAGTAACTTATTTTAATGTCACACACACACACACACACACATACGCACGCGCATGCACACACACACACACACACCTGAACTTACATAACACAATCAGCGAAATACATTAAACAATATATGTTATTCGGTTTAGCAGCGCCAAGTATTTTCAAAAAACACTTATTGTATTGACATATTTATATGTATTAAAATATTTATTCGTATAAAAATAAAAAAACACTTATTTGTATAGACATATTTATATGTATTAAAATATTTATTCGTATAAAAATATATCTGCTTAATATTATTATCTCCTTTATTTTTTCAAATAAAATCTTTAAGACCGTCTTAAGTACAATCATAAGATGTTTGAAACCAATCACAGAACCGCATTAGCATCTTAAGACATTATTATTTCAGATCGTCTGGAAATAAGAACAGACTAAGAGAAGTGTGGACTAGGAGATAATAATATTAAAATATGTATTTGTATGTAATGTGAAACAATATATGCTCAAAACTGTCATTACAGAATTATATTATTCACTGGATATAGCATTTTAATATCAAAGGCCAGTATTCATGGTAAATATGCCGATTAGGGGAGCCAGCCCCGATGACCTTGACCTTGACATATTATCAAGGTCGCCCTCCTGAGTGACCTTCAAAAGGTTTTAGCCGTCGCTCGTTGTTTATTAAAAAGTTATTAACAAAAGAAGTTTAATGATTTTGCAGGAATTTTCAGCTGTCCACACGAAGTAATGACTTGAATTTGACATATATTACAAAGGTCACCTCCCCGAATAAACCGCACTAAGTTTCAATCGTGGATAGTTATTTATTAAAAAGTTGTTAACAAAAGAAGTTTCGAAAGTAAAGCAGTTATTTTGAATATTGAAAGCCCAAACGGTTAAATACAAAGTATTCTCTGCTTTAACCTAACCTAACCTAACCTAACCTAACCTGGTTAGGTTGTTTATTAAAAGTTATTAACAAAAGAATTTCGAAAGTATCGCTTGTTCGTTGAAATGCTCTCTTTGTGTGGAAACATTGCCGCTGTGTTTACATACTACATTCTATATATACGGTGTCAATAAAATCTATAAGCTACTAATAACATTTCAACGAACAAGTGATACTTTCGAAATTCTTTCGTTAATAACTTTTAATAAACAACCTAACCAGGTTAGGTTAGGTTAGGTTAGGTTAAAGCAGAGAATACTTTGTATTTAGCTGTTTGGGCTTTCAATATTCAAAATAACTGCTTTACTTTTGAAACTTCTTTTGTTAATAACTTTTAATAAACAACCTAACCAGGTTAAGTTAGGTTAGGTTAGGTTAGGTTAAAGCGGAGAGGCCTCCTTCTGCTCGCAAGTAATGCGGCAGAAGGAGGCTGCGGAACGGGAGCGGGAACGCGTGTTCGCCCCGGATCGCATTAGAAGAGGAGGAGTTGGGGGGGGGAGGCGTCAGGCCCTCCCCCCACAGCCGCGAAGAAACACGAGATGATGATAGGGGGGAGAACGCATATTAGCCTCCTCCCTCTTCCTCCAAAGGCGAGCCCTTAACTAAGGACGGAGCTGATGGGCGTTGGGGTGAATGCAGACACCCCAACGCCCAAAAGATGAGAGATGGGCGGCGGTCCGCGGGGACATGAGGCGCGTGCGCGGAGGGAAATTCCGACGAGTGACAGGGTGCCTTTATCAAAGTACCCTGGGGGTGATTCTGCAGAATGCAGAAAAGCCCCACTTTGCACCGGGGGACACTTGCCCGGGCGTGAAGTTCACTCGTCGGAATTAGCACGACAGTCCGCATATTGTCGTGCATGTGGCGAGTCCTAAAAGGGGGCTGGGTGCCGGCGGGGCATTTGCCCGGGCCATCACACCGTCGCAGAGTCCTTAGGACCTGCGACCCCCTTTCGGGACGTTAGGGATGGGTGGACGGGGGTTGATTTGGGATAGTCAACCTCCATCCAAAAAACACCCCTCTTGACGGGGGGTCCCCGTGGAGCGGTAGTCTGCCACGCTCCATGGGTGGGGACCGGGCCAGCTTCGGCGGGCATGCGCGCCGCCACGGCGCGCAGAACCGGATACTTGGCAGGGAGAGGACTGAGAGGAATCCTTAGGGGCTCCCAGACCTCTCCTAGCCAGGGCTGGCAGACGGAGGTAGGTTTAGTGAGTAAGAGTCTCACACTCCCCTCGCACCCCGCCCGCGGAGATACTTTATATTTAACTGTTTGGGCTTTCAATATTCAAAATAACTGCTATACTGTCGAAACTTCTTTTGTTAATAACTTTTTAGTAAACAACGAGCGACGGCTAAAACTTTTTGAAGGTCATTCAGGAGAGCGACCTTGACAATATATGTCAAGGTCAAGGTCATTGGGGCTGGCTCCCCTAATCGGCATATTTACCCTTAATATAATTTTATATTTTATAAACATGTAAGTTAATACTTTTAAAAACCTTGACTGACAGGACTATGGCTTTTATCTCCTCATATATTATAAAAAAGAATAACATACTTCACACTACAAAATGTGTGAAATCACAACAAAATTACCTTTTTAAAAAAAGGTACAAAAAAAGCGCCAAGTATACGCGCCTGAAGTTCTTTCAAAAAAGGACTACAAAACTGATGATATGAACAAATTGCGCCAACTACAATAGGTGGTATTTATGCAAACCAGAAAATCTATTACTTTATTATCACTCTTTGGCCGATATTCATTGTTGATTCTGATTTAAGACTATCTTAGGTACAATCATAAGATATTTGAAACCAATCACACAGTCGTATTAGCATCTTAAGACATTACTTCAGATCGTCTGGAAATAAGAATGGACTATGAATACTAGCCTTTGATATTAAAAAATAAAGGACATAATAATATTAAGCAGATATTTTTATACGAATAAATATTTTAATACATAGAAATATATTTATTAATACAAATAAGTGTTCTTTTCAAAATACTTGGCGCTGCTAAACCGAATCAAAAATTGTACCTTTTTTTAAAAAGGTAATTTTGTTGTGATTTCACACATTTTGTAGTGTGAAGTATGTTATTCTTTTTTATAATATATGAGGAGATGAAAGCCATAGATAGTCCTGTCAGTCAAGGTTTTTAAAAGTATTAACTTACATGTTTAT
This sequence comes from Ooceraea biroi, assembly GCF_003672135.1. NCBI lineage: Eukaryota > Metazoa > Arthropoda > Insecta > Hymenoptera > Formicidae > Ooceraea > Ooceraea biroi. The sequence goes on along the minus strand of NC_039514.1, from coordinate 3,997,167 downwards.
AAAATATAAAATTATATTAAGTATATTTATGCACAGAAGTCAATATATGCAAGAAAACAGAATTTACCCCCGTCGTTTTTTATTTCGTTTAGTAAATTTTATTGTACACAATGATACCTATCCATATAGTATTGTCCATTATACATGTGATACCTATCCATAGTATTGTCCATTATATCGTATACGTTACGTAAAAATAACAGTATTAACATTAATTGCGTATTTAATTATATTTCCACTTCCACTATCTCTATGCTCTGATTCTTTTAACTATATTCATGAACATTCATGAACAAATTACACATCGATAATGAAGTTAGGATTACAACGGTTTCGAGAGACCCCTCGATTATCAGATCTGAATAACGGCGGATCCAAACTTCTAAGTAGGCTCAATGGATAGTTTGGGTTCGAGTTGTATAAGAAAAGTGTTTTCATTTTTCTTCTACGTGTCCTACAAGCGGAGATATTGGCTGCGTTCGGCAGAAAAAGCTGCTTTGCAACCGTTGTAAAATTCGTGAATATGATTGGCGTATGCTTTTAGATTCAATTAAAATTAAGCGCATACGCCAATCAGATTCACGAATTTTACAACGATTGCAAAGCAGCTTTTTCTGCCGAACGCAGCCATTGTGATGCAAAGTTCGAAATGTAACGATAATGAATTTTGATCGATAAAATGAAGTTTGATCGATACTGAAGTTAACATTATCGACTCTACACTTACGAGTCATCTCGAGCCATCTAGCGTCGAAACTACCGAACTGTACATTTTTCCTCACCTTTCCGTGAGCCCCTCTTGCCCTCACTTTACGCAGGAGGAGAAAACGGAGCATCTTAAGCGTGAAATCACCATATTCGACTTTTGCATCGCAATATCTCCGCTCGTAGGACACGTAGAAGAAAAATGAAAACACTTTTCTTATACAAATCGGACCCAAGCTATCCATTGAGCCTACTCTGATCTTGATCCGTTCAGCGGTTATTGAGATCTGATAATCGGAGTGTCTGCGAAAGCGTCGCTTCGCGCAATAGTGTCACGGTGCGGTCTCGCTGCGCGTATACTCGGCACGAGACACTACCGTGTCTCTTGATTGTACAACATCATATAACGTGCGCGTATGCATTTCTATTTAAAAAATAATGTTAAGAAAGCATTACTTTTTCTGGATTATTTTAAGAAATTTATGGTCAAAAGCATGCTGATTTTACTAAGAAGAACACAAAATTTGGGTGATCGAATAAGTAAACTTGAAAATAAAGAAAACAAAAGAAATGAAGAAAATGAAGAGGAGTTTACATCTCTTCAGACTGAAGATTTATTAGAATTTGAAGAAAAATTAAAAACCCCGATATTCTTCAAGAAAATGGTAAGTTAAGAAATGTCAATTAATAATACAAAAAAGTTAATTGAATATTTAACAGCCACCTGTAACTTAGACAATAGGAGAGCAACTTCTCAACTGGTACACAATGCATAGCAAGATACTTGGGTACTTATCAATTTTTTTAATATTATTACATATAGCCAGATAGCAGAGAGAGTTCAAAAAGAATTCACTTGTATGTCACCAATTCTGAGTTTATTTTCAGATGCAAAAAGAATTCATAGAATTGGTGACATACAAGTGAATTCTTTTTGAACTCTCTCTGCTATCTGGCTATATACATACATATATGTACACACACACACCACATACACACACACATGTATATACCATAGACCTTATAGATATGGACTGACCATTACCTATAGTTTCTATACAGAAATAGTGTCGGGAGGAGGTTGGACAGAGAAAGCATGCTTTTCAGTACTTCTCTCTCTGCTAGTTTATGGAAGTAAGCTTTGCGCATGTCAGCCAAGCGGCAGTTTGAAACATATGGACTCCTATTCTCAATTCACTTCTTATAGATAAAAGTGCTTTAAATGTGATATTTCAGTTAATCAGATAATTGTTATACTATTTTTAAAGGTATTTTTAATATTTATACAATAAATGCAACAGATGTTTTTTGTGCTTGACCTCTATCTTACATACGCACCAATCACAATGTTCCACTGTATACTGATACTATTAAATATATTTTTAGCACTTTCAGTATTTACACACTAAATATACATATAAATATCTCTTGGGTTATTTATAAATAATTTTGCAATAAATTAAGTGAAGTCATTTTCTATTAATAAATAGAACGTTCACGCACGCCGCAAGCAATCTGAAGTCATTATATTTGCCCATTTAATCAAATTAAGTATTGACTAAAAAACAGATTACTTGGACCAATATAAGAAATTAATCTATGTCCAATATAAAAAATTGGATGTATATTGTTAACCAATATTGCTCCAATAAAGTTGTGTTACTAAGGATACGTATGCCTCACTTTTCAAACATGAATAGCAATACGCCTAACACTTGACTTTTCAAACATAGTATCAGATTTGGGGATACTTGATGTAGATTTTTCTCTATGCCAAGAGTGCGAGGGAGATCTATTACTACTTCAGGGCACATATTATGAAACTGTTCGGAAACGATTACGATCGGAATAATTCCGTTTTCCCCACATTTTTCCCTAGAAAAAAGAAAGGGAAGAACAGGGAAGAAAGGGACAAATGTCAAAGGGAAGAACAGGAAAGAAAGGAAAAACGGAATCATTCCGATCGGAATCGTTTCCGAACAGTTTCATAATATGTTGCCCTACATCGACTACGATAAGAAGATTTTTCTTTAGCTACTTACTTCGAAGTTTCAGCACGCTTCCTCTCGTATTCTAATATCTTCTTTTGCTTTAGTTTTTCATGTTTTCTTTCTTGTTCTTGTTGTATTTTCCATTGTTCTCTTCGTTTTCTTTGTTCAGTTGGTGAACGACGATGGAAATTTGGAAATCGTGGTGGATTCGTTACTGCAATAAATAAGATGCAAAGGATTTACTACTAAGTAATAAGTAATGATTAAATTATGGTGGACTGTAATAAGTATTGATTAAATTATGGTTTGTTTTTAAATCTAAATTATCTCAAGATTTCGTTAAAAATAATTAGGCTTTAATTTCTGGCAATTTTTGATAATCCTTGTCTTCTTATTGATTACTAAGAGTAATATGACAATTTATTCTTGAAGTTCAATGTACAGTGAACATTTCAAGTATTCTTCTAATTCAATACAATAGTGTGGTAACGGCAATAAAAGATTTAAACATTATAGTCTATTTAATTCTATAAATATTCAAACTTTCATTATGTAGTGTAATTATTGTATTAATATTGCATCAGCAGTTTTCAACCTTAATATAAACGCGTACCATTAAAACCAAAATTCAAACGTTTCCATACCGTCAATTAAAATATTTATATGTATTAAAACATGTTAGGCCAAAAATATATTCACATATAATTATATTACATATATTATAAACAAAAAAGTATCTGTCTAGGAAGCGTCCCGTTTGGCCACGTTGATATTGACCACAGTCCGATTGACCACGTTCCGATTGATCACGTTGCAATTGACCACAGTCCCGATTGACCACGGTCCCGATTGATCACGATCCCGATTGACCACATTGACATTGGCCACGATCCCGATTGACCACACCTTGGAAATCAGAAATCAGAACGGGCGTTTGCACACGGAACGATTGCACACCGCACGATTGCACACGTAATATTGCACACGTTGTATTGCACACTGTTTTATTGCACACAGCACAATTGTACACAGCACGATTGTACACCGCACGATTGCACACGCACATTGCACGATTGTACACCGCACTATTAGAAACTGCACGATTGTTTAATAAAACTGTATGAACGAAAAATTTTTAATTATCAGTAAATGATTCCGCATAGGTTCAACGAGGTCCGTACCTTGAATATTCCACGCTAATCGAGGTCCACCGCGGGCGGGGTAGGCCCCTTGAAGTTTGTTTATCGGTTATCGGTTATCGGAAGTATATTTATATTTTTTTTCGGCGGGGGTGCAGGTGGAAGGTGCTTCGCCGAAGGCGAAGCCCTTCCACTTTCATTACCCGCCTCACGCAAACACTGTCAAGTCATCGTACGATTCCACATAGGTTCAATGACATGAAGTCAAAAACAGACCTCTTTGACCATACGCGCTGGCTCTTATTGAATATCATCGGTTGTAAATTGGTGTCCAATCGTGCAGTGTCTAATAGTGCGGTGTCCACTCGTGCAATGTGCATGTGCAATCGTGCGGTGGTCCGATCGTGCGGTGTACAATCGTGTTGTGTGCAGTAGAACAGTGTGCAATACAACGTGTGCAATATTACGTGTGCAATCGTGCGGTGTGCAATCGTTCCGTGTGCAAATAGAGGCCACCCCATAAAACACATGCATGTTTTTAATTTCCAATGTGTGGTCAATCGGGATCGTGACCAATATTAACTTGGTCAATCGGGACCGTGGCCATTATCAACGTGGTCGATCGGGACTGTGATCAATGGGGACCGTGGTCAATGGGGACTGTGGTCAATCGGGACCGTGGTCAATCGGGACCATGGCCAATATTAACGTGGTCAATCGGGACCGTGGTCATTCGGGACTGTGGTCAATCGCAACGTGGTCAATATCAACGTGGTTAATTGGAACGTGGTCAATCGGGACCGTGGTCAATATCAACGTGGCTAAACAGGTGCCACTCATCTGTCTAATACTCATATATGTAACACTGGTTGAGAAGTGCTGCTTTAGACAATAGCCACAATCATCTAAAATAAGCTTCAAGATCAAGCTGCATTCGAAGAGACATTCGAGGAGTTAACAGCAATAGTAAGCTCCCCGAATGCAGTCTAGGGTAAAAATATTACAATAGGTATTGCAGATATAATGGCAAATAATGCAAACATGAATCGAAGAGGAATAATAAATCTTCTCACACTTGTTATAAAGAACTGAATAGAGTCATCATCATTATCTGATAGCGAACAAGAGTTGGATGCATTTTATAATTTAAAGACGGTGCGTCAGAGGAGAGTTTCACGACTACAAAATTATGTTGAAGAGATTATTTCTAGATAGAGAGATAGATAGATAGAGATATAAAAAGTTTCAATTATATTTTAGGTAATAATAATGAATATTCGCTGCTTTTACTTTCCATATTTTAAGTTTCCATATTTCATATACTTTTACTGAAAATAAGTATACAATCCAAAAAATGGTTTTTTATCATACTGCGACATGATATTGTAGGAAATTTGATTTAAATTATAGTTCAGAGTCACAGATTATTCGATCGTATAAAGGCCAAAGATATTCCTCGATGATCAGAAGTGGTCGAAAAAGTCGATGCCTGAGTATTCGAGCAATTTCACTCACTTTTTCAATGTTACCGTCTGTTTTCGATGTGCGAGGACGACCGGGACGCGGATCGTCTTCAATCTCTTCCCTCACCTCCTTAAATTTTTTAAACTACTCGAACACTTAAGTATGAGATAAACACTCATCACCATAAACTTCCTTTAACAAATTGCACGTTTCTGTAGCGGATTTCCCAAATTTAACAAGGAATTTTACGTTGACGCGCTGCTCTCCTTTCACACTCAACATAATTCCGGCAGAGCTCAGGTACACGGTCCGCTTCGAACAAAGGTTACTGTCGTACTGAACGTCGCACGACCTTGCAATTTGGACGGTGGGGAGAGAAAAGAACACAGATTAATATAGGACCCTGCTAGTTGTTGCCAGGGCCCCAGGTAAGCGGTAAAAAAAATCAGTCCGGTTATTTTATAGCTACACCTCGTATATTAGGTAAAACAATTTAAAAAATGCCTTCCCTTATTTTTATAGTATCATTTTGATGACAAAATTCGCCCAGCAAACACAAAGTAACAGTAATATACATGTTAGTTATAATTTCCCACTCAACAATGTAATTGTTACATAACACGTATGTTATGTTGTATTTATATTAACGAGTGGGAAATTATTAGGTGTTCCGGTTAATTTTGAGGGATTTTTTGCAAAAAAAAACACGTTTATTGTAGAAAGACGTTAAATTATATTTTATTCAAAATATTTTCCATTGTTAGTTATAACTTTTCCCACTTTTCGGGTAACAAGTGAATTCCGCGATAAAAGAAATGTTCGTCCTTCGAGGCAATCCACTTATCAAGCCATTTTTTAATTTCTTCATATGATGTGAAGTGCTGGTCAGCAAGGCCGTGCTGCATGGATCGGAATAAATGATAATCGGAAGGAGCACAGTCTGGTGAATACGCGGCGTGTGGTAGGACTTCTCAATTAAGTGCCGATAATGTATCCTTAACAGTTTTTGCCACATGCGGTCGAGCATTATCGTGCAACAAAATCACTTTGTGTTTTCGTTGCGCTATTAGTGGACGTTTCTGGCTCAAAGCACGATTCAGATCGTTTAATTGTTGCTGATAACGCTCAGCAGTGACGGTTTGATTCGGTTTTAACAATTCATAATACACAACACCCTTCATGTCCCACCCAATGCACAATAACACCTTACTTCCGTGGATGTTGCGTTTCGGAGTTGATGTCGATAGTTGGCCTGGACTTATCCATGACTTTCTACGTTTAGGATTATCATAGTAGATCCATTTTTCATCTCCAGTTATAATTTGATATAAAAACTGCTTCTTTTTATGCCGAGAAAGCAATGAAGTGCAAATAGTTAATCGATTTTAAATTGCCAATTCCTATAATTCATGTGGAACCATATATATAATACTACTATATTGCTAGCACCGTAGGATGAGCGGGCAACAACATTACGGTGCAGACAATACTTCTGTCTCTCAGAGATAGTGCACCTCGGCCCGTTTGCGCATGAGTTGGAAATTGCTCGTCTAACCAAAATATGCATACGGATTACGGTTCGTATCGATCACATCGGTTGATTTTATTCTTCTTTTTGAAGACATTTATGAAAAATGGGTCGAAGGTGCTACTTGTGCAGTAATTATAAGGAAAGTGATATAATTGTTTTGCATCGGTAAGTATTAAAATCATTATAAAAGTATGTTTAATATTATAGTGAGAGTGAAGCAAAAGAGATTATGTGGAATGAAAAATTTGTTTTAATTTGGTCTTACATATTTTTTGCATCAAAATGACATTATTTGTACACGTCATTTCCATCCTAACGCTTTTGGAATGAAGAATAAAAGAATAAGATTACATCATGGAGCAATCCCTTCAATAGCTGTCCCAAATCCAGTAATAGAAGAAGGTGAGTCACATCAAATGCAATTAAAAATAAAATATGTCAATCACCAAAGATATGATAAAAGAGCAATGAACATTCAAAAAAGTCATCAATAGTGATGCTACTTGTTAGTGTTATTGAAAAAGTGCTTGCCGCAACTTCAACATTATTATTTTCGACGCTGTTTTCTGTAAGAATTGAGGAAAGATTCAATTTTGCATGCAACACATTGTTACGTCCAGAGCTCCGTGAGCTCGAGGAAGGGCGCAACCAGACGCCTCTCGAGGTACGTAGGCACACAACCGCAGTACCTCGTGTGTTCGAGCTGACCGATTTTGTTTCGATTTTCGGGTCAACGACCAAAGTCGACTTTACCCTATTATTCGAAACGGTCCCTCGATTTTCAGGTCAACGACCAAGTCGATTTTACTCTATTATTCGAAACGGACACTCGATTTTCGGGTCAACGACCGAAGTCGATTTTACCCTATTATTCGAGATGGTCAACTCGATGGTCCTTTTTTGGTAAGGAAAATTAATCCCTATTACACAAGGATAGGACCCGTACGATCTGTCAAGGATGAGGGTGAAACGAGGGTAATTAACTGAATGAAATTATTGTTAGCTTTTACTAATTAAACAAAAACAATATATTTGTCGAAATAACATCAGAAATACATATGTTTTACAATTAAAAATGATTATAATCTAAAAGAAATGAGTTGCGGGTTGAACATAATTATAATTTTGAAAAATGAATTTCGGATTTAAACATACCTACGACTCTTACGATTACCAATAAAAAATTACAATTTAAATTGAAATGATAGAACAGAAACATTTTCTGGCGCGGGGAGGGGTGCAGTTTGGTCGCACGATAGCAAATCTGCCGATGAGGAATAACCCGAATCTGCTGAGGAATCGGTTGGTCCGTGAATATTATCGGCCACTTAAACAGAAATAAATCGGAATAGACAATTGCTCTACTGGAATCGCGAAACGATTAGAGGGTAATCAAATGAAATAATTAAAAAGGCTTACTTTTATTCTGTTCCGACCTTTCGGATGGAGTGTTTCTTCAGTAGGATGAAAGGAGCCAGTCGAACCAGAGAGTCTTCGGGTGGAATCTGACACTGACTCTATCTTAATACTTGGTGTCCCGATCACGGGAGCAGAACGTTACGTTATGCAAACTGCAGAGTGTCCGAAGATAAAAGAGGACTCTCTGGCCAAATTCTTCCCTTTACATAGGGCTAAAAAGTGTAAGTGGGGGTCACTCTTTTCCCAGAAAAGAAGAACAACGGAAAAAGGCAATAAAATTGTTTCTAATGAAGCGTCCATTGCTTCTGTATTACTATAATATCTGATAGATTTACGTTATCGTTTCCAAGGATTAGAGTCCGGTACTTGACTTGTGAAGACCCTTCACTTGATCATCCATATTACAATCCATGTTTACGTTTCCTTAATCTATTTCACAGCTGCCCCTGTATGGCAGGGTTCCTTATCGGTGGATTACTTTTTATTGCCGTCAGCGAGTGACAATTCCCAAGTCCCGCTCCGCCTTTCCGAATCAGAAGCGGTCTTTGTTTAGTGATTAACTATTGATTCCGGGTGGTTTTTCCTCTTTTTTCTCTTATCGAACGTTTCAGCCGAGCGCAGGTGGGGAAGGGGGTGTGAAATAATTTTGTGAGCCTTATGGTTTACATATCGTTTCTTGATATCTATCACAATCAGTCCACCTGGCCCCCTCCTACACTCGTCCGGTCGTTTTCCCGCTAATGGGGATTAATTCTTATCTGTTTCTTCCCTTTATTTTATGTTTTCCCTATGGAAGCGAGGAACCGTGGAGTCTCCTGGACGTAACAACATTATGTCTACCTTTTTTGAATGTTCATTGCTCTTTTATCATATCTTTGGTGATTGACATATTTTAAGTTTAATTGCATTTGATGTGACTCACCTTCTTCTATTACTGGATTTGGAACAGTTATTGAAGGGATTGCTCCATGATGTAATCTTATTCTTTTATTCTTCATTCCAAAAGCGTTAGGATGGAAATGACGTGTACAAATAATGTCATTTTGATGCAAAAAATATGTAAGACCAAATTAAAACAAATTTTTCATTCCACATAATCTCTTTTGCTTCACTCTCACTATAATATTAAACATACTTTTATAATGATTTTAATACTTACCGATGCAAAACAATTATATCACTTTCCTTATAATTACTGCACAAGTAGCACCTCCGACCCATTTTTCATAAATGTCTTCAAAAAGAAGAATAAAATCAACCGATGTGATCGATATGAACCGTAATCCGTATGCATATTTAGGTTAGACGAGCAATTTCCAACGCATGCGCAAACGGGTCGAGGTGCACTATCTCTGAGAGACAGAAGTATTGTCTGCACCGTAATGTTATTGCCCGCTCATCCTACGGTGCTAGCAATATAGTAGTATTATATATATGTGTGGAACCCATTTGCCTTCTTTTTGAATCTTCCCCATTGCGTGTAAACGACCTGAAACGGTTGATTTACCAACATTTAATGCTTCAGCTAGATCTTGAAGCGTTTGAGCTGAGTTTTCATCCAGTAATGCCTGCAGTTCAGCATCTTCGAATTGTTTTGGTTGACCGGAACGTTCTTTGTCTTTCAAATCAAAATCATCACGCCGAAATCGCCGATACCAGTACTCAAACGTTTTAATGGATGGAGTAGACTCAGAATAAGTTTCTGAGATAAATTGGTGAGCTTCGGCAGCCGTTTTCTTCGAATCGAAGCAATAAAGCAGTAAATGACGAAAATGCTCTTTACTACGCTCCATTTTCGATCGCACAAAAAGTGTGGTTATGTCACACGAATGCGTTGTCATGTGTCACATTATTTGTAGCTATGTTCAAGTTGTACAATGGCGTACCAACTTCAAAATATCGCTAATAGATTTGTAGCTGTACCCATCTATATTAATCCCTCAAAACTAACCGGAAAACACCTAATATAACTAACATGTATATTACTGTTACTTTGTGTTTGCTGGGCGAAAATCGCCGGCCGACAAGATGGATGGTGGAAATTGAAACCCAATGCCATTCCAATGATTTTCAATAGCAATGAAAGTAATTCCAATATATTAAATGATCCATCTTTTTTTTTCTTTCGCAGGGGAGCCAAAAAATGCATTTACGCACACCAAGGGGGCCGAACCCCTTGGTAGTGTGGGATTCGCCCATAGGACCGGAGGTCCAATCGGGCCATACCCACTAAAAACACACTCCCCCCAAACCCCACCACCGGACAACACACCCGATGGCACAGAACAGCACACTAAAGAGACCCCTCCCGTAACGTCGTGAAACATTAAACTTGAGGCCCTCCCAGGCACATACGAGCCAAAGGCCCCACCCACACGGCACCCTACTGCCCGAATCTGCCCCCCCACACACACACATTCACTCACACACACACATACACTCAACAGTGGGCAGAACCAGGTTAAACGTACAACCTGTGCACGAACCGACAAGTGAAGTCAATAGTGACTTCGATAAAATAATTAAAAGAATAAATAAATAAATAAGAAATAAATAAATAAATAAAACAACAGCTCGCCTCCACCGATGCGCCCTGTAAATGGGGGCCCAGCGGTAGGGCAAGCCCTCATAAAAGAATGTTCTTACCTTTATCCGACACATGCACCGGTAGGTAACACCACAATGTCTAAGGGGGCCGAACATTCTGCCGGGCCCGCTCACTCTCCTCTTTGGTGCGCATCACACGTACACAAAACAAATAAAATGTGGACCATGCACGTCGCGTATTTACAATACTCGCCACCACATTCCGGAGAGACGTAAGAGGCCCGAGCACCGCCACCAATTCCGCACGCTCCGCACTCCACGCCACGCAGGTCAGCAAGGTATGCTCAGAGGAGTTCGCACCAGATCCACAATGCTCACAGAGGTCAGTCGGAATTTTACCAATACGTGCCAAATAGATGCCAAAGCACCCATGACCCGTCAAAATTTGCGTCATGTGATAGTTAATACCACCCCATGAACGTGCCATCCATTCATTAAGGACCGGCAACACTGAGTCCCTGGTGCGAACCCCCGCCACCGTGTCGCCACCCAAATATAGAGTTCACTGACGCTGAATCAGAACACGCTCTTCCGCATAAATATCGGCCGTCTTGTCGTTATCAATGTCGCCGTGCCATCTCGTATCATATAAGCGGAAATAAATACGGTGCCGTTCGGAAGTCAAAAACTCCCATGGTAGAGTACGCGCAAGGATCGTCGCAGCGTCAAAAGATACCGTACGGTACGCAGCACACACTCTAAGCGCCACCACGCGCTGAAGCCGCCGAAAAAGAGCATGTGCCACCCGAGAATCGGCAAAAGGACCGTACCAAATCGGGGCACCGTACAAGGCCACCGAACTCAGCACGTTATTATACAACCGACGCTTATTTTCAGAAAGGCCTCTCAAGTTCGGCATAAGTCTGCACAACGCCCGAGCCACTCTACTGACCTTCTCATCGATATATCGGAAATGATACATAAAACATAAACGCGAATCTAACATAACATCGAGATATTTAATTGCGGGCGACATTCGAATGAAAGAACCCTTGACTCGCACTATTGGGTCAAGCTGAGGGCGCCGCCGACTGTAAACAGTCGCTTCCGTCTTATGCACGGAGAGTTTAAGACCAAGTACCTCAATCCTACGTATGACATACACCAGTTGATCGTTAACTCGGTTGCGCGCAATCTCAACGGTGGGACCGTAACTTAAAACGAAAGTGTCGTCCGCATATCCAATAATAAGACACCCCGGCAGTGGTTGCAGGCTAATAACATAGTCGTATGTGTCGTTCCAGAGATCCGGACCAACGACCGAGCCCTGGGGGACCCCGGACGTGACTGGCCACCGGTGAAACGCACCATCGCTATCAACGAATTCGATGTAACGCTCGTGTAGATAGGAATCAAAAATTCGCCGTAAATATTCCGGAAAACCCTTACGTCGTAAAGCCCAGCGAATCGCACCCCACGGAACCGAGTTAAACGCATTTTTAATGTCTAAACTCACTGCGATAGCAAAGTGACCGCGGTCACGAACACGCCGAATCGTGTCAGTCACTAAACGCAGCGCGTCCGTCGTCGAAACTTCTAGACGAAAACCAAATTGTCGTGCCGCCAATCGCGCGGAACGATTTGCCGCCCGGAATGCCGCCATGCGACGAACCAAAATACGTTCAAAGATTTTTCCAACCTCATTTAAGAGGTATATTGGTCGCGCACTCACTACACCCGCCACTCTCTGTTTATGTATCAATACCAACTTGGCAATCTTCCAGCACGCGGGGAAAACACCATCGCGGAGGCGCGCGTTAAAAACGTCTGCAAGCAGAGAAGAGACACACCCCGCTGCACTCCTCCAAATTGTCAATGACAAACCATCCGGACCTGGAGCCGGACAACCATTCCTTCCACCACTAGCAATGGCCTCTACTACCTTCGAAGGAAGTACTTTGTCCTCCTCCTGGAGGCCTGTCCAGTCAGTCCACTCGGCGGCAGGATCGTGTATATCACCGGCAGGGAAGAGGTCTGTAATTAACCCGCGTAGTTCTTCCGCAGGTAACGTCTCCGCAAAAGATGGCGCAGCGCGACGAAGATGTCCAAGAACTAGTTTATATGGGAGTCCTCACGGATCGTCATCAAGAGCATGCAGCAATTCATTCCACGACTTGGCTTTGCTACTGCGCACTAACTTGCGTAAGTTCCTCTTAGCCGACCGGTATTCGTCGTGCATCCGCTCCCTAAGTTCCACATCAGCGGAGTAACGGAACTTCATCCATTTGCGGCGAGCCGCAATACTTAATTTTCGCGCCGCAGCAACATCATCGTTCCACCAATATGCTATTCGCCTCCTGGGTCCACTCCGGACACGACGAGCAGCCAAGTCACATGCATCGAGCAATATATTCCCAGTGATGGCAGCCAAGGCCGTCGCAGATAAGTCCGGTCGCACAAAAGTGCTCTGGAAGCTAATCACTTCCACGAATAATTCCTTGTTCATATTTTTCAGGCACCAACGCGGATAGAGCCTCCCACGCGGGCGATCCAGAGAGCAGGAACCACCAACCAGGCCATCCAGAAAGAACACGATATACAAGTGGTCGGATAATGACTCTACTCCAGTCAGAACATGCCAGGAACGAAGCCTGGAGGAACACGACGGCGAAGCAAGCATAAGGTCCACCATCGAGGACCCTTGCGTACGCACACACGTCAAAAAACCGTCCACATTACACAGTCGAAGATCCAGTTCTGAGATCAACTCCTTCAGCAGCTCGCCGCGACGATTAGAGGACCGGCACCCCCAGGATAAAGAGCGCGTATTAAAGTCACCACAAATCAACAATTCACCGCGAGTGGTAAGTACAAAGTCTCGGAAGTCGTCTAAAAAGTTTAAGTAAACAGCTACGCTCACACTAGGCGAAATATATACGGATGCCATTGTAACAGGGCCAAAACGCACCGCTACGAAGTTATTCGTGACCCGAACGAGAACACCGGATCATCCAAGGTGAGTAAGCACCCAGTAGAGAGCAGCAAGGCTGTTACTACTACTGTACCAGCTCGGATCGCCGGCTGGCACAAAATGAGGCTCGGAGATACAGCAAATGTCGATAGAAGACTCGAGAACATGATGCCGCATCAAATCCTGGGCTCCCCAGGAATGGTTCAGATTGATCTGAAGGACCTTAGCCGCCATTGGTTACACCAGCGTTACTCGATCGGCGGTCTCCTCCGGGCCGCTTGGAAATACCCGCACACCGCTCGGAACCGATCCTATGGTTCGCATTTTCACCAAACTCCGCGCAAATAACACAGTGGTGTTTCTCATTACAGGTCTGCTCCAGGTGACCCGAGCCTCCACACCGAAAGCACGTCCCTCCCCGATCAACGGATGACGCACAATTCGCCCGCACATGTCCAAAGTGCCAGCACCGGAAGCACTGTATAGGGCGAGCGCGCATTAAGGTCACTCGGGCTGAAGACCACCCGAGACAAAGGCTTCCGCCCGCTGCGATCCTATTCGCAGACGTCAAAGAGCACTGCACCCAAACATGAAGAAGCCCGTTCAGTTGTTGGCGCAACGGGCTGACTCGAACATCAGCCTCCCGACATCTTCCGCCATCAACGATCGCCGCCATAACTTCGTCTCGCGAAACAGATTCATCGAAGCCAGTAATTTGTAGCTGGCCACGCATCACGGGTCGAGAGACCGAGGCGACACCCTGCAGCGCCTCACCGAGCTTTCCCGCCAGCTCATCCGCTTTCTGATGGCCCTCAGGACCGGCGACCTTGATTAGAAAGCCTCCATTCGCAGCGCGGCGAATCCGAGTATAGTTAATATCGATGCCTCCCAAATTAGCAGCAGTACGAGCGTTCTTTAGTATCTCCGCGTGTGAGACATCCGAACAAGATTTGATCGCCACCGCTGCCGTGGCCCGCCGACGAACACCACCAGAACCTCCAGCCGCAGCACCACGACCAGCAGGGCCGCCAAACGCAGCACCAGGACCGACTGCACCTCCACGGCGCCTCAGCGCCACCGTAGACCACGACCCCTGAGTCATCCCGGGCAAGGGCTCCTCCTCAGGTAAGTTAACCCCTGCAACAGTCGTAGCCACGCCCTCCACAACCGGAGGGGGCCACGGGTAAATGATTCATCTTCAATTGGTAATAATTCCAAAATAATTTGATTATTTTCTTGTATTAACCATAAATGTAAATATACAGGGTGCTCTCGGATTAAATGGCCAAACTGAAAATATAGATTCAGAATATCAAAACAAAACAAAATTTTCCTCTGAAAGTATGCTCACAAACGCTTCGTTCAAGAGATATTGACTTCTGAAGTTCGAATACTTGTTGATAGGTTTTGATCGACATGCTGCAATATCACGGTGTATTCATGGCGAGCAACATTAGCATTTGTTTATGGTGTGAATAAAAATCTGTAAATGATTTTTGATTTTCGAAACAAAAAAAGGAGACAGCAAAGCTTCGCCCGTTTGTACAAAATAATCGTTAGCAGTGATGGCGGTAGCATTGTGTGGGGAATGGAGTGGGGATGGGTTTCACGCCGCACACTATCTATGGGTAATGTCGATGCGTGGCGAAACCATCCCCACGCTATCCTCCACCCAATGTTACCGCATGCTACCGCATTCCATTTCTGGCATCGCTGCTAACGATTACGTAATAAAATTGAGGCATCTAAAACCTGAATGCTAATGGCTCGTCGATAATTTAATGGCTTTGCCGCACTTAGTACTTCGTTATGATGTATTACTTGCCTCTCGATTGGAATAAATGGACGGAGTTTTGTTGTTTCCTTTTTTTGTTTCGAAGATAAATCATTTACAGATTTTTGTTCGTACCATAAACAATTACTAACGCTTGCCGTGAACACGCCGTCATATTGCAGCATTTCGATCAAAACCCATCAACAAGTATCCGATCAGAAGTCAATATCTCTTGAACGAAGCGTTTGCGATCATACTTCCAGAGGAAAATTTTGTTTTCTTTTGAAATTCTGAATCCATATTTTCAGTTTAGCCATTTAATCCGGGAGCACCCTGTATATACATATATCGTTTCATGCGACAACTGTTACTATTTGTAGGGCAGCAAATCCAACCAAAAAATTGTAATATTTTATCTACTGATAATGAAGAGTTGGCTACAATGAAAATGTCACTACTGAGAATCCACCGAATGAACAAGGGGTTCAATTAGACCCAATTGCTGTACATGTAAGTGTTCAAACAGATGACGAGATAAGTATACGGAAGTTACAAACAATGTTTATGGCTAATGAAGAAGGAACTATCCGACAAGCTAATAAAATAAAGTACTTACTCAAACACCTGGAACAAGAACGAGCAGAAGCTAGTGCTTTCAAATCCAAATACGAAAATGAAAAAATATTGCGATTAAAGATAATGAAAATCATGAAAATATATAAAAAAAGGTAGACAACACTGTCTGGAAAACTTGATAAATCACCAATTTTTAAACAATTCATATTAGGACTTTCCCAACAACAGACAAAATGGTCTTCGCCAATGTTTAAAATTAGCTACACAGTTAAGATATATTGGTAAGTTCCATAATTATTACACTATTGTTAACTTTTAGTTAAAAATAAATATACTAATCTCAATATTTGTTCTTTACAGTTAGATGGAAGGCCTATCTGTATCTAAAGAAAGATCTGGGTTTACCATTGCCATCTTATTCTACACTATGCAGATACATAAAAAAGTTTGAATTTGAACCTGGTATGTTAACAAATGTTCTTTTATTAATGGAAAAGATTAATGGCAAAGAAAAAGAAAACTTAAATCTTCGCATCAGACCGATTGTGTTATTTTAATGGATGAGATGGATATTCAACCAGCATTAAAATGATGTTAGCACAAGTAAGTTTTATAGAATGAAAAGTTTATATCAAGAGACACGGTAGTGTCTCGCGCAAAGTACGCGCAGCGAGACCGACCGTGTATCTTTACGCGAAGCGAAGTTTTCAGAGACGCTTAGATTATCGGATCTTAGTAACTGCTAAACGGATCAAATTGAGAGTAGGCTCAATGGAGAGCTTAGGGTCGAATTATATAATAAAAGTGTTTTCATTGTTCTTGTACGTGCCCTACGAGCAGAGATATGGCGATGCAAAGTCTGAAATTGAAAAATTTTCGATTAAGAAACGTCGTTATCATCATCGTCGTTTGTGCAGTTCGTTCTTTTGATCGAGATGGCAGCAGCTCCGTTTTCTCGCGTGCGCCAGAGGTGCGAGATAGCATGTACGATGTAGTGTGTAAGGTTCTTTTTCAAACCTCAAGTAGAGAGAGAGAGAGAGAGAGGGAGAGAGAGAGAGGGAGAGAGGGAGAGAGAGGGAGAGGGAGAGAGAGAGGGAGAGGAAGAGAGAGGGAGAGGGAGAGAGTGAGAGAGGGAGAGAGAGGGAGAGGGGGAGAGAGAGAGAATAGTATTTGCATTTTACAAATAAACATTGTGTATTTTTTAAAATAATATTTTTATTATATATATATTTTATATATAATACATATATATATTTTTATACATATTTTTGTCTTCGGCTTTATCTGAAACATAAAAATTGAAAAAAACCATGTTATTGTGTACATTGAAAGCAAACTTTATACATTATATTCAAATATATATTGTTGCATCCGGCTGGACCACCCGGTATGACGTGTGCTGGTCGGCTTGCTGTCAGCTGAGCGCCGTCAGGTCGACCGTCAGGGAGATAAATAAATAGCGAGAAAGAAGAGAGTACGAATCTTGACCTTGTCATGATAAGACGTGCTTTCTGTGATCTCTGATTCCTTGATACTTTACTCGTAATACTGATAATACGGGAATGGTGGTGGCGTGGCCACGTTCCACGGTGCTGCCGCGTCCACATATCTTGGTGCCGCCGTCGGTGGTGGCGGCGCGGCCGCGTTTCCTGGTGCAGCGGGTGGTGGCGGCGCGGCCACGGTCTCTGGTACCGCCGGTGGTGGCGGAGCGGCCGCGTTTCCTGGTGCAGCGGGTGGTGGCGGCGCGGCCACGGTCTCTGCTACCGCTGGTGGTGGCGGAGCGGCCGCACTTCCTGGTGCCGCTGGCGGTGGCAGCACGGCCGCACTTCCTGGTGCCGCTGGAAATGGCGGAGCGGCCACGTTTTCTAGTGCCACTGGTGGTGAAGGCGCGGCCACGGTCTCTGCTACCGCTGGTGATGGCGGAGCGGCCACGTTTTCTGGTGCCGCTGGTGGTGGCGGCGCGGCCACGGTCTCTGCTACCGCTGGTGGTGGCGGAACGGCCACGTTTTCTGGTGCCACTGGTGGTGGCGGCACGGCCGCATTTCCTGGTGCCGCTGGCGGTGGCGGCACGGTCGCACTTCCTGGTGCCGCTGGTGGTGGCGGAGCAGCCACTTTTCTCGGTGCCGGGGTTGCGCCTCTAATTATTTAGCGGCGTACTTTTTTTACCGCGCGCCTGGCTGCATAACGATGACGCTGAAAAGAAATGGATTTTTATTATAACATTTTACATTTTTTGTTGTACATTAATATGTATGCTCGCAGGCACACACGCAGGCACGCACGCAGGCATGCAGCACATAACACATACAAACATGAATACGTGTGTGTATGTGTGTGTAATTTTAGACTACGTATTATGTTGCACTATATTTGACGCAATTTCTTGAGCAATTTTCTGTTGCAAGATTTACTTGCATTGTTTTGTTTCATACTGTTCATTTTAAGTGACGAAAAATTTTTGCAATATGCACTTGTATACAATATGTACACATTGAAAACATGGAGGAACGTTATAGAATAAGTTATATAGAAATAGCATAATAGGAACATATATAAACGAATAATACAGAGGCGAGTAGCGAGGCGAATATTATTATCTTGCACTAATCATAATCAAAGTAACAAAACTTTGTTCTTTTTCGAGGTTCTTTATGTAATAGTGCGGCAGCTAAAACGAACAAATGTATATACTTTTTGTATAATGCAGATAGTTCAGCTAAAAAGAAAAGATCTCGAAATATACATAGCGCATGTTAGCAGACAAAACATTGCTCAGGAATGAAGCACGTTTTCAATGTCTTGCACAATTTACGAAACATATGCAATTTCTTTGCAGTTTGTGTATGATATTCTGCAATGTTTCTAGCGTCAAATCTTGCGCAATATATTGCATAGTCTAAGACGAGCACACTAGATTTACGGAACCTGTCAGTTGTACGGACGTCCGTTCAAATAGATATACAAGAAATATCCGTAAAACAATATTACTTACTTCTTTTTCGAGGTCCCGCTGCCTCTTCCACGGCAGCGACGTCATTGTCGCCGCCGACTTTTGCCACCGCCGCAAATATCGGGTCGACATCCACGTCGCCGTCGTCGTCGTCTTCGGTGGCGATGTCATCATCGCCGTCATCGTCGTTTTCGGCGGCGATGTCATCATCGCCGACGTCGTCGTCCTCGTCGGCGATGTCATCGTCGCCGTCGTCGCCATCGTCGTCGGCGGCGTTAGCGTCGGCGACGTCATCGTCGCCGTTGTCGTCGGCGATGTCATTGTCGCCGTCGTCGTCGGCGGCGTCATCGCGGTCGCCGCCGAGCGTCGCGCGATTTTTCGCGGCGTGTTCACCGGCGTGCTAGTACTCTTTCCTGAAACAGTAATTTATATATAACTATATGCATACATATATGTATTAATAAAGTATGAGTATAAAAAGTGTTTCATGAATTCATAGCAAGAAGAAGAAAGAGAGATGGAGACAAAGAGATGTATAAAGTTGAAAATACGTCTGCCCAACATCGCTGCTGGGAAACAATAACTGTACGGCGCAGAGATGCCAATTTGCAGCCGCGGCTCACGGCTCACGGGTGGTGGAGGGGGCGACGCACACAAGCGAAGATAGCCGAAGCGCCGAGCGCACACGTACACGGTTTTCGCTTGTGTGCGTCACCCGCTCCACTACCGTGAGCCGCGGCTACAAATAGGCATCTCTGGTACGGCGCAGCATGAGCGAAGAGGTTCCAACACACACACCATATCGTGTCCGTGTGCGCTTCGAACGATAAACAATAACATCGTTTGTAGCGCGCTCCGACGGGCCGCTCGCCGCGGTCGAGCAGAAATAATCATAACATTTTCTCTCTCGTAATCTCGCTCGCTCGCGATCTTATCGTTGCCGCTCAACATATATATATATATAATATAATGGAATATGAAATAAAATAAAATAGTAATACAGAAATTTGTAAGAAATATATATATATGTGTATCATAATACTAACAAAGAGATGGCAAGAATTGCGAAATACGAAATGGAATGAGTCATATATATCAGTCGAAAGAGGAAGTTGTACATAACCAAAGTGTCAAAGGGTGCATGGGCCTTTGCTTACGAGAAATTTGCAATGAAATATTGGAATGTTTGCAGCGCTACAGTAAGTGCAATAACTGAGCTCTCAGTGAAGTGGCTGAGCAGCTAACAATAAGACGCGAGCGTTACGTTCTGTCTTGGCGTCCGAGGAGCGTTTGAGTCCTCGTACTATCACGTTTTTTGACGTGAATACGTCTTATAACTCGATGGATGCCAATTTGAAAAGTTGAGCGTAACGCGTCACGGTACGCGTGACGAAATTTCTTTCATTCAATTTTAATATACAATCTCATTTTAATTATAATTATAATATATAAGGGTATCTCACTTTATCTTATTATAATATACAAGGTGTCGACTTTGGATTATAATATATAGGGTGTCCGATTTTTATTGACTAACCGAAAAATTTTTATTTGCGATTTTATAATATTCTCGGTGTCGACTTCTGATTTAAATATATAGGGTGTCCGATTTTTATTGAACAACCGAAAAATTTTTATTTGCGATTTTATAATATTCTCGGTGTCGACTTCTGATTTAAATATATAGGGTGTCCGATTTTTATTGAACAACCGAAAAATTTTTATTTGCGATTTTATAATATTCTCGGTGTCGACTTCTGATTTAAATATATAGGGTGTCCGATTTGACCAACCCGAGAAACTTGTAATATTGTGATATTGAAAATATACATAGTTGATTGAAACTACTATCTTTCTTTGAACTCTTTCCATTAACATGACGTATTCACGTTAAAAACTTGCGGCCGTGTCCCGACACAGCCTATTTTTATAATTGTTTAGAGTGTGATTTACAATTTTTGTATAATAGAAAACCATCATATATTACAATTTAAATAATGTTAATTATTCTTTATATGAAAAAACAAGCATACACATGAAATCGTTTCTATATAATAAAAAATTACAATTTATAATTGTTTAATTATTGTAAAATTCAGGCATTGCCGTACAATGCTGTACATGAAAATTGAAATATTGTCGTATACAGATTTCGGCTCTTCGTCCGGACATGGTGCACCGTGCGACGCGCAATATTACACGAAAAGCCGAAATCTGTATACGAGAAAGAGGACGGCACTTCGAACAATTGTTACATTAGTTTATTAGAGTGGATTAGGCCTATTTGGAGAAACCACTATAAAAGAAAACGCGCCATGCTATCTACTGCAAAGTGGTGTGGAAAATATAGCACCTAAATATGAATTAATAATGTTATTAATAATATTAATTAATATTAATCATATTGTGTCTGATGTACACACAAGTTTTATTTATTAATAATATTAATTAATATTATTAATATTAATTAATAACACTTGTACGTATATGAGAACAAAAAAATGCGTGACAATACTTCCTCGGCAACTCGCGCGCGTGAATGAGACGTTGAGAAATTATTGTTGACCCGTCGTCTCGCCTGCCGCTGTAATCCGATATTCGCTGCCAATCGCGTCCGCTGAATTAGCGAACTTTCTTTACCGAATTACTCGAAATTTTACGCGGTTGTCTGCAAAATGGTACAGGACTTTTTAATTCACTTTGAGATCTACCTGTTGGCGAGAGGTTTTTCACCTTATGTCAGACACCCTATGCGTGTGCGTGTGTATGTGAAATTAATTATTTAATTAATTTAATATAAAATAATCAATAAAATCAAACGTATTAATAATACGTAAAATAATATAAAATATAATAGGAATAAAGAAAACATTTTAATAAAATAAAACAAAAGTAATGTTGAATAATGCAGTAACATCTCATTTCTATGACAATAATTGTTTCATTGCGTTTTACAATATTCCGCGCAAGTAAAATATATGTATATATTCGCGCGGCAGTGATATCTCGCGAGGCCAGCTGAGTCGCGAAACATATACATATGCGCGAGTCGCGCTCACACGTTCCTGCTCGCGCGTCGTACGCGAAACAAAACCGCGTGACAGAATCTAACCGTTACGGCAGAACGTCGGCAACGTTTCACGTATTGATACCGTTGCATCGTTTCTTCATACACATCGTCGTTTGGGTATAGTTATTTATATTGTGCTGTGTAGTAGTGTGTGAATAAAGCACTGTGAAATGGGATGCACGAGTACCAATAAACGTTTCGGCCTTTGTCAGCCCAGATTGTCACGGAAGAAAATATTCTTTCAACGGTGCGTAGAGATTATAATATATATTATAATATTTATAAAGAGGGAAAGAGGGAGAGATGGAGAGCGAGCGAGAGAGAGAGAGAGACGGATGGACGGACGGACAAACAGACAGACAGTGAGTGAACGAATGACTGAATGTATGAATGAGCGAGCGGCTACATAGGTACTGAGGTAATATTTGTACTGATAATAATGTTATTGGTAATTTTGATTATTTTGTAGATGCACAGTTCGCCGCTTATGTTACACCTATTTGCTCGTTCACTCATTTATCTCATCTATCTCTCTCCGTCTGTATGTCTTATTATTTTTCAATCTATAAACATTTTACGTAAAATAACGTAACAAATCCAGTTATATTATTGAATAAAACTAGCTGTACAAGATCATAGACACTATGACTATTTCGACAATTCTTTTGGTCTTTTTTAAGTGAATAATTCTTACATTGTGCTGCAAGTCATTTCTTGGAAATAAATATATAAATTATTATTATGAAATCAATTTTAAAAGAAACTAATGAAAGAAAAATATAATAAGTAACTTATTCTGATTCAAAACGACCTGTTTAAAACATATTTTCAAGGAATACATCAGGAAATATGTAACGATTACATGATACTGATGGTAATAGGACAAATATTGTGTTTTTCATAATACTATACAGTCGCTACATGGAACAAGCTATGTGTATTTTAAAATAGTATCATATGTACAGTCGTGGACATTGAGGTTGCGACACTTTTTTTTTAACTGAGTTTATGAACACGCAATCAAATTCAGGATGTGAATCACTGTGACACGCGCCTACTCGATGAACGATCATGAAGTTGTCAAATTTGCGTATACATGTGTAACACAGTTACATGTGCGCGTCATAGTGAATCGCATCCTGAATTTGATTGCGTGTTCATAAACTCAGTTAAAAAAAGTGTCGCAACCTCAATGTTCACGACTGTACAAGGTAAGTTTTCTGCATCTTTTGGTAAATTGAACGACTTTTTGTGTCTTTTCATAGAATACATTTCTGCTACTTTTCTTCTGTTACAATGATTTTCATTATTGGATCAATGTAACTCATGATTATGCAATGTTTTGTCTTTGCCTACTACTGAGTGATTGGAAATACATTGGTACATGTTCCTTGATTCTTGTTCGTAAATCTCTCGTGGTCTGTCTCATGTTACATGAATTACAATAAGCAGTCAATTTCACAAACTATTCTTTTTTTGTGTGGTCAATACATCTTTTCCTTGTAATAAGATCAGGTTGCACGAATGTCGTGTATGTAAATTTGAGACGTTTTAAATTCCATGTAATGTTATGACTTAAATTTTTAACATAAGGAAGTTTTATAACATTTTCATTTATTTTTACATTAACTCAACGTAGCATTACTATTAATAGTTTCCATTTTCTTTTACATATATTTGTCAATAACATGCACAGAGTAACAATTATTAATTGCATCATGAAGTATATTACTAATCACTTAGTTGTAAACAACCACAGAACATTGCATAGTCATAAGTTTGATTGGTCCAATACAAAAAAATATATATAATGGAAATCATTGCAAAAAAATTGGAATAGCAGAAACGGTTTGTATCAAAAGACATAATAATTCGATCAATTCACAAATAGATACAGAAAACTTACTTTATATATATCATACTTTGAAATACACATAGCCTGTGCTATTTAGCGACAGTATTATTTTAAAAAACATGCAGTATTTGTTCTATTGGCTATCAGTATCGTGTCATATGTTTGCTGACGTGTTCCTTCAGAATTTGTCTTATTTTTGAAAACAGGTTGTTTTTATTCAAAGTTAGTTAATTGTTATATACGTTTCTATATACTGTACTTTATATACTGTACTTACGTTCTTTTAATTGAAGTCATTCACAAGAATTTATATATTTATTTGTAGGAAATGACTTGTAACACAATGTAAGAGTTATACTTGAAAAAGACCGGAAACAGTCTTCGAAACGTAGTACCTGTGATAATTAATTGTATAGCCATTGTGGGCAATAGAGAAAAGATTTTATCAATACTGGCGACAGAAATGAGTCATTTTAATTGAAATAAAAAGAATAACATATGACACATACGTACAAAAATAAGCATATATTTCTTTATATCTATACAATTGTGTGTGTGTGTGTGTGTGTGTGTGTGTGTGTGTGTGTGTGTAATTCATTTTCAACATAGAAAATACATAAATATTTTTCCATAACGGAAGCACTATTGCCAGATATTTTATTTGTCCAGACTGATACGTAGTAATAATTGAAAATAATATATGAAGAAATATATGTTTATATAATGTATATGTGTCATATCTTTTCAAGCTGTTACAAATTAATAATGTGTTTTCTTCCTTTTTAGGCG
The DNA here is from genome assembly GCF_003672135.1 of Ooceraea biroi. Taxonomy (NCBI): domain Eukaryota; kingdom Metazoa; phylum Arthropoda; class Insecta; order Hymenoptera; family Formicidae; genus Ooceraea; species Ooceraea biroi. Next base: position 3,972,386 of record NC_039514.1, on the reverse strand, counting down.
ACAATTGAAGAGGGCGATGAAGGCTGCAGCAAGTGACTCCAGGAACACGGAGTATACTAGCGGTACTAGTGCCGATTGTAAAGATGTCGTATTAGATACGATGAAATCGGACGTTAGTACACCAGTAATGCAGGAGTGCCTGGAGTCATGCTCAAAGACGGCAGCGTCTACTGAAAATAATGTAGACCTGTGCGAAGACGATGATTTGGTCATCGAAAAAGGCATGGATACCTATCGTATCCAGGAAAGCCCGCGTGCAGGCAAGCCTCGAAAAGATGACAATTATGTTGTCGAAAGGTGCGGCCTGGATACCTATCGTATCCAGGAAAGCCCGCGTGTAGGCAAGCCTCGCAAAGATGACAACGATTTTGTTATCGAAAGTGGCGGCCTGGATACCAATCGTATCCAGGAAAACCTGCCTGAAGGCCGTCGCTTTGTCGACATTTCTCATATGTGGAATGAAATCCACAGAACGTTCGACAATCATGCACAAGGAATTGAGTGCCCATTTAAAGATTGGAAACTCATAAATTCTCGTCGCCGTGGATTGAAGACGCAGTTGTTCTTCAAATGCCAAATGTGCAATTATGAAGCCAACATCTGGTCAGAACCCACGGAGCCGCCTGTATTAGATATTAATACAACTGCTGTGGCAGGCACAATTACAGTGGGAATTGGTTACGCCCAACTGGAAGAATTGTGTGCGGCTGTAAACATTCCTTGTATATCCGAAAAGACATACATAAATCGTCAAGATGGTTTAGTCGACGATTTCCAGAATACTGCCATGCAAAGCATGAAAATGGCAGGCGAGGTTGAAAAACAACTCGCCGTGGAAAGGAATGAAATGATAAATGGCATTCCATATATAACTGTTTTGCGGATGGTAATTGGATGAAGAGGTCGTACGGCTCTGCCTATGATTCACCTTCCGGTGTCGGTGCCATAATTGGTTACCGCACGGGAAAAGTACTCTTCGTCGGTATCCGCAACAAATATTGCGTGCTCTGCGACATGGCGGAGGAACGAGGTCTCCAGGTACGGAAACACAAGTGCTACAAAAACTTTGACCACAATGCAAGCTCAACAAGGATGGAGAGTGATGCTATTGTGGAAGGGTTTAAAAGTAGCCTTGAAATGCATGGAGTAATATACAAAACACTGATTGCCGATGGTGACAGCAACGTATATAATTCCATCAGGCATAATGCACCGTACCGCGAGAAGAATATAGTGGTGCAAAAGGTAGAATGCACCAATCATTTATTGCGCAACCTATGCAAAAAGCTCAAAGCTATAGCGCGAACGACTGTGCCGAAGGCAATGATGCATAGGAAGCGTGACTTTGTACAGTTACGAAATGTTGTTGACCATAACATTTTGGCAATGCGCAAAGAAGTGTTGCGACTGGCTGCTGTACGAATGAAAGGAACGCAAGCTCACCATATGAAGGCTAAGGAATTATTAGAGGACATTTTAAATATTCCTAGCCATATCTTTGGTGAGCATAGGCGATGCAGAGAACTTGGTTATACCAAGATCTCTGCAGTAATACGAAAAATTATGTGCCGTCTCTGAAACACTGTGGTCTCTTTCAACAGATTTACAGTGTTGTCAGATGGCTGAGTACTTTCTCCGACAGTTTGTTACTGAATGTAACAAACAATCCTGCAGAGTCATTTAATTCGATAATCTGCAAAGAAATTAGAGGTAAACACATTCATTTTGGCAAACGAGGTTCGTATAACGCTCGAATTGCGGGAAGTGTTGTGCAATATAATACACAAGAGGTTCTTACACAGATCCATGACAACATGTGTAAGGATGTTCCTGCTGTTGCCGCCAATTTAGAAATACGACGACAACTCAAAATTGCCAAAAATAAAGAATGCAGAGAGGTGCATGGAAGAAAAAGGTTTAAGCGAGATGCAGGACCGGATTCTGATTACGGGCCACACTCACAAAAACCAGATCTTCCACCTCATGTTTTTGAGCAATTGCAGCAACATCATGCTGAAAAGTTGCTCGAAAATGCTAAGAATCGTGACGAAATTGAATGCCAAACAAGAGGTCAAAGTGATTGCGAATTGTGGCAATCACTGAGACGTGAAATGTTGACGGCATCCAATTTTGGAGTAGTATGTCGCATGAGACCAACAACGTCTTGCGCAGCGACAGTCAAAAGCATTTTGTTTCCTCCCTCCATCGAGACCGCTGCCATGCAATATGGGCGCGACATGGAGGGAATCGCAAGGAAACAGATTGCTGAAAAATTGAAAAAGGACATCGCATCATGTGGATTATTCATTGATGAAGGAAATCCATGCTTGGGCGTTTCTCCTGACGGTCTTATTGATAAAGACGGTCTCCTAGAGATTAAATGTCTTTTGTCAGCTGAGAATATGACGGCTGATGAGGCTTTGCAGAAATTGCCTCAACTGAAAACAGTGTTTGACCGAAAGAATCCTGATAAAATGAATCAGAAACACCGATTCTTTTATCAGGTTCAAGGTCAATTAAATATCACACGGCGAGAATATTGCATGTTTGCCGTGTGGACGCCTAAAAGCTTCAAAATAGTGCGTGTTAGCAGAGATGAAGTTTTTTGGAAAGACCAAATGCTTCCTTTCCTAACACGTTTCTATTATAAATGCATGCTTCCGGAAATATTGGACAGTCGCCACAATAGGCAAATGCCAATACGAAATCCGGAATACATCATTGAAGCTATGCAGGCTAAAGATGCACGTATAAAAAAAAGTGCTTCACATGTTCAGCGTGAAATCTGTACGAAAGATGAATCTGCTGAACAAGTCAGTCCAGTAGCAGCATCATCTGTCGCCATTTCTGCTCATGAAGACCAAGATGATGATTGCGTCATCATCAGTGTTTCGAAACACGATTTTACTGATGATGCGAAAAAATTTTTTAAAATTCTGGACGACATAACCAGTGATCTCTCTTTGCTGGAGCAGAATATATTACCTGTGCACAGCAAACTGAACGACGAATCGTTAGACGCATTTTACGCGTCGTCAGAGAGACGTCTCCTTTCGAGACACAAAGCGTGCAGTACCTCGAGTTCCCTTGGCTTATTCATGCTAATAATAGCAAGAAAAGCATCCAAATAATTGGAGGGAATTGCACCGATCATTGGCGGTGCATCTTTTTCGACGGTTCGAAACTGCATGTGTATGACAGCATACCTGGCTGTACATACAAGAAGTTAGCGGAACAGGAAAAATATTATATTCACCAACGTTTCCCACAAGTAAGCGTAGGTGATGTAATTTTTGAAAAGGTGCAAACACAACCGGACAGCACGAGTTGTGGTATTTATGCCGCCGCTTTCGCTACTTCTATAGCGTTGGGAAGAAATCCATGCGGAGAAATATATTCCAATGATGTAGAGCGCATGAGACGTCATTTAGTTGATATTTTACAAAGTAACACCTTGACGCCATTCCCAACACGATAAATGCTCGCAAATAAAGCCAGAAGTTTATTCTTGGGCTAGCAATTACAAAAAATGAAGCTAGAGCCATTTATTTGTGAGTTGACATTTAAAAATGTAAAGCCAGAGACGTGATTTTAAATGATTCGTGGGCTGGAATTTACTGAAAATAAATCCAGAGACAATAATTCGTGGGCTGGCATCTACATGAATTAGAGCCAAAAGTGGTCTACATGACAATGATGCTCTATATAGAGCATCATTGTCATGTAGACCACTTTTGGCTCTAATTCATGTAGATGCCAGCCCATATAGCAATTTGCATCATTTGCATGACTGACTTTATGTCATAAGTCAAACAGTTATTTGCTCGATGTGTGCGTCATTTGCGCGAACACTTCTCGTAGCAAATAAAGACGTAACTATTTATACGCCGCATATGAACAATCGGAGAGACGAAATAACAGATTGGTTGCGTTCTCACGAGAATGGGCGGTGGAGGGGCCCATTCTTCTTTTACTCTTTTTTTATATACCGAGTCAATGATATGTAACATTACATTTCGTGTATGTAATGTGCATATATGTATATATATATATATATATATATATATATATATAAATGTATAACATATTATAATACAATAGATAATGTGCGCGTGGAGACTGCTGGTATGCGGTGTGTAACTCAAAAATTACCAAAAACCATAACCAGCAGTTCGCAATCGAACAAATCGTTCCGGTCGTAGTCCGCGCTGCTGCTTATGGCCCTGAGAGCGCTGGAAGGATCCTCCACACCCGCGGCGATGTGCCTGAAGGCGCGAAGTTTAGCCTCGACGCGTCCGACGACGCCGGTCATCGTGGCGATCACGCGCTGGACGCAGTGCCGCAATCCGTATAGGAAGCTCACCGTCGGTGCGGACAGGGTCAACCGTCCGGACGGAGTATCCAGACGTATCGTTGGCTGGCTGTTGATGGTAGCGAAGCGCACCGTCAGATCACCCAGCTGCATGGGCGGAGGCGGACCGTGCTCGCCGTTAGCCCGCGCGAGGTTGTCGCAGATTATGGCTCTGCTGTCCACCAGTCCCTTCCACATTTCGGGAGTCAGCAGTATCTTCTTGCTGGCAGTGTCCCCCAGCACGATGTGCACGACCACCGCATCCGCGGTCGGAGGGATGCCTAGTCCTATCTCCAGAAACTTGTAGCCGGTCCTGGTCAGGTTGTATCGGCGGCCCAGTATCCGCATGCGTCGCACGTCTACGTTGGGCGTCGCGGCGACGTCTCCACCTGTGAGTCGAGAAAACGATGATGTTGATGACGAATCGTGACCCAGCGACCAGCGCGCGCGTAACTTACTCGCGACGTCGCTTCTTCAGCGCACCCCCGTCCTCCACAGGCCGCGGAGTTGCGGTCCCATCTGGTCGAGAGGTAACGTGACGTGGTACATTGCGCAGTAGGCAGGTTCTCTACACTCAGAATATGAACGCCTGACTGACGTATCCTCAGCGGGACGCAGTTTATATACCCGCCTGCTCCCATGTATAAGCACGCTACGTAGAGGGGAATGCGTGGTCGTGCTAGGGGTCAACTATTCGAACGCGGTTCCTCAAATGGTCGGACATCTTCCGACCGTTCGAAATATCTCTGCACACGAGTCAACTGTCCAGCTTCAGCATTTACCCCTGAGCGGTACGGCACATGCATACGTGTCCATCGGACCGATAAGGGGCGAGTATGTAATTGCAGCATATAGTGTAACGCGAGTCGGTCGCATCTTCGCTGTGTCAGCGTCCCACAGACCAGCGTACTCACTGACTATGGCACGCGTCTCGCAGCCCGTCTATTGTACGGGGAGTTTCCCACAATCCTTCTTCGGGATTCAATTCCCTTTTTCGCATATACGGGGCGAGATAAAGTGACCCGGCTATCCATAGCACGATTATGAAGACGCGCTTCATCTCGCTGACACCGCCTCATATCATGCGCTCTATAAAGACAACGCATCATGCGGCATTGTCATTCCTATTGTAACTGGCTACTCGACATCTGTTCCGCGACAATATGGAAAATTTAGTTGACGCCACCAATGGTGTCCACACGGCTGCAGCGATGGCGACGCAGACCGCCGCTGCTCTGGCCGCGCAAACGCGCGAGACGCAAACGGGCTTCAACCGTCTCGGCGCATCGATGGACGAGGCCTATTTAACAGATATCGAGCAGGTCATGTAAGTACGAACAAACATACATAAAACCAATGGCGCGACCTATACTGTGAACGGTGTAACTAAGTGTACATGACCTTCCAGGCGCACCCTACGAACGTGTCTGCAGAATATTGACGAGGTGTTGTAGCACAGACTCCAATATTTTGAACAGATCCAGCCGATCATCAACAGAGCGCTCGGAAGGCAGTACGCGCGCGCCAACACGCCGCCACGTGAGTAAGTAGTGCTACACCATACGTTTCTGCGGCGTCTACACACACGCTACACCGATACCGGTGTTAACATATGTATACTCTCTTTTGTAGCAGACCTCCCACAGAGCAGGAAGAGGAGTAGGAAGAGGAGCAGGAAGAGGAGCAGGAAGAGGAGGAGATGTGAGAGGAGCAACGTACACACACACACGGTACAAATAGATATATACATATAATACCATAAGTGTATAGGGTATAATATATATATTTTATTAATGAAACAATAGTGTATAAAAACATATATATAGAAATATATAGATAGTGTTTATAAAAAACCCACTACTTCTTTATTCCAAATTTCGCGCGCGCGACGGTCCACCCATCCACCACGCGTGCAGCTTCAGCACGTTCTCCAACGCGCAGACCCCGCTGTGCGCGCTGCAGCGGTACGTTCCGCGATCGGGGCCCACCAACTCGCTCAGGTGCGCGATGTCCTCGAAGTCGTCGTCGACGGACCTGACAGTGACGCGGCGTTTGCCCGCGAGATCGCCGAGGAGACCCTCCAGCCACCACCTCTTTTCCGCGCCCTTTACGTAGACGAGCCTGTCGTCTCCTCCTCCTCCTTCTTCCATGGCCGATACCGCTCTACGAATAAGAGCACCGGCGTGTCCGTAGGGTACGTTACCGTCCGTCCAGCGGAGTCTATGGTAGTTGGCCGTTAACCAGGCAGCCTGAGACCTCTCGTCCCTCGTCAGGCGACTCCATGCCACTGGTGGGCGGAAGACATGATGCGTCAGCACTCGGTCCCTCGTACGCAGTACGGCAACCTCCTTCACGCGAAGCCACCCTGGACGATGAAACCCTGCAGGTCGGCGAATATCGGCTCGGCAGCCATGGGTGCTATCAGACGACGCGACGTACCACGCTCGTCAGCGGGTTGTACTCGACTACGCGATCGTGGAGTATCAGACAGTACGCCGTGGTCTCGGGCGGGACGTTACGCCTGCAGTCGAACTCTATGCGGACGTCGACGATGGCGCTCTTCACGGTCTCGTTCTGCCTCGAACAGTCCAGCACCATGAGCGGTCCACAGTGCAGGAACTTGTTCATCGTGAGCACCGCTCCATCGTCGTCCCGGTCGAGCGCGTAGTACGCTCTGCGGAATCTGGCATACATGTCGTACAGTATCGCGTAGCGATTCTTCGCAAAGTCCAGATGCATGTCGTCGTAGGGATAGAACGTCGAATTGAGAAACAGCTTCACGTTGGAGAGGTCGCAGGCATCGAACAGTGACGCGTCCCTCGTCGCGGCGTTCCTTCGACTGGTTTGCAGCGTGAAGATGACGTAGCGCGGTTTCTCCAGCTGCGTGGCCGCTTTGACGGCCTAGGAGTGCGCGGTCGTGCTCTGCAGAAGGGGGAACTCGTACAGATCCCACGAGTGGAACGCCATACTGAGAAATCGACCGCTCTCCAGGGTGCGCAGCAACCGTAGTTTGTTGATCTCGTTTAGGTAGACGTGCGGCATGTGCCACTGCACCTTGTGTAGGTCTATCCGCGCTCCATGTCGGTCGCCCGACAGCACGACGCAATTGTTGTCGTTGCGCGCACGAATCAGAACAAGCTCGTGCCGCGTGTTGATCACCACGCGTCTGTAGTCCTCGCAAAATCCCAACAGCATCCCGAGAGGGACGCAGAGGTTGAAATCACCCGGCCCGAACGTGCCCGTCAGACTCCATTCTGCGCTCAGTAGGATATTACTGCGCGCGTGGGTCAGGGAAACGTAGTTCTTGAGCGTGCTCGTCATGCCGACGTTTCGGCTCCTGTCTATCTCCACGCCGTTGAGCTCGTAACGAAGCTCGTCGAACAGGAAGGCCGCACAGTTGTTCACCAGGTGCATCTGGGGTTCACCAGGTTCAACGGGCGCCGCTTGAGCATCCCCCGCAGCTGCTGCTGCCCCATCGACCGAGAACGTACCCTCGATGTAGAGATAGCTCTCACAGGGCAACGTGTACAGATCCTGCTGGTGTATGGGAATCCGTATCTCATCGCTGTGCCCGAACGTGGTGTTGGCGTACGGGTTGTACGTGTGGGTCTCGAGCCCGACGATGCGTTCGTCGAAGACCGGCTCATCGCCGATGTCGAGTACGTCGACCATCGTAGCCGTTCCGCAGGACGGTGTATCCCAACGAATGAAGGGAGGTCGCTTTCTCCGTGTTCAGCGTCATACCGTAACCGCTCCCGCGCACTTTCCCCTCCTCCTCGGGACGCTCTCGCGTCTGAGTAGTATCTCTTCTTCCGTGTCCTCCACCACCCCGCAGTACGAGCATTCCCTACGGCTCTACGCAGCGCGTCGTCGTCGCACGTGCAGACGCACCGTTATCTCCTCGCCGCGAAAGTCAATCGGCCGACCGTTCTGATCCACGACGCGCACCGTGATGTCGGTGACGCTCCGCGCGATGACCGGGAGGTAAATGATCTGCCCGGGCCTCTCCGACAGTTTATATCCCGGTAGCACGTTGGGCGCGAACTCGTGTATCGTGTGCACGGGCCTGTTGTTGCTATACGCCCCCGCCGTGACGTTGCACTCTACGCGGATGACGTTCACGCCCATGATGTTCACCGGTTCGTCGGACGCGTACCACCTGTTGGACCGTAGTACGCGCGGCGAGAACCCCAGGAGCGGCCCGATGGTGCCGGGCTTGGCGAAGTTCACCCTATAGGCGCACTTCAACTCGCTGCGCATGGTGTTGTCGTTGGAGCGTAGAGCGAGCACGTCCTCCCCCGTGCTCTCCTCACCGTCATACATGTCGTACGTTCCGACGGAGTCGTCGTCGGCGTCGTCGTCGTCGTCGTCACCCACGGCGTCACGTCGACGGAGCACGGCGTTCCTCAGGAACCGGCTTATGGCACGGAGCTCGTAGGATCCCTCGGGAATCGTTATCAACGCGTCTCTCTCGCTGAAGTAGAATCGGTTGTTGGTCGCGTCGACGTTAGGTATTGAGTTGTACGTCTCGAAATCCGCAAGACCGAGCTCGTAGGAACCGTCGCTCAGATCGATGGGTGGGAAGTAACACACCGTCAGAACGCTGCTTCTACCGGTCAGCGTGAACGTCAGCGACATGATGAACCGCCGTCCCCCTACCACTCGATGTCGCGGAGAAAACGCAGACACAACTGCCCGCAGATCTGCTTGTCGTATGTCTGATATCGGTGGCGATTGTATGCGATCGACGCGGCGCCACCCAGATAGCGCTCGAGTGCGCGCGGTGGGCGCAGGTTGCCGAAACCGTCAAAGTAGACGACCCTCTCGCCCCTCTTAGCGTACGCGACCCAATGGGTCCCCGGACCCGCGGAGGCGTCGAGGTTCACGATGCCGCACTCGTTGCGACGCGCACGCGCGGGTAACGTGTCGCGCATAAACACCCCTCTGAAGAACGGCATGCGAAGACACGCGGCCGCCGCTGCTAGCTGCGCGCCCGTTGTCGCGCCGGGTGGCAATCCTAGCGCTGACGGGGACGTTTTTTTTCCTCTTCGTACTACATGCGCGGCCAGATGTACCGCGACCGCGCGCGTGCGGCGCGAGATAAAGACCACGCCCTTCCATCGCATGATTGTGACGTTGCAGCTCCTCCAACTGACGACGCTTAGCCTTGCTGTCGTTCACCGCCTTCGCGACACCGGCCGCACCACCGATCAGCGACCCGAGCGCGCCCAGGACCGGCAGGAGCGGCAGGAAGCCGCCGCGTTTCGCTATCGGGAGCGTCCTCGCCGGTCTCTTGGCCGCAGTGGTTGCCCTCTTCCTCCTGCCCGTCGTCCTCTTTATACCAGGCGCCGATCGCCTCTTGCTCCTCAGACCCATTCCGAGTTTCGTCTTCGCCTTCATGGCCGCCCATACGGCCGCCGTGGCGGCCCTCTCACCCAGGCTCGAGTCGCTCGCCGAGATGCGCTCGCGCGCTCTGTCCGCGAGGACCCGGTCGGCCGCGTGCCGTTCGACCAACTCCCGGCTCCGCGAGTAGGCGATGTCGTGCTCGCGACAGGCGGCGTCCAACGGGTTCACGCCTCGATCGCCTCGCGCGAGTCGTTTCGCGAGTCTCGTACCGGGCCCGCAGAACTGGTAACAGGGAATGTGCAGCTCGAACGGTAGCGCGTCTATGGCACGATTGAGCAGACCCGCGCGGTGAGCGGTTAGACGCATTCGTCGCACGTCGGAGTAACCGTAGACGCGCGCGGCAGCAGCAGCCTCGAGGTCGCGACTGATCGAAAAGGTGGGTTCGTTCTGCGTATAAATAGCGGGGGGGGGGAGCGCCTCGACGGCGAGCGAGTTCGCGCGACATGCGCTACGTCAGGCAGCCCGTGCGGATACGAGTGTCGAACGTGAACGACAGGATCGGGAATGGAAAGACGAGAGCAAGCAGGCACGGGTCTCTGCTACCGACTACTATACGCGCCCTGGTGTGCGGACCGTCGGGATGTGGCAAGACGAACGTCGTGATCAGCCTGCTCGAGAGTCCGCACGGCGTGCGCTTCGAGAACGTGTACGTGTACTCGAAGTCGTTGGAACAGCCGAAGTACCGCTATCTGGAGCGCCTACTCGGATCGATGGGCGGGATCGGTTATCACGCGTTCCACGATAGCGGTGACGTCGTACCGCCGCACGAGGCCCCGCCGCACTCGATATTCGTGTTCGACGACGTCGCGTGCGACAGGCAGGACGCCATAAGGGAGCACTTCTCGATGGGACGGCACTCGCTCGTCGACTGCTTCTATCTGTGTCAGACGTACGCTCGGATACCGAACCACCTGCTGCGCGATAACGCGAATCTGCTGATCCTCTTTCGACAGGACGGCACGAATCTGCGGCACGTGTACAATGATCACGTGAACACCGACATGACCTTCGAGGAATTCGCCACGCTGTGTCGCGACTGTTGGCGCCTACGGCACGGATTTCTCGTGATAGACAAGGACAGCATGCTTCGGAACGGTCGGTACAGGCGCGGATTCAACGAGTTCGCCGTGCCGTAGGCGGGGAAGCCGGGGAGCGGGCAGTCGTCGCGGGCATGTCGAGTGGTGCAGCCGCGCGTACGTTGCAGGAGCGCGAGGTGATCGCGGAGAAGATCGCCCGCGCGCGCGAGTCCATCCGCAGGAAGCACCGGAGTCTGAGGACTGACAGAATGGACGACGAACGGGCCCTGGAGACACACTTCAAGCCCATCGTCGAGCCGTTGAAACGACTGGTCGAGCACACCGTCGGCGACAACGACGACGGATCCTACACCGGCGCCGACGCTGACGACGACGACGTATATCGCGTGAAGAGGAAGTGCGAGTACGAGGACGCTGACGCCTCGTCATCCGCGATAGTGACATCGCAGAAGTGGCGGATGGTTACGCTGCAGAGGCTAAAGATAGGTCGGCAGAGACTGAACGCCACGTCAACATCGTTGATAAGCGCGACGCTCAAGTCCGACGCGGCGGCGCCGCTGAGCCCGCTGGAGCGATCCGTTGCCGAGGTCATGCGAACGGACGATAGCAGGGACGCGCTGTTCGCCACGCTGGGGCCGTTGGGTCGGAAGTACGTGGACGCTCTGTTCACGAACAGTGGTCGCGGATCAGCCAGCAAGACGAGCACCATCGACACCGTGTACGGGGTGTACATCGGTGAGACCGGCACGATGCTCGGCGACAAGTGCTTCGACGTCGGCTCGGACGACACCATATTCGTAGACGGTACGCGGTACGAGAGTACGCCCGGTCTGTACGAGCTGATCTTCATGCGCATGCCCGACGAGCGCGTGTACACCGTACAGGACATGATGATGTACCGCCGGATTCTGTCGGCGACGAACGCGCACAGGTAGCGGTATCAGGCGCACAGACCGATAAAGAGTAACAAGGGCTTCAAGTACAAGCAGATTATTGCACCGTTGATGTGCATTGACTCGGCCGCGGGTCACGGCGGAGCCGATGTGGAACCGCAGCCACCACCGCCATCGCAGTCGCTTCCAACCATGAGGGTAACCGACAACGCGATCGACTACGTGCACTGGGACGATCCGAACGAGCTGGTTGATCGCCTCAGGCTGATCGAAGCGTCTCGCGACGCGGGCAACAACTCACACGACGCCGAGTTCCTGTCTATAATCGAGGAGCTCCAAGAGGCGGGTATCATTACGATCTGAAGCACCGTCCACGACGCATCGATGCCCGTGAACAAGTTCGGCGCTACCCTCGCGCGGAGCGGCGACCACGAGACGGGGTTTCGGACATGCGACGTTCGCGGTTACGTACGCGACAACGCTCTCTGCTGGGTCCCGAACGGCGACGAATACGGCACGTGGCCATACCGCGGGAGGAGTACGATGCGGTAAACCAATACCACATGGACTAGCGGATCGGGTCGTTATCCGAGGCCCAGCGGAGGGACTATTGCGAGCTGCGGGAAGCGGTCGACGCGCTACGAGCGCACGTCGACGGTACGAACGGCGGGGTGGCTGAGTTGCGCAGGGTCGTTGAGGACACGGGGCTGCGGATCAACGCTCAGGAGGAGCGAATTACCTCGTCGCTGTCGCGGCTCCAGTCCGACACGACCTCCCTCACGACGCAATTGCAGGCGCACGACGGGAGGATAAAGTACCTCACGGAAAACGTGGCGAAGGCGCGGACACTAGATCCAACACGAACCGATTGGATAAGGTGACGAGGACCGCACAGTCGTGTGAGGAATGGGCGAACGATCTCGAGGCAACGGTGTCGAGGCTGCGCAGCGACCTGGTCGGACTCTCGAGAACCGACGGATCAGCGCTGACATACGTGAGCATTGACAGGCCGCCCGTAACGGGAGAGTGAAGTGAACGGACGAACGCACCGACCGATCAACGGGCCGATCAACGGATCGCGTTCGACGGACGAACGGGGCGATCAAAGGACCGATCAACGGGTCGTTCAACGGACCGATCAACGGACGAACGGCCCGCCCGACCGACCGATCAACTGACCGTTCGACGGACGAACGGACCGATTAACGGACGAACGGCCCGCCGACCGACCGACCGACCGACGAACGAACGAACGGGTCGATCAACGAACCGATCGTAACGGTAGATCGAATCCGTACTGAGGAGACCCGTATATCGACGAGACGTATATCGGTCGGTTGAACGTGGCCTTCAGCCTGCGAAGCTCCACGGCGAAGAGATTCTCCCCGAACACGGCTCGGCTGTGGAAGTTAGGACGCGAGATAAGGGCCTCGGCACCGTATCTCCCCTCCCAGCACGTCACGAGTTTCACGTCGACGCGATTTCGAACTTTCTCCATCGTCTTACCGAAGACGGCGTTGTTCATAAGCTTGTACAGGTTCTTCTCGAAATCGTTCGTCGCGCGCATCCTAAACGCCGTGTTCAGCTCGATGTAATCGCGCAGCCACGTGGATTGTGCGAACTCCAGCGCACGGTGTATCCTCGCGACGCGAAGCCCGTGGCTCGTGCATTGCTGCAGCGTACGGTAGTGTATCACGTACCTCTGCTTATCGCACAGAGTCGCGAGGAGCTTTTCCTGCCGCTTGTCGGGCGGTGCCTCACGCGTCGGACAGAACGGCAGGTCCGCGTGCGCGTCGTGTAGATGTCGCGGATACTCCAGGTCGACCTCGAGGATGTATCCTGTAGGCGAGTCCGGGGGGATGGCGTGCACGTCGAGCGATGGATCGTATGACGGCGCGTACCTGTTGTTGACTCGCGCGTGTCTGTGCGAGCATTGACTCAGCCACCGCGCACGCCGCGCTCCACGAACAGCACCATATCCACGTCCGTCAGCAGCTCGAACTCGATGCCCGTGTGCAGCAGCATCGCGTCCCACGTGTAGCCCGGTAGTGTGTA